>NC_143402.1:34519473-34828516 GCF_052110815.1 Crocodylus siamensis | reverse complement strand
CTCACTGACCCAGCCTTCTAAGTTTATTAAAGTTGGCTCTTATGAAGTCTAACACTTACTGGATATTTTTCCCACCTTTCACTGGATAGTGAACTCTACCAAGTGATTGTCACTATCTCCCAGGTTACTGTGTACTCACAAGTTCCCCACGAGATTATCAGTCTAGCAAGGCACTACCTCTGGTGGGACTGGACACCACCTGGGTTAGGGATAGGTCCTGTGCATAGTGTAAGAACCTAGATGAGTGGTTTGTTTTGGCCATCTGCTCTTCCCAGAAGATGTCCGGGTAATTTAGATCCCCTATGACCACTGCTTCCCTTGCCTGACTGACCTCTGAGAGCTGCCTGGAGAATACCTCATCTAGCTCCAGAGAATATGCAGGAGCCAATAGTTTAGAAAGGGAGGGGAAGAGCAGCAAACAGCTGCTCCCTGCTGGCTCTTCACACACTAAGGTCCCAGAGAAAAACTTGGTGCTGGAAATGAACATCTATATGTTGTCTAAGACTCACTAAAAATGGGGTTTTGTTACTGTTACTAGTATATTTATCTTATTTACAAGTATTCAGGATAGACAATTGTGAACAACTTATCTTCAGTGAAAACAAGTATACTTAAGAACATTGTTGTCTAATTTCAGCCAAGCGTGCTGAGTCTCTTGATGTGCTGTGTCTCCCTCATCATTAAAATTAATCCAAATTCACAATGTTTTAGTGTTAGCAAAGCCCATTTTATGCTGTTCTTTTCTTAGTTTATTTTTGCTCCCTCCTCTTTTTAAATGTATATAATATTCTTTCTTAGCCTTATATTAAAGATTTAACATTAGCCTGAAATACAGAAACCAATGAACAGATGTTTTGAGGAATTAAAAATATTATAATACTTCTGGTTTAAATATATAGAATAACCTTCCCTAGGGAGTATTTTGCCCTGTTAACTCATTTATAAGATAACTGAAGCCATAAGTGTTCAGCTTTAATGAGGCACTAATCAACAATTATATAGGACACTAAAAATAAGAAGTTGCTGAGGCAAAGCATTGAGGAGATGCATGCGGAGAGGAAAGATTTTTAATAACAAAATTATTTAGATTTAAAGCACACATGGGGTGGGGGAAATTTTTAAAAATAGAAATGTGATTGTTAGATAAAATCCATTATACATTTTTAAAAAATAAAAGAGTAATGAAACTATATTTTAATGTGTAAAATATGTAAAGAGATTCATGAAGAGGTATTTGGAATTATGTTGCTGGCCTTATTGATAAACAAAATAATTTTGCTTTTGAACTAGAACATGCTTTAAAATAATTGTGAGCAAACCTTCCCTTTACCATGTCATTTTGTATTCCCTGTGATTTATGAAATCTCATTTTAATTGCAAACCAGTGACTCTTCTCATGTATGTACTTGAGCACTGTGTAATTGCACAGACAGCTAAACTAGCAAAATTGCTGAAAGAGAAAGAAATAGGAAAAAAAGTTGCATAAAACCTGAAGATTCAGTGACTTTCAAAAACACTCATATTATGGTGAAAATATAACTGTATTGAAAGAAATTTCCAAATAAAAATATCACTACAGTCTAGTCACCCTTTATTTATTTTTATAAGCTTCAGAAGAAAAACCCTATGGCAGAAGTGTCATAAGGTAGTTTATGGCATGAGAAGTTGTTTAATCTCTGTGGTCTCATTTAAATTTGTTTGAATGAAATTTATTTTATTCATAGTTACAGGAATTATTTATGTTAATAAGTAATGGGAAATAGGAAGAGAAAGGATGATGTTGTTTTCAAGATATTAACCTTGAATTGAGAGTCTTAGATTCAATTTCCAGTATAGCCATAAACATTCTGATCTAGCTGTACAGATGTAAAACTTAGGTAGAAAGAAGGGACTTACAAAAGTGTCCCACTAATTCAGGAATACTAATACTATTGGCTTTCAGTGGGTGCACCTACAAAATATGCTCCACTGCACAGTAGACTAATCTACTATGCAGTAAAGCACCACAATCTACACATGCACAGCACTTACTGCACAATAAATTAGTCTGCTGTGTGGTAGTAGATTAACTGTGCAGTAGCTACTATATAGTAGGACATGTGTAAGCCCAGGCAGCAGGGGGTGGGGGAACTGTCTTGTTCCTTGGGTAGCTGCCTCTCATCCCTGTGCCCCAGCAGACTGGGGCACCAGGCTGGGAAACAGCTGCTGGTGGAGAGGTCAGTTTCCTAGCCCCATGCCCCAATCTGTTAATCAGGGTGCAGGGCTCAGAGGCAGCTATCTCAAAAGCAGAACAGTTCCCCCTCATCCTCAGAGCCCAGACTTGACCCCAGTGCCCCAGTCAGACCAGGGCTACACCTGGGGGAGCCTGGAGTTCCCCCACATGCTGTAGGGGGCCAGAGAAGTACACTTGAGTGCTCCCATTGGGAGCAAATTTGCTGCTGATGGGGCACACATGTAGATGCATACCCAGAGAAAACTTGCTGTGCAGTATTTCATTAGGCAATAAGGTTAAAATGCTCCTCAGTGATTTAGCAGCATAAGACATACTTAGCATGTCTACAAGTGTCTTATGGTGCTAAATCACTGAGGTGCTTTTGAAAATCCCTCCCCTACAGGTCTTGTAAAAATCCATATATTTGATAGATCCAAGGACCTATTTTTGTCAGCCTGCAACAACTTCAGACTCATTATTAACATGAAGAAAACCAAAATGGTGTTTTAAACTGTTCCTGGCACAATACCCCAGGAACCACATGTCTCAGTTAAAGGCCAAAAAATGTCAATGGTCAACAAGTTTGTCTATCTAGGCAGCACATTCTCCTGTGCTGTTCAGATTAATGACAAAGTCAATGCAACACTAGCAAAAGCTAGTGTGGTCTTTGGCAGACTCTGTAAGTTGGCCTGGGACCACAGAGGCATTGGAATGTCAACAAAACTGAAGCTATACTGTCCCGGAAGAGAATTGGGGGAAGGACCTTGAATAAGAAAAGAAAGTTACAGGAGGCAGGAGGGACAGGGAAAAGAGAAACAAATGAATATAGAAGCTAAAACAAGGAAAAACTCCTTACTCTCAGCTGGAGCTGCAACACCATGGGAGCAGGGAGAGAAACCCATGCAGCTTGTTGGCCACATCTTTATTCAACTGAGGCTGGCCAACAGCGATAAAAATGGCTGGCAGAGGAGGGAAAGAGGAGGAATGCACAGACCCAGGGAATGTGGGGACGCTGGACACACACTGGGATTCTCCCAGGAAGGGAGAAGCCATGGAGGAGGAGACAGAAGAGGCTCCAGATGCCAGCAACAGCAACAGCAGAAAGGAGCAAACTGCCAATGCCAGAGGTGAGCTAGAAGCAGCCCCTGCAACCTGTGAGAGCGGCAGCCCCAAGGGAAGTAGCTAAGTGCATGCGAAGACACTCATCAATACAGGTGGGAGTACTGGGAACAGTGGGGAGGAGGAGGAACTCTCCCCACCTGGAGGGTCCCGACAGGAGCAACAAGAAGGGCCACAGAAAGGTGAGACATCCAGATTGTGCTGCTCCACAAGGGAGAGAGGGGCAACAATGGGCTCACCAAGGAAGTGGAAAGAAGGGGAAGCGATGATCCAGATAGAAGACCACAAGTATGTGACCCCGAACAGAGGTCAGTGTTTAGCTAGACCACAGGGAACTCAGTATGCGGTGCCCTGGCGCAAGGGATCAAGGGAGGGAGTTGCCCTGAGTCCTAGCAATATATAAGACATGTCATTGTGTGTTTTTCTTTCATGTTTTTCTCTTGTGTTTCCCCAGTGTGAAGGGGTTGAGTCAGGAGTGGCTCTTAGAAGTAGGTTGTTATTGTTTTGTTTCTTCTCCTTTTCAAATACGTGCCCCATTATGGATATCCACTGTTTTATATTGTATAAGTATTATGTGTATATTCATTTTTACTGTTCTATATTACTGTTTTACTTATACTATATGATTTAGGCCTAAGTCATGTCAAGTTTCCATTTTGTTTGTCAAGTCTTCATCTTGTGTCCCCTGCCTGGGCATACCCTATTGTAACTCTGTCATAACTGTGTGACTCATGACCCTCCTCCCATGTAACCTGGTTCTGTGAGTGAATGGGTGATTGACAGACAATGGCAGAAGGTCTAAAAATAGCTCCTTCTGAATGACCGAACCATCAACTCGATGACCCAGCCATCACCCTGCATTGCCCTTCCCTGGCTCAAGATTTGGAAGACAAAGATGGCTGCAGAAACCAATCAACCCACCATTATAGACACCTGCAACTGCATGTCCTGACCTGGAATGCACATGCTCAGTGCACCAGGGGATGACCCTTGCCTGGGCATGCCCCCTGCCTCTGGGATCATAGAAGGTCTGCCCCTATGAAAAGGGGGCAATGAAGATAGACCCAATGGGAACACCATTTGCCAACCAGTCCAGACCAGACCAGACCAGCTCCATGTTGTGCTGCCTAGCCACCCCAGAGACCCCCTGTGGAAAACACTGAGCTGAAGGAGACCCCAACTTGCCATCAAGGATCAACTTTCAGTCTGGGATAGGTAGATATTATGCACACATGTCCTTCTAAAATTTGGACCCTCTCTCTCTCTCCTCCTGGACTTCAGCCCCTGCACCAAGCCTCTTTAATCCTTACTGTCATTGTGTGTCCGTGTGTGTGTGGGTGCAAAGGAAACAATAAGGTATTGTGTCACCATCTGTTCATGTCCAGTAAACTTACTGTTAATTTAGAACCTGAGTTGTGTTTTGTCTTACTGATCGCCTAGCCCTACTCCAGCTCCTGTTCTCTGCCGCTCTAATCTTCCTCCTTTTTGTCTCCCTCTGCTCTTGCCTTCTCCCCAATTCATCTCTTCCTACCTTCTGCCTCTGATCTTTCCTGTCTCTTTCTGTTCCCCTACTTCTCATCTCTGCTATGCTGCCCTGCAGTCTCTCTCTGTGTCTCCTTCTGTTCCTAGCTTTCCATTACTGCCCTGCTGCCTCCACTCTCTTTATCCAATCTTTCTCTGTCTCTTTCTGTCTTTGTTCTGCTGCCTGAGAGCTCCCTCTTCTCCTAGCTTTCCATCTCTGCCACCTGGAGCCCCTCCTCATAACCTACTGATCTTCCCAGAGCCCTTCCCTGGCTTCTGGAATCTGCTGTGACCCCCTGCAACCTCTCCATCTGCCCTCCTCTGAGCCCCTGCAATCCCTGCTGGCAGCCAGAGAACTTCTCTGGCTCCCAGAACTCAGAGCCCCTCCTCCCAGCTTACTGATTTGCCCAGAGTCCCCTCTCCAGGACCTGCAGCATGTCCCCCCGGCCCCAGCCTTCTGGGGCCCTGCAGCTCTCCACCCTGGCTCTGGATCTCTTGACCCAGGCCTGGCCCTCCCGGTGCTGCCCTGCAGTTTTCTTAGAAGCTGGATCCTTTTTGCCAGCTCCTGGCACCAGCAGCCCCCATCCTCTTCTGAGGAACCCGGCAGTCCCTCTCTAGCACCTGTGGTTCTCTGAGACAGCTCCCAGTTCCCCCTTAGCCCCTCCAGTTCCCCCCAGTCCCAGTTTCCCTCTGCTCACCTATCTTTTGGCTCCCCTGCCGATCCAGCTCTGGTCCCAGCCTGTACACCAGCTTCTCTCCAGCATCGTTCCTTTGTTCTGCAGGCATTGGGCATTGTACTTTAATCAATTAACATCAGTTAACCTAAAGTTACCCCAAGCCTCAGTTCCTCAGCCAGCATCTCTCCAGTCTACTGGTTCTAATCCTTGTTCTGGCAACTTTCACTCCCAGCAACTATCACTCCTTATCATAGAAGCAATGAGCCGGAAGGGACCTAGACAGATCAAGTCTGACCCCCTGCCATGGACAGGAATGAGAACTGGGGGTGGAAGGGGTCATAAGACCCCAGCCAGGTGCCTATCCAGTCTCCTCTTGAAGATCTCCAGGGAAGGTGAGAGCATCACCTCTCTGGGAAGCCTGTTCCAGGCTCTGGCCACCCTTACAGTGAAGTAGTTCTTCCTAATACCTAACCTAAACCTATCCTCTCTCAGCTTGTGGCCATTGCTCCTGGTGACTCCAAGGGGGGCCCTGGTGAACAGACTTTCCCCGAGTCCCTGCTGCTGGCCCCTGGTAAGGTTGTAGGCAGCCACAAGATGCCCCCTCAGTCTCCTCTCAGACTGAAGAGATTCAGGTCCCTCAGCCTTTTCTCATAGGGCTGGCCACGGAGGCCCCCAACCATACGAGTGGCCCTCCTTTGGACCCTCTCCAGGTTCTCCACGTCCTTGAAGTGTGGTGCCCAGAACTGGACACAGTACTCCAGCTGTAGCCTGACCAGCACCACATACAGGGAGAGAAAGACCTCTCTGGACCTGTTAGTGATGCCCCTCTTGATGCATGACAGGGTGCAGTTGGCTCTGCCTATTGCTTCGTCCCATTGGTGACTCATATTCATCCTGGAGTCAATCCTGACTCCAAGATCTCTCTCTGCCTCTGTGCTCCCGAGAGGGTCAGCCCCTAACCTATAACTATAATGCTGGTTCCCTCTCCCCAGATGCAGCACTCTGCACTTGTCCTTGTTAAACTGCATCCTGTTCAGATCTGCCCACTTCTCCAACCTATCCAGGTCTGCCTGGATGCGGTCCCTGCCTGCCAGTGTATTCACTTACCCCACGTCTTGGTGTCATCGGCGAACTTGAACAGGGTGCACTCCACACCCTTGTCCAGATTGCTTATAAAGATTTTGAACAGCACCAGTTGAAGGATCAAGCCCTGGGGGAACTCCGCTGTCCACACCCTCCCAGGTCAACATCGACCCATCCACCACCACCCTCTGGGTGCACCCCTGGATCCAGTTTGCCACCCATGTGACTTTGCCTTTGTCAATGCTGCAGTCCCTCAGCTTGCAAAACAGAATTGGGTGGGACACTGTGTCGAAGGCCTTCTGGAAGTCCAAGAGGATGACATCAACTTCCTCCTTCACATCTAAGCTCTTTGTTACCTGGTCATAGAAAGAGACCAGGTTGGTCAGGCAAGACTGGCCTGGCACAAACCCATTTTGATTACCCCTCAACATTGCTTCCCCTGCAGGGTGCTCACAAATGTGGCCCTTGATAATTTTTTCAAAGACTTTCCCCAGAATAGAAGTGAGGCTGACTGTCCTGTAGTTCCCAGGCTCTTCCTTCCTCCCCTTCTTGAAAATAAGGACCACATTGGCCCTTTTCCAGTCCTTAGGGACTTGGCCCAAGCACCAGGAGTCCTCAAACAGCCATCCTAATGGTTTCGCAATGACACCAGCCAATTCCCTCAGCACCCGCAGATGAAGATCATCCGGGCCCGCCAACTTGGGTACATCTAAGCCCTCTAGGTAATCCTTAACTAGGTCTGAACTAACAGTCAGGGAACTCGCATCCTTCCTGGGCCTCTCTACGCTATCACCCAAGAGTACCCCATTGTCAGCAGACAGGAACATGGAGGCAAAGAACTTGTTAAAGAGTTCTGCCTTCTCTCGCACGTCCGTCACCAACTGCCCTGCCTTGTCCTGCCTCGTAGGGGTCCAATGTTACCCTGAGACTTCTTCTTGCTACCTATATACTTGAAGAAGGACTTTTTGTTATCCTTAATCCCAGAAGTTAACCTAAGCTCCAGTGCTGCTTTAACTTTCCTTACCAAATCCCTACAAGCTTGGGTCAGGGAGGTGTACTCCTCCTTGGTCCCTGCCCCCTGCTTCCACTGCCAATATGCTTTTTTCTTTGCCCTCAGGCCAGCCTGGATATTCGTGCTCAGCCATGAAGGTTTCTTGGACCCTTTTCCCACCTTCCTGTGCAGTGGAATTGCATCCTGCTGTGCCCCAAGGATAGTCTCCTTGAGGAAGGAACACCTTTCCTGGACCCCCATACTAGCTACCCCTTGGGCTCCGAGTGCCTCCCTGACTACTGCCCTGAGCACATTGAAGCTGTCTTTCCTAAAGTCAAGCATTTGTGCTGTGCTAGTTACCCTCCCCACCTTTCTCTAAATAGCAAACTGGATCATTTTATGAACATTGTCCCCTAGACTCCCTTGTACTAGCACATCCCCCACCAGGTTGTCCCCAGAGGCTAACACCAGATTCAGTATGACCTTTTCCCTGGGGGGAAAAATACCTGCTGCACAAGGTGTAGGTCCTGTATGCACATCAGGAACCTTCGTGAGTGGCTAGATCTGGCCAACTGCTCCTCCCAGTTGATGTCAGGGTAATTCATATCACCCATGACCACAACAGCCTTTGCATGCATAGCCTCCCCAAACTGCCTGGAAAATTCCAGATTCAGCTCTTCCTCCTGATGTGGTGGCCTGTAGTAAGCCCCTACTGCTAGATCCTTCTACCCCCGCTCTCCTTGAAGTTTGATCCCTGGGGTCTCAGTTAAGCCTTCCTCTGTTCCCATTTGGAAGGTAAAACTGGTATACTGTTCCCTAACATAGAGCGCAATCCCTCCCACACACCTTTTCCCCCCTTTCTATCTCTTCTAAACAACCTATAGCCCTCTATGTCTAATGCCCAGTCAAATGTGTCATCACCACTAGGCCAACCAGGTCGATTTTACTACTTGCAAGCAGGAGAGCAAGCTCCTCCTACTTGTTCCCCATGCTTCTTGCATTAGTGAAGAGACAGCTTAATCCCCCTGTGGAAGCCCTGGGCACTCCCCGCCAACCTGAGAGACAACTGGTCCTTTGGTATATACCTGAGCTCTTACCTGGGCAGGTCCTACACTTGGTTGAGTTTTCTCTTGCTCCTGTGGATCCCCACCCCCTGATGAACTTAGTTTAAAGCCCGCCGGAGGAGGTCAACTAGCCTGTAAGAAAACAAACTCTTACCACTTTCACTCTCCCACCTTAACCTTCTCCCAGGTATCACAAGTACCCCAAACACATACATACATACTGTACCATCCAGGTTAGGAACTTACGTGTGTGTGTGTGTGTAAGTGGGTGGTATGTATGTTAACTGGTGAATGACGTATGTATGTATAATCATGTGTGATATACAAATTAATATATCATGCATCCATGTGTACTGAGTGTGTGGATATCGACAACTCATTGTTGTCTAATTTTCAGTGTGTATGAGCTTGAATTGGTAATAGGTGTGTATATAGCAATGCTGGTAATTTTGGATGCGTGTGTGTGTGTGCCTGAGTTAGTAGTGTGTGTTTGTGTATGTGCCTAGTTTTGAGTGTGTGCATGTGAAATTGTGCATGATGCCTTCCTGTCTAACAGTGTGATATTCAGATCCTGAGCACTGGTCTGTTCCCATAGGGCAACAATGGCATTTAGTGGTTGGCATGGCTGACTACCTTGATTAGAATTATAAGGAATAATCTTTACGATTAGTTCACTAGTATTAGGATACAGGGCCCTGGTGGATCCCACTCTTTCTCCACTATGTCTGATACTTGTTTAAAAGTTCTAAAGCAGATACTTTAAACATATGTTAGGAAATAAGCTAGTGATTTTTTCATATGAAGATATTCTTTCTGGTGCACATTCAAGCAGGTGAAGGACAGAATCCTCTGACAGGTCATGCTTTCATGTGATTTCAAGGCTTTTTATGATGCCTCAGACAGTTAGTCTAACTGTTCAGAATTCCAAATCAGAACTGCTTCCTCAAATGTTTCTAGTAGTGGTGTATGGATTTAATTGAGTGCTTCAGGGCTAGGGAGGGGAAAGGCAAGGGCATGCCAACTATAGTACATGTAGGGGTTGGAAGACACAGGTGTAGCAGCCTGGGGGTAAGGAAGAGAAGTCTTACCTATTTGGGCTACTGTTCCCACTACTCAGTGGGCACATCTACACAAAATGCTACTGTGCAGTAATCCACGTTACTGTACAGTAGCACGAATGAACTTTTTTTTTCTGATGCCATGGCATAGTTGCCTAATACTATCATGCAGTAGAATGGCATCATAGTCTTTGTCACACAATACTAGTGCACAGTAGTATCAGCTTATTGGGCAGCAGCATCTCATGTAAATGAGGTAAGCATCAGGAGTATGAGCTCTCTTGTGGCCAGGTTTCCTCAGAGAAGATCCTGGTGCCCATTTGCTCCTCTCAAACCTTATACTATATTTACATATCAGGAGCAGTGATATACCTGGTCTGGAAAAGGTTCAGGGGAGAGGGAGGAGCACTATCTGCTTATCCCATTTTTTTCTCCTCCCACTCCCCACCACTGAGTGCAGTGGTGTGCTTCCCAGCTCCTGTGGCCACACAGGGGATACACAGGGCATTCCTGATCACTGCAAAGGGACCCAGGAGGAGGGAAGAATGATTCTACTTTCCCACTTTCCCCCCACACCCAGATACACTGCTCAATGTGGTGCAGTGCTATGCTGCCTGGCTCCTATGGCTAGGCAGGGGCAGTGAAAAGCTTCCCTGCTTCCCCCTCCCTAGTTATACTGATGCTTTTCAGTTTTAGCAATCATTACTTCATCCCTTGTGAATACTAATCCCCATTTTAAAAGCCTGATAGACTTCAAAGTATGATGATAATCTGAACAAGAAATACAATAGAAAACTTTATTTTCTTTATAAATATGAGACCAAAATGCTTTGAGCTATTTTAACATGCCAAATTTCCTTCAGTGCAATTAAACAAAATACAAATTTGGTCTAGTTCACTTTGCAATTCATTTATTTAGTGTATTTTGTAAAAGTCCTCTAGCTGGATATTAATTTTTCATACAAGATGAACCAATGATAAGATGCTAGTGTTTTATCACCAATTAAGTTTTATATGAGTTATGAAATTATTGAAACATTTCAAAGGTGGCTTCATTATTTATTTAATCAATTTGCAATCACACTGACTAATTAAAAGTCCTCCTTTCTGTTTTTGGTCACTGTGGAAGAACTCAAACTTCACATTGTGGTTGAATCAGAACTGACAGAGCCAGCTTTTCTTTATTTAGGGCTATACTGTGATCACAGGGAGAATTCCATATGGCAAGGGGAATCACCCACTTGTCTGTTTCAAAGGATTGCTCGCACTCTTTAAGTTTACAAGCATATTTATACTTAAGACAGAAAGAGGAAAAAATATGACCTTGGACAGTAAATCACTGATCGTTAACACACACACACAGACATACAGGGTGTTTACTTAAAGAAGAGTGAAACATTGTGCTTATAGAAATAGTTATCAGTTTCTGGTTTCTCAGAAAGAAAAATAAACTTAAATTCCATACACAGGGTGATATATCATAACAAATTCTACATGCTTTGTTTTTTTTGTCTATCTCAGAATATTTAACTGAAATAAGTAGCATCAGCCCTTTTGGTCTCTGTTTTTTTCTAGTCAAATAGGTCAGAAGCTCAATTCAATTACTTCTAGAGTCACAAAGTGATACTCCTGCAATAACATCTTCAAATGAGCTGTATGGAACAACACTTGCTCATGTTAATTCAGAATGATGCCATCCTAGGACATGATTTACACCTTCCCTATGTTGTATGGCACTTTTTATTTTAAAATTTGGAAAACCAATGCACTTGATTTAAAAAATGCTATCATCCACCTGGGTTATAAATCCAAAAGTTAACTTTAATTCACATACAATATTCTTGCCCAAATCAACATAAGGAGAACAAGTATGTACATTTATTAATAAAAATTATTAGTATCAATATGTAGCACTAAGTGGCAGGAGACTTGATGAATTAGAGAAGAGTTTCTTAAAGAGAAAAACAAATATGTGTTCAAAAAATCTACAGAAAATATAGGTACAAGAAAGAGCTTTATTGTGGTAATTATATTAATTATCTCCTTGATGGAAAGGTCAGTGATATTTGAATGCAAGTTCTCTTTTAAAAAAAAATTGTTTGTAGGTTTTTTTAGTTTTTAGTTTTAATTTCATAGTTTGACATAGGAGTTCCTTTTGTGGGTGAAAGAAACATTACTATAGTCTTTTTCCATTACACTTGTAAAACACTAATGTTTAAGTATCAAAATGATAGCATGAGCTGCATGTCCACACAGCATTATGGCACTCCTAAAGACACATGCCTGAATTGAATGCTTTGCTGAATAGGGCTTGACTGCTCTTGTCAAAGGGTGGGATGAAGGATTAACATCAGAGGCTTGAAGTGTAAATTTAAGGGAAAAATACTAAAATTGATTTTTTAATTATTGTTTTTATTACTATTGAGGGGTTGGGGAATACTGAGAGTATGAATACAAATATTTTCCCGCAGGAGTATGGAAGAAAGAACTTGAAGGGAGTACGGAAATGATGAAGTCTTGAGAGGCAGAAGAAACTGTCATCATGTGCTTTATCTACACAGTGGTACCAGTATGCCTCAGCAGTGCTGCCCCTGAACACATCCCATTTACTTTTTTCCCACTTGCATGCTCCAAACTTGTAAAAGCACTGGAGAGGCTGCTCCAGGTTCATTTCTAAGGGTCACTTCCAAGCAACTAGAGACTGAGGGAGAAGACAGAAGTGACATTTTTTGCCCAATCTGGCCACAGAAAGCAGTCTATAGCTGTGACCAAACACAAGTGCACAGCTGCAGACTGCTTCACAAATGTCTGATCAGGTGAAAATCTGGCCCCTCATTGTATGACATATCAGATAAAGATGTTTAAAAATATAGAGTCTTCTGTAATTTGTGTCACTGTTTTCAGAATGGAAGGGGGGGAAAGGGAATGCAAGGAGTTTAGTCTGGCGGGGTTTAACTCCCCCCCCCCCAAGGGTGAAGAGAATCTATTGGAATCCCCTGAGGTGGTGGGAGGTCTTCAATTCTCCCAGCCCACCTTTCACCACCAGCTAAGGAACTCCAAGAATGAGCTCCCACTGATGCCTGGTTGGCCAGGAGGACATTTGCTCCTGATCAGGCATTTACATGTGCGCTACTGAGCAGCAAGTAATCTTGAGTAAATTTGCTACTTGCATTTGCAGGTAGTAAGTTTGCTCATGATTGGAGCCAATTACTCTGCATCTGCACATGTAGATGTAGATGTGGATGCTTACTGCACAGTAATTAACTCTACTCCACAGTAAAGTATCTCATGCAGAAGTGCCTATTGAGAAAAATAAGGCAAGCACAAGTTAAGGGTTGTATGGAAAGTTGAAAAAAAAATCAAGCCTAAGGATGATGTGGGGAGAAAAAACTATACTGCCAAAAACCATATTTAAGAATTACTTTGAATGTCCTTTTTAAAGTGATATGGAGAGGTCTAGACAGCTGGCCTTTTTCTTTTTCTTTAATGTCTTGTGCAATGATGCCAGAAGCTATATGGGAACTGAAAATAAACCCATCCAAACTTGTATCTCCTCTCCTTAAAGTTTATGGGAGTATGTAGACAAAATGATATTTCCCATTTATGCTGACATAATTGCATTTGTGTTTACATGACCCAGGATTTACATGAACCGCCACTTAAAAAGTTCATTTAGCACCTTAAACTAACACTACTTGGAGAAGTGTTTTGCTGTGCTTCCGAGTTAGGCCACCCCAGCTATGAATTTGTTTGTGCAAACAGCCAGAGACTCCAATGGCTTCTAAAGCATCCCCTTTGCCATGAGAGGGTGCTCTGTTTTGGCCTTTAGCTGGTATTTGTTGCTGTGTGTTCTTTTTGTTACCCTCCTTCACTCCTAACCCCTCCCTCCATCCTCACAGCACGCACTGCAGTTACCACAGGTTTGGGTCAGGTCTCCTCAGCAAATTATTATTTGTATTTTAACATAAGAAAAAATAAATGAGGGAGGAAGCCAATATTCCCTTCATTTACTACCTCCTCTTAATTCTTCTGCCCCCCCAGCATATTGTATGTCCTCTTGCCCCCAACAAATGTACCCTCCTGTCCCACCTTGTATGCTCCACCTACACCCCTGCACCATTTCAGAACCACAACCAAAAGTCCAGGGGCAGGACACTGCCTGTCAGACCCAGTGCCTAGGATGATATTTAGATAGTACATCCACCGACCTTGTGTGTGTGTGAGGGGGAGGTAAAAGTCCATTTTTTCAATTGTTCTCCAAGACCCACTCCTCTTCCTCTTCTTCCTCTTTCCCCCTTCAGAAAATTTTACAGAAAATTTTAATGGGTGGAACTCACCAAGGGTGGCAACCAGTAAGGAAGAGAGTGAAAGAAAGAACTTCATGTGCAAATTTGCACTTTTTTGGTATTTTTTTATATTTTGTATTTTTTTATATTGTGACAGTGCTGGGGAGGAATAACCCCTTTTTTGTAAAAAGTGTTTTGAATAAAGTTTTTAATTTTGCTTTATATACATGTCATGTTTTCTTTGGAATGGGTGGGGTGGTTTTCAGGGACTGCGCCCACCTCAGTGTGGGGATGCTGTGCTTGTGGGGTTTTATGGAGTTATGGCATTACTGGAAAAAGTGGCCAAGAGTTGCAAAGAGTTTTAGGTTGGACTGTTATCCAAGGAAGGTCAAATGCTTGTTAAGTGCTAGGGTGCAGCCAGCATTTCTTGTAAGAAAAATGACCAAACAACCCCTCTCTCCCTCAGATGCAAGCAGGCAATCTCAAAAACTTCTCCATGCATGGACCTACCAGGGCCTTTAAACTTTATCTTTTAGCATTTAGCCTTTAGCAATTCTTTAAGGACTTTAGCAAGTCTTTGATGCATTATAATGCATTTCATATGCATGGAGGGTGTGGTTTGGGGGTTCACACCTGCTGCTGCTGCTCCAAAACAGCTTCTTTTTTTCCTCTGACCCCCTGGAAGTCTTTTCTTCACAGGCTGTACTGTTATGCATCATTTTGCGATGCAAAAATGATTTTTTTCAATGCTTTCTTTTTAATACAATGTTTTCTTTACAAAATCCTGCATGCAGCACATTTTGGAGCTGGATTTGCAGACTCCCACCTCCCCTTCTGGCCTGCTGCAACGTGCTCTCCCCCTGGAGAGAGGTCATCAGATTTTGGTCAGGTTTGCTTTGTCCTCCCTTGCCATATTTCTCCTCACAGCTGTCTCAGAATACATGGAGAGGGTGATAGGGGAATGAGAAACAGCACTCCCAAGGCAGCCCAGGGTAATCTGTTCAGCTACCTGTAGGCCTCTGCAGAATCAAGTGTATTCAAAGAAAGCATCATTGTGGGAGAACTTATTTTCATCCAAATTCAAGAAATTTGTAATAGCTCCTTCTCCTACACTACGTAATAATACACCTTCATTGGATGGATTTCAGCTACCTCAGGTAGTCACCCTAGCAGGGAGCTACTGATCACCCAAGGCCAGGGTTTCAAAAAGCATTCTGTTCCCTTATAGAGAAGCAAGAAGTGTTATATAGAAGATGGCTATCCCCAGATATGTTATTGAGGTGCCTAGAGGGGAGGCCAGCCAATCTGAAATATGGGCAAACTTTGTGTTGTGCCTAGAAAGCTACTACACTCCTACCCTTAGCCAGCTGCTAACTGTTCCCCTACTCCCAGGTTCATGCCCTGAAATCAAGCAGGAGCAATACAAATCAGAAATTTTTGTTCCTCTTGTTATTTTTTTTTCACAATAATTTGAATTGCAATCAATTCAATTCAGACATCACAATAAAGCTAAAACAGTATACACATTTTTATTTTAGTCAATAATGCCTTTGGTAGTCAACTGGTGAATACGTTTTTTTTACAGTACAGCAAGTGCCAGAAAATGCAATACAATAGGATAAAACATATATTCACAGTATGCTTCCTAGGTCCCTTGGATAACTCCTTGATATTCTCCCGAGTATTACTTCTATCAAGCAACTTTTATTGTATAGTAAGCAGGGATCCGGGGTTTCCATTTCCCATGGAAAAATGGAGAAAACCATGGATTTCCCCTTTTTATCAGAGAAAACACAGATTTGTCCTTTTAGCAGAGAAACCTGCCAATTCCCCACTTTTGCAAAGAGCTTTGCAGGCTGGTTGAGTTACAGCCTGCAAGAGCTGTTTGCAAACAGGTCAGGAAAATTCCAGCCATGCCCACAGGGTATAGGAGAGGTGTAAGGATGGGCCTGAGGGTCTCAGTCACTCAGGGATCAGCTCACCTCAGTCTCAGTCTTTGATCCTGGAGTCTGTGTGGTAAGTGGAACTTGCTGGGGGCTAGGAGCCCCTCTGGCAGGGCTAGAGGGTTATGGGTCATGTTTGGGAGGCAACAGCAGGGTTAGGGGAAGCCAGGAGCCAGCCCCACCTTAACCTAAGCAGGCAACAGCAGTGGGGGAGCCAGCTCCATGCTAATTCTGCTGCACCTGCTGAGGGCAGGGAGCTGCAGGCTTGGGTCCCTGCCCCCCTAACCCTGGCAGCTGGGGGACCCCTCCAGCAGGGCTGGGGGCAAGGGCTATGGGTAGGGGGCAAGAGGCATGAGTAGGGTGGGGGGGCTGCTGGGGCAGTGAGGGGCACCAACAGGACTGAGTGAGGCATTGGGCGTAAGTGAGGGGCACCAGCAGGGCTGCAGGGGGACAACTGAGGGGCACCAGCAGGGCTGGGGGAGGCATGGTGGGGAGAGGGGTACCAACAGGGATAGGGGGAGCTGAGGGGGGGATTTTAATTTTAATAATGGATTTGGGGGGTTATCAGGGAATTTGCATTTTTTTGTCAGAGAATTTGCAATTTTTTATCAGAGAAAACCAAGATCCCTTGATAATAAGTGTGAGTGTTCTCTTTCTCTAATCACTTGCCTTATGTCACTTGGTGAAGGATGGATGGAGGGAGGACTTCATGGTGAGAGGGCAAGAGGGAAGCAGGCAGGCAGGCCATGTCCCAGTAATGTTTATTTTTGGTCTATTTGGCATGCATGGCCAATTTGGGGTGGGTGGGGTGGTTGTCGGAGAGCTGATGACTGTGCAACTTTTATGGAGACATGGCACTACTGGAAAGTTGCAGGGTGAACTGTTATTGGATGGAAGGAGGTCAAATGTTGGCAGTACTAGTGTACATCCAGCATTTATGCAAGAAAGAAAACTAAAGAAACCCACTCACCCTCAGCAGCATGCATGGACCTCCCAGGGCCTTTAGCAACTGTATAAAGACTTAGCAATGCATTACAATGTTCTCCACCAGAAGCCAGTTGGGTGGGTGGGTGGGTAGATGGGGGAAAGGGAGGGAGGCAGGCAAGCATCCTGCACCCTTTCCTTGTTACTGAACATGTCCCAGCATGAAGATGGCTGGGTTAACAGGGGGGCACCAGGCATGGTCCCAAAAGGGGGCCTGCAAATGGAGATGCAGCTGGCTGAGTCGGGCTATGCTAATATTTGTTACATAGTAATTTTTGAATTCTTGCTGGCCACAAAGCTTAGGGAGGGAAGGAGGGAGCGATGGGTAGGGGAGAGGGAGAAAGGCAGACAGGCAAGCAGGTGCTGTTTTATAGAGATTTTGCAATACTTTATATTGTAAAGGTGCTGGGAAGGAAAATCCCCCCTTCTGTTATACTACTTTCTGTTACCCTTATTTCTTTAAAAACTTCCCTCCTTTCTTAAGTCAAGGGGACAGAAGCCTCAAGGAGACAAAGTGGTGGGTGGATGGAAGTCACACAGTCATAAGACATATACCTCAGTCAAAATTTGTTGGGACATGGTCAGTAACCAGGAGGAGAGTGAGAAGACATGCTTTCTGTATTTACCTCAGTCAAAAGACAACAATTTTTACTGATGCTTGGGCCAAACCCAGTGAAGAAAGCAGGAGGCCTTGGCCAGCAACCGAGAAGAAAGCCAGAGAAAGCCAAAGTTCAGAGAAGAAACACAAACCTCACCTTCCTATGTGGCCAGCAACAATTCAAAAGTTACGTGGTGCAAAGGAGAGGTGTGAGGCAGAGGTGGGAGAGTGGGGCAAAGAGCCTGCAGGCATGGGCCTACTATCGGGACCCCAGGAGGGAATTTGCCAGAGGTCTTGGCCAGCAACCAAGAAGAAAGCACCCACAATTCAGAAAATAAATACAAGAAGCTGGTGATAAGGAAGGCCCCACTTGTAACCCTAGCCCTATGCCACCACAGTGGTCATAGCTCCCAATTAGGCCTGTGCAAAGCAACTAGTATTCACTTTGGATTTGGATTCAGCTGATTTGGGGGACAAGGATTCAATCTGGTGCTTCAAACCACTGTCCCAAATTGATTCAGTTGAATCTGATTCAGAGATTTATATGCTGCTGAATCTCTGAGTCACACAGCACCCCGCAGAAATTGTGCAACAATTGAAGTAGACGGAAGAGAAGCCTTGGCAGTACTAGTGGCCATAAACAATTAAAATATTACAGTGTGTAAAGGAAATTCATAATTTGTAATAATTCATCATTCTTAATATGGTACATATTTACTTTAGTATGCATTCATTACACATTTCTTTGCATACTTATTTATACCAACATTCACTTGGTAGTAGGCTAGTGAGGGGACTGTTGCTCAAATGAACATGAGTCCCCTCCATGATACACTTTATACTGTATAGTGTCCTATTGAAAATAGCCTTAACTGCATTTGAGGCCTGGCCATACACCACGGGGGAGGGGGAGAAGAAAGTCTTGCCCTCCTCCTGGCATGGCATCAGGCTCTGAATTTGGTACTTTTCCTGAAGCCAGAAGGCCCAGCCATGGGAACTGAGGGACCTAGGGAGGAGCTTGCTTAGTTTTATGGCCAGTAACTAGGAGGTAGGCATCCCCCCTCCCCTCCCTGCCATGGGGAAAGACACAGGGAGGGTGCATAATCACCTGCCTTTTCCTCACTATCTGCTTTCTCATCATAAGGAATTGAACTGTAATTACAAGTCTATATAACATGCATCTATATATATTATATATCATATATTGGTTATATGTATATGGTGGAGGCCCAGGATGTATGGTGTGTGTGCTGCAAGAGGCAGCTGGTGGGGGAGTGGTGATAAAGTAGATCTACCTGCTTTGAAATGCTGTAATAAGGAATTGAACTGTTACAATTATTATTGACCATTAATAAATCATCATTAATATTACTATTATTACAAACTCTTATTAATGTATTACTATTGGAATTAATAGTATTTTTACTCCTATTATTAGTATTACCTGTTATTATATCATAAGTCTATAGGATGCAAGTCAGCTATAATTATAATGCATAATAGTTCAGTTGTTGACAAAATACTGAAGGAAGTATTGTCATCCTGTTCATCTTCTCTTTCTTCCTTTCTTTTTCTGCCTCTTGTCACATCAACAGAGATCAATCAGCCTGTGGCTAGCAGTGGAAGGGGATCTAAAAATCAGAGGAAGGGAAGATAGAAAATGCATTGGAATTTGTATTGGTTTCTCTTGTGCACCTCATGTACCTTCCTTCATGCCCATAAAATTTCAACAGCCCCATATACAATAAGTTTGAACTAAGTATGCCCCCCCCCACCAGAGATTATGCTATCAGGCAGCAGGACAGTGGCATACTGACAGCAGCAGGCAGGGAGACCCCCATGGGTGCAGACATGAAGGGGATACCATTGGCAGGTGTAAAGGGGGCACCACCCCTCCGTGCTGCTCCCCTCCCCACCCCCACAGAAGGCAGCTTGTCCAGGGCATGTGGGCAGTGGCACCCCAGGCTTGTCCCCCAGGCACTGAAGACTGACAGAATGCTGCTGGTGCAAGGCCTTGGGCAAATTAGTACCTCCCTATGCAGAGCTGATCACACATGCTGCAGTGGCAGCAAAGTTTCAGAAGTGAGTTGACAAGTGTCCAGATGTGAAGCTGGAGGTAGTGCTGAGGAGTCACCTCATCCACTCTGCCCATCTCCACAGGGCCCCCAAAGCACTGTGCCCGGGGTGGTAGCATGTATTTGCACCCTGCTAGGGATGGTCCTGCCACCCTCAGGGCACAGACAATTGTCAGGTGCTGCTTACCAAAGATGACATGTAGCACATCACCATGTCCTCTTTCAAGTTGCACATCACAGAGGTGCAGGCATCAGATAGAACTTGAAGCTTCACTGCACCCCACTTGAACACCCTGAAGTCTTCTTGAACCCTGGATTTGCATTGCTGTGTCCATCCCTCATTGATACAGAGAATGCACACCCCAACCTCTGCTCCTCCAATTTATAGTCCTTCAGCAGGGCAAGTCCCCACCCCAACTAGCAGCCTCATTTTGGTGTGGAAAACTCCCCAGACACACTGGCGCTGAGCTGGAAAGGAGTGCAAAAAGAAAGCAGAAAATTTTGTTAAGTCCCTGGGTTTGTGTTCAAGGAAAGCAAGTCTTAAATCCCAAGCCCCTCCCCCTCCCTTTAGTGTTCCAAAGCAAAGGAGACAGTACCTGGTATCTGGATGGAAAATGAACACAACAAGAATCTTGAAAAAGCAGATTTTCAAAGTTTCCATCTAGCGAAAATGCAAGGGTTGTCAATGGTGATCCAAGAAGCCTGGGAAGGCTTTGAACCCCTGTAGGTGATACACCATTTCCCTTCTCCCAACTAAGAGAAGTGAAATCAGAAGCAGTATGGCCTCAAAAGTGTCTTTGCGGGGTGGGTGCTGACTTTGCAAATGCTGGTGTGCAGGCGAGCACTTGGGTGTTGTGCACTTGGGTGTTATGCTGGTGTGCAGGCCAGCACTTCCACCCAGGAAGCTCCCCTGTTTACCTCTAGAGCCTCCCTGTGTACCTGTGCAAGAGAGATTGCCAACCTCTCTTCTCTGGCCCCATGCAGCAAGTGGCAGGAAAAAAACAAACAGAGAAATGAACCTAAACAATGAATCACCTTTGCAACCAAGCAGTGTAAAGGTGGATATAGAGGCAGACACAGGAAGCCAGGAAACCATGGGGTTTTATTGTTTGCAACACACTATTATAAGCAAGTACTTGTACTTCTTTGCCTGCACTCCACCATGATCCTGAAAAGACCCCGTCTCCCTGAAATACAGTTCTGCTTTCTTGGCCCTGTTGGCAGTTGTACAGCCCTCCCCACTGAGGTAGCGGGAACAGGTTCAGCTGTAATTCTCTGTCCAGATTTTTCCTGCAAAGAGGCAAGCTGAGCAGACTGACTTTTCCCTTTCAGGTGTGGTACATGTTTAAGAGGCAGTTCTGCACACCCTGAAAAGCATCACTGAAATTGTCCTGGGACCTCTGTAATTCAACATAGGACTCATCAACCATGTCTTTCAAATTCGACATGGTGTCTCACACTTTCTTGAAGATGGGATCATCCTTACATAGTGACTCATGGAGTTCATCACACCAGGCATCTGTGTGCGCCACTCTAGCTAGTGAGGACTCCGCCAAAACCTTGAGTGAAGTTTCACGGAACTGTCTCTGCTTGCTGTGAAAATCTCTGCAGCACTCTGCTGTAGTGCAAGTGGGTGCAATTCAGGCAGCCATGGGTCACAGTGGCTGATAAAGAAAAAAAACAATGGTTGTCTTCCCCCCAGAAGGAGGAAAGTACACACCCCCACCTCCACCAGGCAGTGCACAAAATGTTGGCAGGGAGTGGGCACCTTTATATTTAGGCTTGCATGAGGATCTGCAAAAATTCCAAGTATTGTGAGTGTCAAAACATCCAAAAGGTGATGAAGCAACAAATTTAACAACAAAAAAGACCTTGAGACAGGGTAAATAAGGCCATTGTACATTGGGATGGCTGCTCAATGGCCCAGAATGTTGCAGAAATTAATACCTACCTGCTTGTTTGTGCAAAATAATTTTATTGCAGAAACACAGCTTGTTTTCCCTGAAGTGGCAAAAGTTTTGAGTAGCCCAACAGGAGAGGAGTAGGAAAAACATTTTTTTGTTTACAAGCTTGATTACATCAGAACACCAGTGGCTGCTAAGCTCAGGATGTAAGGATGTGCAAAAGCCCCAATTCCCCTGAGGTGCTGGGATGAAGTGTTGAAAAAGCAGTTGTGTTCCTGCATTAACAGCATTTATGAGAATAAGAACAAAATACAGGTACCCAGAGGACTTGCAATACCAAGAGAAAAGAAGTGGAAGTTGACCAGGCTATGCTGAGAAACCTGAGGAAGACCAGAATCCACATGGCATGGGCCCTTGAGAGCAGCTCAGAATGATGGGAGTGAGTTGTGCCGACACCTTGGAATGACCAGCAGTGACTGGAGATGTTCTGAATGAAAAGGGAGACCTCCTATCATATCATCTCGATGCTGGGGCCCCACATTATGAAGCTGGACACTAATATGCATCGGCCCTGTCAAGTACAAGTTGGCAACAGTGCCGCATGCACACCCTTGCTGTGCCCCATCCAGATCACTCGAGCCCCCCACACAGGACGAACTAACCTTGAACTGAATACATCAAAGAAAGATACTGATGCCCATAGCAACTAAGATAAGTGAGGCCCTCAAATTAGTTAGCCCAACTGAAACTGTAAGATCAGATTAATGTGCCGCGCTTGCCCTCTTGTGACCAAACAGGCTCAGTACCACACAAACGAAAAGAAAGTCCCCCCATCCTGATGACTGGGCTGACAGGAGGGAAAAGCCTGTGTTGAAACCTGAGCAGACAAAGAAGAATCTGTGTGTACTCATGATTGGCTGACACAGAGTAAAACTAGATAAGAAAAGTTATAAAATTTTCCCCGTCCTTTGTTCGGGGAGACCGCCATTCATCAGTAACTTGAGCCGGACTCACAGTTACCCCCTGGGATGATCACCCATCATCTGCTGCCGACGCTCCCCAGGCATAACAACCACCCCCGTACCTGTACCGAGTAAATTAGCTTGCAAGCTGCTGAGCCGCTACCGAGAACAAAGTGCAACTTGTAACTCCTGCGTTCCAGTCACCATCCTTAAGGGATGCAAGTCAATAAGTCTCTTTTTGTAATCACATATGTCTCGTGCCTTCCTCATCCCATAAATCCAGATCTGTCACAAACTGGAGGGTGCTGCATAGCCCCTCTCAATGCAGGACAGGACCATCCTACCAGACAAGAGGGTTGCAATGGCCTTCATGAAACTGGCCAGCCCATCCAGACTCTTCTACATTATGAATCAGTTTGGCATGTATGCCTGCGCAGTCAGGCTGGCAACTTGTGAGGTATGCCAGTTGCTAAAGCAGATTTCTGCAAACAAAATTATCTGCTTGGTAAATCCACAGCAAATCATACATGGCTTCGATGACAAGGGGATCCTGAACTGCGTAGAGGTTTTAGACAGCACTCGCATCCCACTGCAGTGCCCTGTGGGGAAGGGGAGGGCTTTCACAAACAGGAAAGGATATGACTTCATGATCCTGCAAGCCATGGTAGACTATGGGGGATGGTTCACAAATGTTTATACGGGGTGGGATGGCAGTGCACATGATGCACATGTGTTCAGAAACTCCCTTCTTCCTGGCCTCATGGAGAAAGGACACTATGCAGTGTGGAGGAGACACTGATCCACAGTATCACCATTCCTCTGGCTATGTTAGTGGACACTGCCTGTCCGCTAAAGCCTTTATTCATGAAGCCTTGTGGAGGGAATGTCACTGGCCTCAGAAGCTGGTTTTTAACTACTGCCTGAGCAGCTGCAGGATAGCCATAGAATGTGTGTTTGGCCAACTGAAAGGATGATGGAGGGTGCTTACGTGCCGGCTCAAGATTGAGCAAGAAAACATCACGACCTTTGTAGTGGAAGCCTGCATGCTGCACAATATCTGTGAGATCCATGGAGAGGTTTTCAAGGAGTAGTGGGAAGAAGAATCGCAACAGGCAGTGGTCAAAAAACAGAAACCTGTCCAGGCAGCAACAGCAACACAGGGACCAGGGAGACATCCTCAAGGAGAGGCTGGTTAGGTGTCCCTTGTGTGTTATTGTCTGGCAGGATATATTACTGACAACACCTAGGAGTGCTTTGTTCTCTCTCAAGGTTATGTAAAAGTAACTTCATTTACACTTAAAATCTGTGTCTGTATACAAGGGCATGTGGTGTTGCAAACAGGGGGTGGAGGGGAGGAGAGTCAGGGAATTCGGGAGGAAATCTGGACTGGGATAGGGGTTAGCTGCTTCCAGACTGTCAGTGGTTTGGGGGAGGGGGACATTATGCACTATTGCCCACACCTGAATGAGCCCCCCTCCCCCACCAGTGTGGGTGGGAAGGTTAACTATAGCTCTTGGTGGACTAGGCAGGTGGAGGACCAAGCTGAACAGCAACCCACATTTTCAAACACATTTCAAGAACATTCATAAAACTTTTTACAACACACCTCCAAAAGCCATATGTGGCACTATGCAAATTGTGCACAGACTGACAGCGTACCTGGGAAAGGAATGGGAGGGTTCCAACGTAAGCCCCAATTGGAAACTGTATGAGGATCAATGAAGTTGTGAATTCTGGGAAATGTAGTAAAATAAAAAAAAAACCAGGAAAAAAAATCCAGAAGAGCTCACTGCCACCACCATCAACAGCAATCACCATTCAGCCAGGTGGCAACAAACACCCTCCCACCCACCTGCTACTGAAAACCCTGAACATTTTATGATATCATAACAGTTATAGTAAATAAAAAAACATGGTGGGATGGGAAGGGAAAGGAATGGGCAGGGAGGATTCACATGGTTTGTCTTTGGGATTGGGATGGGGTCTTTGGGATCGCATACTGATGAAGACCAGACCAACTGGGCATGGATGGCCTTGAGGTGCTCCACCAGGCTCTCAAGCATCAAGTATGTGGAATCTCCACCTCCTGCATGATTTTGTGATGTGGAATGTTCAGCTTTTTTTGTTTATCCTGTGGCATCTTCCCCCTTTGATGCTCTCATGGATGTAGCTTGCCACCTTCCTGCATTTTGAAATTAGCTTGTTGGTTGTGGCCGGCCAGGTTTCAGGTGGCTCATGGCACTTGTGGCCCCACCCTACCAAGTGCCTGCATGCACCATCTTCAGTAGGACAGTGGTGCCATCTCTGTACGAGGCATGCAGGGAGTACTTGAGGGAGGAGCTGCACAAGACAGGTCTGTTGGTGGCTTTTCACTTCACCTCAGACATCTGGAGGAGCCAGGGTGGAGATCATGCCTACCTCTCCCTTACAGGGCACTGGTGTCTAGTCAGGCCATCAGTGAGCTTTCCTTCAAGCCAAGGTAATGGATGAGTCTCACATGACAACAGAGATAATGGGGGCCATGAACCACTTGGTGCAGGTGCAGATCTCTGGGCAGGGTGAGCTCACCTGTGAGTTCATGGTCACCACTATAGTCAAGGCAGTCCGTGATGTCAACTTTGTTGGCTTCCGCTGTGTGGCATACAAGTTGTACCTTGTTGTCAGAGACACCTTGGTGTGGGAGAGGGACTTCCCTTTGGGCATGCTCCTGCTGGTGCCAGGCTGAGAAGGAACAAGGAGAAAGGGGTGGTGCCTGTAGAGATGCATCAGCATCCCTGTGGTGCTCATGTTTTGTTCCCTTGTCCCAGCTGGTTTTGGCTTCGCAGTATAGGCAGATAGTGTAAATGGGATCATCTGCCAGCTCAAAAAGATCCCAGACCACACTACCCACTTGCTTCAGGGGTTCAGGTGCATCTATGGATGCTGCTGCACTTTTCTCCTCAGAAGGCAGAGGCACAGCAAGAGGAGGAGCAGACTCAACTAAGCCACTTGCCTTCACCTGTACATCAACCTGCTCTGAAGTGTGTTCTGGGGAAGAGACCTGGATCTAGGGGAAACTCGAGGAGTGTTGAGCACAAACTCAGCTGATTCCTTCCCCAGAATTTCCATTGCTAGGGCACTGAGATCTAGATCCAGCACCAGCTCTTCCTCTGCACTGGAAGACTAATCATGGGAAGTGAAATATGGGTAGAGCAGGTTGCTATGCTGGTGGTGCTGCTGCTTGTTGTTGCCATTTTGGTGGGGGGATGGGCTCTGGTTGGTGTGCTGGAGGGGATGCAGTCTCATGCACAGGCAGTGGCACTGGCACTGCTCCCCTCTCCTTGCTGCTTGTAACAGCCTCATCCCTTTAAGCTGGAGGAAAGAAGGCTGCATCTCAGTTTGGTGCGGGTGGAGGGGGAGACTTACAGCTCTCCCTTTACCCCCTCTTCTGCCCCTCCCTGAAGGCTGGAAAGTGTGGCCACCTGTCTTCCCAGCACACTTCACGGTCTGTTTCACATCTCCCTTTTCTACAAATATATAAATGTATATAATTAAAAAATGTAGGTGGCTGGTGCAAATAAGAAATGTTAAACAACAAGTATATGGCTTAGGCACTGTATAAATTCAAAAGCATGGATGCAAGAGCATTGGTGGTACTAGTAGGTGTGTGTACATAATAGAAATATGGCTTTGTCCCTATATAAATTCTATAGTGTATGCAGTAAAGCTTTAAATGTATAGAAATAAAATATAAACGCATTTTGCTTCCTATATAAATTAAGTTCTACAGTAATCTTATCCAATATAATTATAGAATTCAAAAGAATGAATCAATGCATATAATAAAATAAAATAGCCTAGAAGAAAAGGGTATTCTGAATCTGAAATCCCTCTTGCTAGCAAGTAGGGAATCCTTTAAAAGTTCAGTGCTGCTAGCTGTAGGTGTCCGATGCCGAGCTGCTGGAACACACAGCTCAATAACTGGCAGAAAGCAGGGCAGTTCAAACTGCTACCTTTCATGCAGTTTTTCCATCCCTTCCCCAGACCATTGAGATTGGAATGGACCTCAGGGAAGGATAATAGTCACTGGCCAGCTACACAGTCAATGAGACCACTCCTTCCCCTGCTCCTCCTTCCCTCTCCTTACTTAATTTCTGTTTCCCTGCAGGCAAGCCCAGCTTTAGCTCCAAAACTTGAAATGTTTTGAAAATTTCAAAACATTTTGACTTGCCTCATTTTGTTTCGAGGCTGTTTCAGAGCTTTGTTTCATTTTGATTTCACTGTTTCAAGCTCGAAATGAGTCAAAACAGCTTTGAAAGGAAACTACTGGTGAAATTTTGCACAGCCCTACTAGAGAGATAAATAGATATAAATAAAAACAAGAGCATATATAATCTCTTATATGCACTCTTAAGGGATATGTATGCATGCTTTTGTATTTTTTGCATTTACTGTAACTAAAATTATTGGAAAAAGAGTCCTTAAGAGGACATGACAATTTACTATAAAAAGGATTAACGTTACAGTAGGCACTACTGTGCAGTAGCCCAATAACACTGTGCTGTAGTGTACCAGGCAAAAAAACCTCTGCTAATACGCTACTACACAGTAATATTAGGCTAGTGGCATGAACTGTGCAGTAAAAACACCACACACCTGTGCACCAGTGCTATGGCACAGTAACATAAGTTACTACACATTGATTTAGTACTTGGTTAATCAAGTACTAAATCAATGTGTAGTAACTCCGGCTTTATTAATAAAGTGTGTAGGCATGTCCACTAACAACATAAGTCAAATGGCATAACAGTCAAAAGCCACATGCTAGAGAGCCCAAGAAAGGAAACTAGGAGGAAAGTATAGTATTATTTGGCTGGGTCTAACATCTGTCTTTCCATTTAGCTAAACATTTCTCAAAGAATTAATTCTTAAAATAAAGAAAATTACAGGGTGGGAACAAACTTCTTTATTTTAGAGGTATTCCTACTTAAACTTCAAGTGTTAAGCAGCCCTGCAGTTGTACTTACTGTTGGTAGTTAGAGTAGTTCATGGTAGAATAATAATCATTAAATCAGTTATCCAGCACCCTGGTAATGAATCAAGTTGTCAGAGTAGTGTAAAAAGTTTTAAATGAATTATTTGACATCCAAGAGAAGAACATCTTTGCCAACTAATTAGCAGTGATAAATAACAGCAAACTTAATCTGTACTTAATATATAACAGCAAACGTAATCTATGAACAACTTTCATCAAATTATTTGTGATGAAACAAATGAACCAGGTCTAAGCACTAGGAAAATAGGGCCAGGTCTACAAACTAACTGAATATGAAGGTTTCACTTGACTTGAGTTCAGCCGGTGAAGAAAAGCAATGCTGCTCAGGGAAATAGTTGGATATGCTATGTTTTCGAAGAGTTTAAACTGGAACACGCCTCCTACCCTGCTTAATTTATATTGCTATTTATATTAATAGCACATAATTTCATTTAATAGCAAAACCAATTCAGAAATCTTGTGTCTTGATAGCCATGTGAGTTTAGTTTACATGGTGCCTGAACAACTTATGTCCTCCTGAAAATGCACATTATAGTGACATGTTAATAGTTGGTCAGTTTATTGCTATTACTAAATGCATGGTTACAGTATAAATCTTTAAAAGTACATTAGGATCTACTTTAGCTTTGTGAAGGATTGAAAATTAAGACTTGTACCCTTAAAACAAATCTCATTCCCCAATATTATTACTGATGTAAAAAGTATTAATGCTGAAGATAAATATTTTACATAAACGTAATTAGTATTTACCAACTGACAAACTGTTAGTCTTGGGAGAAATAAAAAAAAACAAACCATGATGCCAATTAAAAAGACAGTCCTATCTTGATGGCACTGAATATACTATATATCAGGTTTTCAGATGAAACTGAATTTCAAAGACTAAGGTCACCTCCACAGCAAATAGACTGTAAAGCATGTAAACTTATTTCTATTTTATGTATATAATACCTCTCTTCAAGGTGCTGCTGAGTAAAATGGCCTTTATCTTTTTGAGGAGGAGGAAGATTGGAATGTAGTTAACTAGCTATCAAGATTTCTAGAGTATTGCAATAGTTATGAAAGACTGAAAATATCATTAACCAAAACTTTACTTTGCATGGCAGTCTATTGTAAAACACCACTCTGCACTGCACAGAAAATAAAGGTACAAGGATATGAAAATGCTCCTCAGTTTAAATAGAAATGAGGCCTGTAGGAACAGAAATATAGTTTTGTTGAAAGATAAAGATGCTGAAGGGCAATTCATGTCTTCACATGCCCCTGTTGCAGGGAAACAGTGCAACGGCCCAGACCGTAGTTATGGGTGATGAACTGGAAGAGATGGGTTCAGTATAGAGAAGAGATCTATCAGTAGAGGATCATTGAAAGGATGAGTTCCAGCCTGTTCCCCACAGAATCAGAAGACTGATCTAAATACAGTAAGATTTTTTTTTTTAAACAATAAAGTTGGAAATCATGTTTACTGCTTATGAGACGTAAAGGCAAAGATTTAGTCTTATGGAAAGATAAGAGAATTAGGTTAAACATGGTACCAAGGCTTCAAAGAAATTCATGTTTTTTTTCTAAAAATGGTATCTTCTGTCTGCAATCTAAAAGGACTAGGAACTTCTTTTTTTTTTTAAATTGATGTTGACATTTTCAGGAAACTACAAAATAACAAAACCTGGACTTAAAAAAAATAAATAAATAAAAATAAAGCATCTGGTAGCATGAGATTTGTAGTAAAAAAGAATACAGATCTATGATCCTGAGCCAAAAGAGAGAGCTCTCTGAGACTTCAGCAAAGGATTGGGGCTGACTGGGTGGGGGGGGGAAGCTGTCACCAAATGAGAGAGAGATTAAAGGTCTGGGATACATTAAAAAGGAAAGCAAAAGCAGAGCACAAGGACTCTTGAGACTCAACTTGAAAATGTCATTAGAGAATTTGACTGCATGTTTTCTTTTTAGTTAGGTTAACCTAACTAGTTATGTTAGATAAATAATACCTGAAGTTACAGTTGCATAGCACATCACCTCTATGATGCTTGTGTGTCATTTTCACACTGAAATACTCATTTTTCTTTTTTCTCAGATCAAAACAAATTACTCAGGGTACGTGTAGATGACACGGGCATTAATGTAGAGCACCTGAAAATGTTATCCCGGCTTTTTTTGATGTGGTGTGTTTGTGTTTGCATGATATGGCATTCATGTTTGCATGAACGGAATTTTGAGCGAGTTAAGTCTTATATGTCATTTCCCACAGACTTCAGTAGAAGAAGTCAAATACCAATTTACTCCCTGTAATGTCTTTTCTAATGTGTTACAGAAGGAGGCACATGTAAACCAGCCAGCCTCCCCATCCCCTGCCCCTGGACAGTCCTGACTCTCACTGGGAGTCTCCCCTGGGCACAGTCATGATCACCCCATGATTTGTAACTTGTTCCCTCTCAGGATCAGGCCTGAGAGACTGGAGTCAGAGTGTTTTTGGGTGAGGAATGTGGCCCCACAGGTAGCTGGGTATTGTTGTCTTTGATAGATTCTGGTGTGCAGTTTGTGTGGGTACTGGGGATAGTTGGCAGGTTTTGTGTTTTGAGCTGTAGGAAGTTGGCTTCAGTTTTGGTGATGAGGTTAAGTGCTTGTTTGAATGTACAAACCACTTTTCAGAGCCATACAAACCGCTTATCATAACTAGAGGGCACAAAGCCTGACAAGTTTCATGCAGATAGGTACAGGCGTTTGGGGAAAACTGACTCAAGCTGAGGAGATGCAAAACTCGTAACATGGGTGACACTCTGTGTGATGAGGCACAGCAGGGTGAAAGCTGCAGGCCTGCTGTCCCCTTCTGAGGCCACAAAGCCTGCTACCCATCAAGGAGATAGGTGCAGGGGCTTCTGGGTTCTGGGGACCTGCATCTGTATCTGCTGACAGGCAAAACTCATGACATGGGTGCTTGTGCAACTGTGTCTGGTCTTGGGGCACATGGGGCTAGGGGGAGGACTACTGTAGGCCTGGCTGCTAGGCTACTGTGTTGTCAATCAATCAATGTCTTGATTCACTCAGGGACCAGCTCAATACACAGTAGCTAGCTACTAGATAACAAGTTAATGAGCAGAGATTAAAAACACGTACAAAACCACAAACTAAGGAGAGGAAAGAATCAATACAGAGCTGGTAACTGCTTCTGCTCCAAGACAGAAACAGTTAATTGCACAAGAACCCATGTCATGAGTTTCATCAGTCAGCAGCTAGGGGTGCAGGGCCCCAACCCCCACCCTGTACCTATCTCCTTGACAGCTGGAAGGCTTTGTGGCCACAACAGGGGCTAGCAGTCTGGCCTTCAGTAGTTTTCCCTGCCCTGCCCCCCCCCGCCCCAAGTCAGACAGTTGCACAAGCACTCATGTCATGAGTTTTGCCTTCCTGTGGCCAGAGGTGCAGGGCCTCAGAACCCAGAAGCCCCTGCACCCATTTCCTTGATAGCTGGAAGACTTTGTGGCCTCAGTAGGGGCTAGCAGGCCTGCAGCTTTCACCCTGCTGTGCCTTAACACACACTGTCACCTATGCCATGAGTTTTGCTTGTCCACAGTTTGAGATTCATTTCCCCAAAAAACTCTGCACCTATCTCCTTGAAACTTGGCAGAATTTGTGGCTTCCATAGGATATACCATCTGTGCAGTTTTCACCATGCTGTGGATTAACATATACACATGACATGCCTTTTTCTTTCAGGAATTTGGGGTGCAGTTTCTCCCAAATCCCTGCATCTATAACCTTGATACCTCACATGTGTCACTCTCTCAGAAGCAGCTAATATCTGTGCAAGTTTCATCCAAATCATCCAAAGACAACAACATTATAGACATTTTATTGATTCCCCATTATACCCTATGGCCAAATCTCCAAATCAGGCTCCAAATCTTCCGAAGCGATTCGGCTGAATCAAATCAGAAAAATGATTCAGATGTCCAAATTGAATCTCTGGTATATGGATCAGTGAATCTAAATTGAATAGTTCCCTATTTACACAGGCCTATTCTTCACTATTCCTTCCTTCCAGGCCCAGGAGACACACCACCTGGAGGTACTTCCTCAGCCTGACAAAGGGTTTTTCAACCAGAAAGCTTCCTAAGATATAGTTCTCTAACTGTTCCATTTTTTCATAATAAAACATATAAGCATAAAAAACACAAGAGAATCCATCACACACCATGAGTAACATATATCCAACACAACAACTTTACTTCTTGCTGTCAATTCCTTTATAAAAAGAAAGGCTCTGTGACAGTTCAGTTTGCCTACTTAGATGCTGCTGGTGCTGGGCCACCTACATTATTTTTACCTCCTGCCATTTACAGTGGTGGACTGGTTCAAGGCTGTAGGGGAGGAGAAGGCCTTGGTGGGGCACACTGCCATGTTGTGCAGAGGTCCCAGCACCAGGAAGGGTGCACATGAACACACACACACACACACACACACACACACACGTCACCCACCCATGTCATGAGTTTTGCCTGCCTCAAGCCAGAGGTGCAGGACCCCAGAACCCAAACTTCCCCTGTATCTATCTCCTTGACAGCTGGCAGGCTTTGCAGCTGCAGCAGGGCCTGGCAGACCTGCACTAGTTTTTTCACCCCCCTGTGCCCTAAGATAGACAGTTGCACAAGCACCAATTGTCATGAGATTTGCCTGTTAGCAGCCACAGGTACAAGGCCCCAGAACCCCATTGCACTTATCTCTTTCACAGCTGAAAGGTTTTATGGCCACAGCAGGGCCTGCAGTAGTTCCCACCATCCCCCTGTGCCCCAAGACGGACACAATTGCACAAGAGCACATGACACTAATTTTGCATGTCAGCAGGTAGGGGTGCAGGACCCCAGAACCCAGACTCCTCTTGCACATGACATATCTCCTTGACAGCTGGCAGGATTTGTGGCTTCAGAAGGGGCTAGCATGCCTTCAGCGTTTACCCTGCTGTGCCTTAACACATATACAGTGTTACCCATGTCATGAGTTTTGCTTCTCCACTGTCTGAGGTGCTGTTTCCCCCAAACCTATCTCCTTGAAACTTGGCAGGATGTATGGACTCATCAGGGGCTGGCATACCTGCAGCTTTGACCCTGCTGTGGCTTAACACATGTACACAACACGAGTTTTACTTTAAAGTTTTTGAGGTGCAGTTTCCCCAAACCCCCTGCAGCTATCTCCTTAAAACTTGGCAGACTTCATGCACTCAGAAGGCACTACTACACTTGCAAGTTTAATCCAAATAAAGCTAGAAATGACAAAGTTATAGGCTGTTTTGAGCTTCCCCATTATAGTCTATGGGCGAAACAGTGAAACTGTTTTGAGGAACTGAAATGGAACAGTGGTTTTGAATTGAAACAAAATTTGAAATGAAATGCTGTTCTGTTGAAACATTGAAACTCAAGTTGAAATGGAATAGTGCCATTTTGCACAGCCCTATTTATCTAATCAGCAGCATATATAAATCAATGCACTCTTAAAGGATATACACAGATATACATTCCCTAAAAGATGCTAAAGCCAGCTTCTGTAAGAGCACATTAAATTCTTAGGGCAGGTACTGCATCTACCAGCATATACGGAAACTTATGAACACAAAGGTGGGAAATGCCAAGGAAAAAAACCAGTATATTCAGTGTTATTACTGTGAAATTACTATTTTAGCTGCGAGTCCTAACAAAATCATGTCATTTACCAAATACAATGTCGTTTACAAAATAGGATGCAGTTTTCCTTATTTAAAAGAAAAAAAAAGGTATTCCACAATTTGAGATCCCAACAAACCAACAGTATGTTAGACACACAAATGAGTAAAGGTGACTTGGAACAGCATGAGTTGACATAACAGTTGGAGGCTCCTTGTGCCTTCATGGTGTAACAGGGCAAAAAGACTGCCCCATCACAGAACTGTGGGAGCAAAGGGAAACAGAGAACTTACCTTGGCAACAATCCCAAGGAGAAAAAGGGGCAGGGATTCCCTTTCTCCTCCATCTGGGTCCCGGATGAAAATGAAAAACAGAGCTGTGTGCAGAGGGAGAAAGGGGAGAGTGCTGGCTGCGAGAGATGCAGGAGATGACTGGAAGGATTTAAAGGAGAATGGAGCCCAGAATTAGTTCCTGAAAGAAAAAGAAAGAAACCCAGAAGAAATATGGAGAGACTATAAAGACAGAGACAACAGATGGCACAGAGAAGGGAACGGGAAGGGACCGGAAGAAGAGTCCTGGAGAGAGACTTATCTGGGAAGCTGAAGTGAGGTGATGACAGAGACCTCCGAGTTGGCGAGTACAATACCTGGGGACACTTGGTCAGGGTGAGTACAATACCCAGGGACCTAAAAGAGAAAGAAACAAGAGTGGATAAGGATTAACAAAGGGAAGAGAACCCCACATATTGATATCATTAAAAAATATAAGGTGGCACAGGATTGCTATTTGCTTGGGACCTATGTGGAGGAGAACAGGGCAAGCAATCAAGTAAGTGAGAGCTCCCAAAGACAGAAGGAACTAAATATACTTAAGATGTTATTTGTCTAAGAGAGACATGGTAACTGTGCAGAAGAGTTATTTTACTGAACTGCAGATGCACTATCTTCTTAGTCTCTCAGGACTGTGTTTATTTCCCTTTGTCATAGCAGGTAAGAAATAAAGGAAATTAACCAGTTCATATTTAAATAAGAGACTCTGATTTATTTTGTGGGCATAGCTCAACTCTCAAACATGGCCATTGAGATTCTGACATCACCTTCCACCTGCTCCACTGCTGAGGACTTGTATACCCATGGCTGGGGGCCAGGCAGGCTTATTATAGTAGTCACCATGGAGTTTCATGGAGTTGGTTTTGCCATCAAGACTGAACTCATAAACTAACTCAGTAAGTTCTCTATTGATATTGTGGAAGAAATCAAACTTCGCGTTGTGGTTGAATCAGAACTGAGAGAGCCAGCTTTTCTTTATTGAAGGCTATACTGTGATCACAGGGAGAATTCCATACAGCAAGGGGAATCACCCACTCGTCTGTTTCAACGGATTTCTCAGACTCGCCAAGTTTACAAGCGTATTTATACTAAAGACAGAGAAAAAGATAAAAAAATACACCTTGGAGAAACAAAACAATAGTAAATTACACAGAAACTTAGGTCGTTTACTTAAACAATTATCTATGCATAGGACTATCCCAAGGCATACAGGGCAAGATATTAAGATAACCCAAGGAATGCAGGAATGCAGAATCCTTATCTCAGAACATTTGAATTAAGCAGTATCAGTACTTCTGGTCTTTGTCTGTTTTTCTAGTCAAGTCAGCCAATTACTTCTACAATATTATTGAGAGCCTCATGACTCTCTCTCAAACTTCCAGGGTACCAATACGACACTCATCAGTACATATGCCCTGACTCAGCATTCCCAATGAAACCAAGGATGGATTCTGTGCCAACCTTCGCCAAGTCCTTTCTGATGTTTTGGAGGGATGGAGACTGATTCTTTTTGGTGATTTTAGCAACAGAGTCAGAAGGGACTTAAACCTCTGGAACAGAATGATTAGCAAAGGAGTAGGAAATGGACTCCAATGGCATTCTCCTCTTTACCAAATATGCAGAAAATGGATTCCCATGGTTTTCCATGATTTCCAACACCCTGTTCCCCTAGAAAAACAAGCACAAAATAATCATGGAAACAGCCACTATTTAAACATTGGCATCTGATTGACTTTGTCATTGTCTGTACCCGGGATCACAAAAATGTCTGCATCTGCTGAGCTATTCTAGAAGCTGACAATTTCTGGACTGATCACCAACTCATCTAGTCAATTATGTCACTCAAACTGGCTCCCAAATGATGGCTGCAGAAGCAGATGTAAGATCAATGTCAAAGGACTCAAGAACCCAATCAAGCGAAACCTTTTCCACCAATGCCACAGTGAAAGATAGGTTAATTCCAACCAGCAAATATGGGAGAAGGTTGGTAGTACTTGGATGTCTTCAATTCATAAGTGCCTGCAAGGAGACATTTGGATTCTCTACCAGTAAAACACCAAGGTTGGTTTGATGAGAATGACTAGGAGTTTCAAGAGTTGATTGACCACAAGTGCAAAGCAACTTGTACTTGGCAGAATGACACCAACTCCAAGCAAAAGAAATTGAATCTCAATCAGGTCAAAGCAAAAAGATCCAAAGGAGGCCATGTAATATGAAAAACAAAATGGTGGGAAGACAAGACAAAGGAGAGTCAATATCTCCCTGACATCCACCATATGCACAGGTTCCCCCCCGCCCCCAATGTCATTAAAGCTATCTACAGTCTAAATACTCAGGACCAATCCCTTAACACTCAAGGATGGAGGAAACCTGATCAAGGAAAGGGAATCAATGCCCATTGAAAGAAGCATTTTCAAGACCTTATCAATGAAGGCTCTGTTGTTGATGAGAGTGTTCTCTACTCCATCCTATGGCATCTAGTCAGAGATGATCTCAGAATCCCTCCAACCTGTGATGAAGTGAGGAAAGCCATCAAGCAGATGAAGAACAGCAAGGCATCTGGAGCTGATGGAATCTCTACTGAAATCTTCAAGCAGTGGGAAGAGAAGCTCACATCACAGCTTCATGATCTCTTCTTAAGAATCTGGAATAATGAGGAAATCCTAGATGACCTCAGGGATGCCGTGATTGTGACAATCTTCAAGAAAGGAGACAACCCTTGCTCTGAATATTACAGAGGGATCACTTTGCTGTCCACCACAGGTAAGATAATTGCAAGGACCCTCCTGAACTGTCTCCTTCTACTAGCTGCAGAGCTCTTCCCGGAATCTCAGTGTGGGTTTAGGGCCTCAAGAGGCACAATTGACATGATCTTCACAGCTTGCCAGCTGCAGGAAAAAGTGCCAGAAAAAAACATATACCTCTCTACTTGGCATTCTCTGACCTCACAAAAACCTTTGACTGTGAACTGAGAAGCTCTGTGGAGGATCCTTCTGAAGTACAGATGTACACTGAAATATGTCATCATTCTTTTCCTTCTCCATGATGGTATGCAAGCAGTGGTTCTCAGGAATGGATATAAATCACAGATCCCTTTGAGGTTAACAAGGGAGTTAAGTAAGGCTGCATCATTGTTCCAATGTTCTTCTCGATATTCCTTGCCACGATGCTATGTGCAAGCCAAACCAAGACCACCCCAACTCATCACTGAGCTGCAGTATGTTCATTATGCTGTAGTGTGTGTTCACTCAGAATCAGACCTTCAGGCCATTGTCAACATCTTTACTGAGGCATACAAGAAAGTCGGACTGACAAAATTCAGAAGCCTAATGTCCTCCATCAATGAGCTTATAATGAGCAGTCCCCTGCTCTAGTAATTCAGATTCCATTTGAGACTCTGGAGAACACTGATTATTTCCTGTACCTCAGAAGTCATCTCACAGAAGGCTGACATCAATGAAGAAATCCAATATTGCATGAAATATGCAAGTGCAGTCTTTGGCTGAGGACATGGGTGTTCCTGACTTCTGACCCCAAACCAAGCTCATTATTTATCAAGCCGTCATGATCCTTATTTTCCTGTATGGAGCCGAGATGTGGAAAACAACATAGAGGAGATACCTCAAGACACTGGAGAAGTACCATTAATGCTGCTTTCAGAATATCCTTCAAACCCAGTGGAAAGATAGACACATTAATATTAACATCCTCTTCCAAGCAAACACCATGAGCATTGAGGCAATGATCTTCTGACATCAATTTCACTGGGTCAGTGATGTTACCTGGATGTCTTATTCCAGACTCCTGAAGCAACTTGTATTCTTCCAGATCAGTCAAAGGTGTACACTCAAGAGAAGGGCAGAGAAAGTGCTTCAAGGATGTCCTCTATGCCAACTTAAAAAAAAAAAATGCAACTTCAACATCCGCTCATGGGAGACTATTGCCCAGGACCACCCCAAGTGAAAGAAGAGTCTGTTGTAAAGATCTCAGTACTTTGAAACTTTACAATGACAACAGGAGACAGAAAAGCAAGAGCAGAAGCAGCAGCATGCCATAGACCAATACACAAATCCAGAGTCACTCACCATGTATGGAAACATATGCCCAAGTTGCAACAGAGTCTGTCAATCCTGGGCTGGCCTCATCAATCTTTGGACAAACAGAAAAGTCATTCATGCAAGAACATCTTATCTACAAGGGATTGCTGAAAATAAGATAAATAAGGTCACAAGGGCCAATTTTCAGATCTTTGGGCCACTATACCAAGGTAAAGAAAATCTATTTCTCTTTAGTTGCACAACTTTGCCTTTGTGTGCAATGGTACAATAAAGAGCCATCGAGCCTCCATGGCTTGACAAGGCAGGACAGTGTCTAAACAAGAGGTAGTTAAGTTAGCATAGAAGTAAGAGGAGATGTGTTACCCATCAGAAAATTTCAAGTCCTATAATTATCTAGAGAAAGTGGAGTACAGTTGTCCAGTCATGGAGTAGATAAATATTTAGCCAGCTTTGGGGTAAAAGATGTAAACTCTTTGAAAACCCAGCTAGGTTAGCCCATACCTACTTTCTTTATGTCTTCTTGTATCTTCCTTGGAGCATCTGGCATTAGTAGTAATGCAATACTAAATATGAAAAATTATTATTTATGAATTGTAGTTCCTTAGATTTCAACCTTTTTAATCATTTTTTTCAATGTATAATAAAATTTCCTAGCAAATGAATGCATATTACTGTGATACTGATAGACTGCAGTACACTGAAATAGGATTTTTTGTGATTTTTTGGCAAAATCCTCACTTAACTTTCCCTACTCCATACAGTTTTAAGGCAGGACCCTTTAAATTGGTAGAGAGGGGCTACTGACACCTCAAAATAGCCATTTTTCTAGCAAGCAAGTGTTCCTCTCTCTCCTTGTATTTTTTCTCTCTCATTCCTGCATCCGTGAGGTGAACTGGCACCTCCGGAGTTGGTGTCATCACACCAGCTTTGGCTTCCTGGATCACGACCTGCACTTCAGAGCAGAGGGTGTCCTGGGGCATGACGGTCTCCATCTCTCCCCCAAAGGTAAGGGTTTGTTTTCTTCCAGGCTACTTGACCTCCTCTGGCAGGCTTTAAACTAAGTTCATTGGGGGATGGGGATCCACAGGAGCAGGAGAAAACTCAAGCAGCTGTAGGACCTCCCTGGTAAAGAGCTCAGGTATATACCAAGGGACCAGTTGTCTCTCAGGTTGGGGGGGGTGCCCATGGGGGGGATTAAGCTGTCTCTTCACTAATGCAAGAAACATGGGGAACAAGGAGCAGGAGCTTGCTCTCCTGCTTGCAAGTAGTAAAATCGACCTGGTTGGCCTAGAGAAGACATGGTGGGATGAAACATTTGACTGGGCATTAGACATAGAGGGCTATAGGTTGTTTAGAACAGATAGGAAGGGGGTGGAAAAAAAGGTGTGTGGGGGGGATTGCACTCTATGTTAGGGAACAGTATACCAGTTCTACCTTCCAAATGGGAACAGAGGAAGGCTTAACTGAGAACCCAGGGGTCAAACTTCAAGGAGGGCGGGGAGAGAGGAATCAGGTGGTAGGGGTTTACTACAGGCCACCACATCAGGAGGAAAAGCTGGATCTGGAATTCTCCAGGCAGCTTGGGGAGGCTGTGCGTGCAAAGGCTGTTGTGGTCATGGGTGATATGAATTACCCTGACATCAAACTGGGAGGAGCAGTAGGCTAGGTCTGGCCACTCACGAAGGTTCCTGACATGCATACAGGACCTACACCTCATGCAGGAGGTACTTGCCCCCACTAGGGAAAACATCATACTGGATCTGGTGTTAGCCTCTGGGGACAACCTGGTGGGGGATGTGCTAGTACAAGGGAGTCTAGGGGAAAATGATCATGAAATGATCCAGTTTGCTATTCAGAGAAAGGTGGGGAGGGTAACTAGCACAGCGCAAATGCTTGACTTTAGGAAAGACAACTTCAATGTGCTCAGGGCAGTAGTCAGGGAGGCACTCGGAGCCCAGGGGGTAGCTGGTATGGGGGTCCAGGAAAGGTGGTCCTTCCTCAAGGAGGCTATCCTTGGGGTGCAGCAGCAGGACGCAATTCCACTGCACAGGAAGGTGGGAAAAGGGTCCAAGAAACCTTCATGGCTGAGCGCAGATATCCAGGCTGGCCTGAGGGCAAAGAAAAAAAAAAAAAGGTGTATTGGCAGTGGAAGCAGGGGACAGGGACCAAGGAAGAGTACACCTCCCTGACCCGAGCTTGTAGGGATTTGGTAAGTAAGACTAAAGCGGCACTGGAGCCAAGATTAGCTTCTGGGATTAAAGATAACAAAAAGTCCTTCAAGTATATAGGTAGCAAGAAGAAGTCTCGGGGTAACATTGGGCCCCTACAAGGCACGACAGGGCAGGGCAGTTGGTGATGGACACGTGAGAGAAGGCAGAACTCTTCAACAAGTTCTTTGCCTCTGTGCTCCTGTCTGCTGACAATGGGGTGCTCTCGGGTGATAGCGTAGAGAGGCCCAGGAAGGATGCAAGTTCCAAGACTGTTAGTTCGGACCTAGTTAAGGATTACCTGGAGGGTTTAGATGTAACCAGGACAGCGGGCCTGGATGACCTTCATCCGTGGGTGCTGAGGGAATTGGATGGTGTCATTGCAGAGCCATTGGCAAGGCTGTTTGAGGACTCCTGGTGCTCGGGCCAAGTCCCTGAGGACTGGAAAAGGGCCAATGTGGTCCCTATTTTTAAGAAGGGGAGGAAGGAAGAGCCTGGCAACTACAGGCCAGTCAGTCTCACTTCTATCCTGGGGAAGGTCTTTGAAAAAATTGTCAAGGGCCACATTTGTGAGCGCCCTGCAGGGGAAGCAATGTTGAGAGGTAACCAACACGGGTTTGTGCCAGGCCAATCCTGCCTGACTAACCTGGTCTCTTTCTATGACCAGGTAACAAAGAGCTTAGATGTGAAGGAGGAAGTTGATGTCATCCTCTTGGACTTCCAGAAGGCCTTCGACACAGTGTCCCAGCCAATTCTGGTGGGCAAGCTGACGGACTGTGGCAATGACATATGCACAGTCACATGGGTGGCAAACTGGCTCCAGGAGTGCACCCAGATTGTGGTGGTGGATGGGTCAATGTCAACCTGGGAGGGTGTGGGCAGCGGAGTCCCCCAGGCCTCGGTTCTTGGGCTGCTGCTCTTCAACATCTTCATTAGCGACCTGGATGAGGGTGTGGAGTGCATCGTTCAAGTTCGCTGATGACACCAAGCTTTGGGGTAAAGTGAATACACCGGCAGGCAGGGACCGCATCCAGGCAGACCTGGATAGGTTGGAGAAGTGGGCAGATCTGAACAGGATGCAGTTCAACAAGGACAAGTGCAGGGTGCTCCACCTGGGGAGAGGGAACCAGCATTATGGTTATAGGTTAGGGAATGACCCTCTCGGCAGCACAGAGGCAGAGAGAGATCTTGGAGTCATGATCGACTCCAAGATGCATATGAGTTGCCAATGTGACGAAGCAATAGACAGACCCAACTGCACCCTGTCATGCATCAACAGGGGCATCACTAACAGGTCCAGAGAGGTCTTGCTCCCCCTCTATGTGGCACTGGTCAGGCCACAGCTGGAGTACTGTATCCAGTTCTGGGCACTACACTTCAGGAGGGACATGGAGAACCTGGAGAGGGTCCAGAGGAGGCCACTCGTATGGTTGAGGGCCTCCGTGGCCAGCCCTATGAAGAGAGGCTGAGGGACCTGAATCTCTTCAGTCTGAGAGGAGACTGAGGGGGGATCTTGTGGCTGCCTACAACTTTATCAGGGGCCACCAGCAGGGACTCGGGGAAAGTCTGTTCACCAGGGCCCCCCTTGGAGTTACTAGGAACAATGGCCACAGGCTGAGCGAGGATAGGTTTAGGTTAGATATTAGGAAGAACTACTTCACTGTAAGGGTGGCCAGAGCCTGGAACAGGCTTCCCAGGAAATCTTGAAGAGGAGACTGGATAGGCACCTGGCTGGCGTCTTATGACCCCTCCCACCCCCACTGCTCCTTCCTGCCCATGGTGGTGGTGGGGGGGGGTCAGACTCAATGGTCTGTCTAGGTCCCTTCCAACTCATTGATTCTATGATTCCTGAATGATACATATTTCAGAGTTTTCCTTATTTTTCAGCTAAAATTTGGCTTCTAATAATCATGGAGGATAAAAACGTAACCATAAAACTTGCATAGGCATTTTTAGTAGGGTAAACAAAATAGTTTAGTATTAAGTCATCAGAAATTGGTATTTAGATACAGCAACAGGGGGATTGGAAACAAGAAATGGGAACCCATGCATAATTTTAGGTATAAACCATTCAGAATTGAGCAATATTAAACTAGTTAAACAGGAAAGGAGAGAGAGAGTTAGGGGAACAGGGAGAACCAACCAAAAATTTAAGGGAACTAGTGTTGAGGACAGGAAGGAATGGAACATAAGGGGATGATGCAGAATATGGAAGAGAATGATCAATAATGAGCAGTATGGATATAAACAGCCTTAACATATATTGTTCTTTATGCAGTAGATGTTTGATAAGAGTACAAAGTGGTTCAAAGGAAACAAACTTATCATCTACTACCGACTCCCAGCAGACAAACCTTCATTTAAAAAGCTAATTAAAAGAACAGAATAGGAGAATGGTGCTGGATTCAATGCCTACAAATTGATACTTGAAGTGTAGCAAAACCCCCAATTTCTTTTTTTATTTATTTTAAAATGCGTCCCCCCCCCCCTTCCCCAACCATTTCTAACTTTGTCTCCCTCTCTAGTCCCTATAGATAAGTATAAGTAAGCTAAGATGTAGGATAAGCTTTAACATTATTTTAGGTAGTAATTTTTATTTTTTTGTCCCCTCTTTGCAAATAAGTTCCCTTCTATTTTGATCTTAATACCCACTGTTTTATAAGTGATAATTATTATGCTTGTACTGCTTTTATATTGCATGATTACTGTTTTAGACATATATGTAAATTAGCATAAGTCATAGCAACTTTCAATTTTGTATGTCAAGCCTCCATTTTGTGTTCTCTACCCAGGCATCCCCTGTGTTGCAACTATATAATTCATATACCCCTCCCATGTAAATTGTTTCCCGGATGAATGACAGTGATTGGGAATGATTGAAATAAAATGGTAGCAGGTACCTGTAACAACAAGGCCATCACCTCACATTGATTCATCCAGAAACCGCAGACCTCACCCAGAAAGAGTCAAGAACCCTGCATTTGAAAGACAAAAGACCCCGCAGAACCAGCAACTCTACCGTTGTACCCCACCATTATACACACCCGAAACTGAACATCCCTGCATGGAGCACACATGCTTAGTACACCAGGGGTTGACCATTGCCTAGGCATGCCTCCTGTCACTAGGGTGTCACAAGATCTGCCCCTATAAAGAGGGGCAGTGAAGACAGACCCAGTGGGACGCCCTCTCCATCTGGACCAGCACCATGTCACACCACCTATCCACCCAGAGGCCTTGCCGGTGACCCCCCTCTGGACAACACCTAATGGACAAGGACTCCTTTCCAGCCTGGATAGGTAGCTATTACCCCCACCTCCTCTTCAACCAAAGACTTGGACTCTGCTTCTCTTCCCTACCTGGACTCCAACCCTTCCACTGAGTGTCCTTCTCCTGCTGCATGTGTGTCAAAAACCTCATGGGGCTGCATAGTGTGTCTGTTTAATAAAACTGGTATTTGGACCCCTAAGTTGGGTTTTGCTTTACTATTTTTTGGCCCTGCTCCAATCTCCGCTTGTCACCCCTCTAACTTCTGTCTCATTTCTTCCTCTCCTGCTTCTGGCTCACTGCCACCTCCAACACCTGTCCTGAACTCCTCTATGCCTCCAACCCCCCTGTTTCTTTACCACTGTCTTATCCCTACTGCCTTTTCCTTTTCCCCATGAGCAATCAGGTTTCTGCCTCAGTTTCTTTCCTAGCCATCTCCTCCTTGCCACCACTTATCTGCCCCAACTCCCAATATCTCAGCTGTTTGCCTCAGTTTCCAGCTCCAGGCTCTCTTAATCAAACCCAAGCCTCAGTTCCTCAGCCAGCTTCTCTCTAGTCCACCGGTTCTAATCCCAGTTCTGGCAACTTTCACTCCCTACACTTTAACTCTCTCTCTCACCTGAACCCCAAGTATTCCAGGAACCCAAGCACACACATACACACTGTACCACCCAAGTTAGGAACTTACCTGTGTGTATGTGTAGGTGGATGCATGTGTGTGAACTAGTTTGGGTGTGTCATTGTGTGCATGATATACAAATTAGTGATCTGTCTAACTTCTGGGGTATATGTGCTTGAATTGGTGATAGGTATGCATATGCTTAGGCTGGTTTGGATGTGTATGTGCCAGAGCTGGTAGTGTGTTTGTGTATATGTGCAATTGTTACACCCTCCTAAGTGCAATATTGAGATCCTGAGAGATAGCCTGACCCCACAGGACAACAGAAGGGTTAATCACAGGCATTCTCTATTAATCATAATACAAAAGGAGGAATAAGTAGCAAGTGTTTTAAGCTAACTTTTTTTGTTTGTTTGTTTGCTGTTTTTATAGTCTTGTAAATATCCTCTCCGGGCTGTGCTTTGTGTTGTTGAATGCAAACAATATATCTCAGCATAAGAATGTCTTTGTCCTCTAAATAGTTGTGGTGACCAATTATGCACCTAATCATTAATAGTCTTCAGTGGACTACACTTTAATTAATAGGGTAAATGCATGGCTTTGTTGTTTAGATTCGTTCAGTGATAGCACTAGTAATGGACTTCTGAAGGGTCTCTGTAATGAGTGAATTTAAATTACTTCACTTCCTTTTTCACTTCCCAAAATGAGACCTTTGTTTCTCACTCTGCATTTTTGTTGTTCACAGGTTTGTGAACTGCCTGTCCTATTGAAGAAAAAAAAAATGGTGCCATTTTAGGTAGTCTCTCTCAATGGTGCTGCAGTGCAGCAATGACTAATACACTGGAAATGAGACTCTCACTTAAATAAGTCTAAATCACTTCTGAATAATGTCACCTTTGAATTTGGAAATGGCTATACAGGAAAGTAACTTATCTGCATTTGGGCAAATATTGCAAGAAATTTTCAAGTGCCGACTCTGATTCCCCCCCCCCCCCAGTTCTGGCTATGCCTCCATCAGCATTAAGCGATCATGTTTCATCTGCTTACTGTCAAAGATCAAAGTCTTTGATTTCAGATGCCGATGGCAAAAAGTCAGATGACAAAAGGGTCAGAAGCTAACACAACAAACTCTGTGGTTGTAATTTATCCCTCTGTATTAACAGTGCTGCATATACACACCCCTGTCTGTGCCTCATTTCAAATTACTTGAGTTCTCATACTAAAGAGACAAACTGACCTTGACAATTCAGCACGAGAGATATTGGTACCCATAGTGACCAGATAAAAATGAAACTACTTTAATGAAGTTGTAAAATTAATTAAATATACTATGCGCGCCATCCTGTGACCAAACAGAACCACTACCACCCAAGTAAAAATAACCCCCCTCTTTTTATGAAACCTGAGCAAACAAAGAGAGCACAAGTGCCAGCTCATTAATTATTTATCATTGGCCAATTATTTAGTAATTGGTCACCTGTGAAAAGTCTAACTTTGAAAGAACTTCCACCCAGAGAACAGAGAACTGTGTACACACTCAAGAAGAATAGATCGTGCATGAATATTTCTCTCCGCCTATGTTATCTTTCTGGCGTATCCCTATTTATCTCTCTCTCTCTGACATTATCTTTCTTATCAAGAGCTCTTAGTAATCTGCAGGCTGCAACGGCTTATACGAATCGCTCGGAAGCAACTGTCTTACCCACCCTGTAAATGCTGGATAACATGATATCTGCATGCTGTAACTGAATGAATAAATCAACTCCACTGCCTACGCTCTAGCCATCAGAAGCGTAAGTAAAATAAATCTTTTGTGAAAACACCACGCTGTGTTTAAATCATCCTAACTCCTGTTCACCATTATCACCCACCTGCCCGGTCATAAATCCCCCTCCTTGCGCCAAGCCAGTTGTGCTGACCCAGGCTCGCAGGTCAAAGGTGCACTGGCGTTATGGGGCACAACACTTACAAGGTTGTGGAAAGGAGCTTGCCATCTGCATATCCCAGTAGTCATAATAAAATGATAGCAATAAGAGTGAACACAAATGGTTCCATTAGAGAGAGACTTAATTTGAGGGGGAGCTAAAGGTTGCAGCCATCTCAGTACGGTTGCTAGAAGCTGGATTCCCCAGAGCCCAGACCCATACTGTTCATCTTTGCCCCTGTTTTATAGCACATAATACTTATTAAGTTTAAAGGAATGACAATAATGAAAGGCTTTCATCACTCTTGACACATGATCTGAGAGATGTCCAGAGGTCACACATCTAAAGTGGGATACAATAGTTACAAGTATTATTCCATTGTTATACATTGTATAGTTACAGAAACCAATCAGATCTGTTAATTGCTTAAGAAAACCAATCTCCAAATTACATATATGCCCATGCAAGTATAGCCTATTTTACTACTCTGGTATGTCTACCAATTAATTGTTTCCCTTATTGTTGAACCTGACTTCAAGCCTCCTGGTCTTTCTGGAAGATGTATCACTTAACTTACCATGTTCTGGGTCTGATCCGTAAAGGCCTTGAAACTCTTTGCTTGTTATATTTTTGACAGCCCAGCTGAGTCTAGTATCATCTTTCAGAGATGAAAAGGGACTGGGGAACTTGGGCTAAATAGAGACATTGCCAAATGAAGTGGATCACCCATGCCAGAATATATCCTAGCACACCTGATTTGCTTCATTGGGTGGGAAAAATGTGAGTTTCAACCAAAGATCTTGTAGGACAACAGCGACACATTTCCTGCTTCCAAGATCCATACCTGTCATTCTCTTAGAGACTGTAGGGTCATGTTTCTGGAAGTGGGGAAAACCAGGACACTCTGGGTTTAGCAGCCACAGCCCCAGGACTGCAGAGTGTCAAACTTGGTCTAGTTTAGTTCAGGGATGAGACCACCAATCAGCTGATTGGCAGCCCGGTCCCATGTCAGTGTATTTCACTGGAGTGTCCCAGCTTCAAGAGAGACACCCCTAGGATCTTTGTGAATAGAATAAAAATGACTTGAAATGCATGCTTTTGTACAATTAAACTTATGTCATACTTCATCTGAGTGAACCTTACATGGTTTAGAAAGAATAAGTTAAACACTTGGCCTTTTTAAATGTCTCCCTGCAAGTGCAGGCCAAGTAGGTATACTCCTCCTTGGTAGTTTCCCCCTGCTTCCACTGCCTATATGCCTTTTTTGCCCATAGGCTTCCCTGGATTTCTGTTTAGCCAATGAATTTTTTTGTTCCCTTTTCCCCCCATTCCCTTACAATAGGATCATCTGCCTCTGCGCCTGAAGAATCGTCCTTTAGGAATGACCACCCTCCCTGTACCCCCATCTTGCCAGTACTCCTGCAATGAATCATTGACTGAACTCCTGAGCACAATGAAGTTAGCCTTCCTAAAATCAAGCATTTCCATCCTACTATTTATCTTTCCCACCCTATGCCATATGGGTGAATTCAACTGATTGGTGGTCACTGTCCCCAAGGGGACCATGAATCTGCAGCTCCCCTACCAGGTCATCCCCCGTAGCCAACATGAATTCCAGTAAGGCATTCCCCCTGGTGGAACAGTATACCTCCTGTGTTAGGTGAAGATCCTGTATGCAGGTTAAGAACGTACGTGAACTGTTGGATTTGGCTGACTGCTCCTCCCGGCAGATGTCAGGGTAGTTTAGGATCCACATGACAACCATGTCCCTAGACTGTATGACCTCTGAAAGCTGCCTCAAGAATTCCAAGTCTAGCTTTTCCTTTTGATGTGGTGGTCTGTAGCAATGCCCCCACCCCTGCAAGTCCCTTTCCCCCAACCTCCATGTATCCTAACCAACAATACCTTCAACTTTGTCCTCCTCTGATCCCATTTTGATTAGGGTAGATGTATAATGCTCCTTAACATAGAGCAATGCTCCCCACCCCCCTTTCCTACCTACTGTCCCATATGCACAACCTATAGCCCTCAATGAGTACTGCCCAGCCATGTGTAGAGTCCCACCAGGTTTATCTTAGCCCCACTAAATCAAAGTTATTGTCTGTAAGCATAAATGTGAGTTCTTCCTGTTTGTACCCCATGATTCTAGCATTAGTATAGAGGCACTTGAGCCCTCCAAATGCCTTTGGTGCCCCCCCATTCTAATACGCAATGGCCCCTTAGTACTTACATGGGATGTTCTGTTGCATGTCTTGTAGACTGTAGGTCCTAGATTCGCTCCATCTTCTGCCTCCCCATGCCCTGTTGAACCTAGTTTAAAGCCTAACATAGGAGATCAGTCAACCTGTAAGAGAAAAGACTCTTACCTTTTGCAGAGAGATGAAGCCCATTGCATCCCAGGAAGTCCCTTGCACAGCCATGCAAATTGTGGCCCAGGAAGCCAAAACCCACACAATGGCACCAACTCCAGAGCTGTGGGTTGACCTCTCTAATACAGGTGACATGATGCCTACTGTGACCGCTGACTGGGAGGATAGATGAGAAGACCACTTGTGCCCCCCATCTTCCTAAGCCTGGCCCCCAGAGCCCTGTAGTCACTCATGATATAGTCTGGACTACTCCTGGCCACAACATTTGTTCCCACATGGATGAGGAGCATGGGATAGTATTCAAAGGACCAGATGAGGTCAAGGATCCTTGTCATGATGTCCCTGATCTGGGCTCTGGGCAGGCAGCAAACCTCTCATGCCATGGGATCTGGGCGACAGATGATTCCTTCCATTCCTCTCAGCAGGGAGTCACCCACTACAATGATGTGGCATCTCTTCTTCTGGTTACCTAGCTGGTCATCAACTCACTCGGTGATGGTGGTGCGCTCCTCCAGTGCACTTTCCTCCACCACACACTCCTCCAGTGCAGCCAGGACCTCATATTTGTTCCCCAACTGCATCAGGGGAGCTGTCTCTGTGGGGAGAGTTCTGGCCCTGGAGGTGACCATCCTCCATTCGTCTGCATCTGCTTCAGGTGACCTAAATGAGTCTTAGCTATGGAATACAGCATGCTTAAAGTATACTTGGAAACATGCCATTTCTTTTAGTGGTTAAAAATGTTAAATCATTAGCCAAATCTTTAATTGTAATAGTATATGATGAATTTCTCAAAAATACTGAATCTTCATATTTTCATGAACCGCATATATTCATCCATTAGTGTGCTATCTGGTTATTTATTTCCATCTTGTATGTTGCTCTGTTAAACTATTATATGGCAATAAATATTCATTTGTATAACATAATTGGGGTTTCCTGCTCACAGATTACTTGGGATCTTTTGGCAAATAATGTGGTATGGGATCTTGATCCATTTTATTTCTATATTAGTTCATTCACTGGTTGTGTATTAGGTCTTTACTGCACCTGTAACACAGTTAGCAGCTCTGCCTTTTGGAAGGGATCACATTGAGCAAGTTTCTTTGTTGTATACATGGTAATTATTTGTCCTACACACATCATTTTAATGGGAATAATTTCTGTAGCACTTTATACACCTTGCTGAAAATTTATACCTTGATATCATATTAACAAAGTTCTGTGATGGGGTGAGCCTTTTAGACTCTGTATGTGATGTTTTGTTAAATTATTTTTTTTATTTCAGCATGAAGTTAATTGGCACATACAACCTACACCCTTAGCATGTACTAACACTAAAGACCAATTATTACTGGAGTTTCTGTTGTGTTATTAGTTCCTTATCAGCCTTCCAGAGAGTATGAACATTTGCAATTGGTTTTGTAAGTGGCATAGTACATTTCTTAGCTTGAGAAGTCAGAAACAAGAAAACAAATTAAGCAAAAACAGCTACTAAATTAGGCAGAAGACACTATTAACATAAAAGTATCTGCAAGAACCAAACATTGCCCATTGTGTTTTCTTTGTTTGTCAGTAAGTGGCACTACAGTACAGTAATAGGCTTGGTATCAATTTAATATTTCAATCATAAAGGTGGTTAACAAATGTATTGCTATCATAAAAGTGTTAAATAACATCAAACCTGAGGCCCTGTTGTAAAATTATTTTTGCAAAATGTGAATGCATGGTTATCTTCTGATACTTCTAATTTTCTGACCAAGCAAACACACTCTTTTAAGAGCCTTAATTTTTTGTATCATGTTCAGGTACATTTATACAAGGGACTGCATGCGGTATCTTCCCATATTGGTATAAGCAAATCTTATCTTAAGCTTCTTGCTCAGGGCTTACTTGTAATTTTACATATTTGACATTTAAAAAAAAATGCATAGTGACCTGTGAAATGCAGTACATCAATTCTGAAATTTTGTGAAGCTATACACAGGATAAAAACGGGCACACACTCTATATGTGAAGCATCTAACCATGCAAACTATTATTATACCCGACTTACTACATTGTATACATGTATGGAGTGGGGAAGGGACATCTGATCTAAGATAATATATGTAGAATTAAATGGCATTTTCTATTAGGGGTGCAGGAAATATAAGGTAGAAGTAAATGGTGTACATATGAGGAAAATGTGTGAGTTTATCTGATAGTAATCTTACCTAATTTTGTCATGTTTCATAGCAATTTCTTTGTGGAATGTTCACAATGTTTTAATTAGTTTCCTTAAAAATCCAATTTTTGCCTCTTACTGCTGTGATGAGGAATGGCAGTTGAATTTATACATCTTATTCTTCAGTACTGCATAGAAAGGCAGGAAAGTAAGTAGATATCCTCTTCTGTATTAAGTGGAGGAAGTGGGGTGGGGGAGGCTTACAGCTTCTAGGTGGTTAAGAGAGGTTTCAGCTATTGTGGTCAGTTACTACCTTAACAGGGAGAGACAAAACAGATTCTGTATTCTAAAGCTATTTTAATGGTAAGTATGTGCATTATCAAACAGAAACATAGATGCCAAAAACTAACTGCAAGTAATATATTAAATCAGAGTGATAATCCTAAGTTTAGTGAAAAACAGCTTTTTAACCATAAAACTGATGGCAATGACTGTTAACCCCCGTTGCTACTTCTACGTATTCACCAATCTTTTCACATATTTTAGGAGGGCAGACCCTATCACACATGTCAATTAAATGTTGTTTTCTTTTAGCAAAGCAAAAAGCAAATTCATTCCATTTTTTCTTTTTTATTGAGCTTATGTTAGCTTTGATACATTGAGGTACTTAATTCCAGGATAATCAGCATTGGAGCTCCCCTATGTTCAGCTATGCCTTCATAGAATCATATAAGTAGGGTCGGAAGGGATCTTGTAGATCTTCAAGTCTGACCCCCTGCCTGGGCAGGAGAAAAACTGGGCTCAAATGAGTCCAGCCGGGTAGGCATCAAGCCTCTTCTTAAAGACCCCCAGGGTAGGAGCCAGCACCACTTCCCTTGGAAATTGGTTCCAGATCCTAGCTGCCCTAACAGTGAAGTAGCTCTTAGGATGTCTAATCTAAACCTACTCTCCAACAACTTGTGGCCGTTATTCCTTGTTATGCCAGGGGGTGCTAGGGGAAACAAGGTCTCTCCCAAACCCTTCTGGTCCCCCCCTAGTGAGTTTATAGATGGTCACCAGGTCCCCCCTCAGCCTTCTTTTGTGAAGGCTGAACAGGTTCAGGTCCCTCAGTCTCTCATTGTAGCATCTGCCCTGTTGTCCCCAGATCATTCAGGTAGCCCTTCTCTGGACCCTCTCCATGTTGTCCACATCCCTCCTGAAGTGAGACGCACAGAACTGGACACACTACTCCAGCTGTGGCCTGACCAGTGTTACATAGAGGGGGAGGATCACCTCCTCGGCTCTACTTGAGATGCACCTGTGGATGCATGACAAGATCTGGTTAGCCCTTCCAACCTTGCATTGCCGGCCCATGTTCATCTTGGAGTCAATAATGACGTCAGTAACAGAAAGTGCTTTTTCCCTTTGCCTCTTTCCCACTGTAACCTTGGTATTGACTACACTTCAGTATGAGTAACAGTTTAAAGTAAATAAGGTTCCACTGAATATTCATTCTCTGTATATCTTGAAGTACAGGTGGTCAGTTCAGGCCATCAGCCACTATGGTCCTCTTTCTTGTCAGCATTACAGTTTGTCACAGGTTTATCTTCCAGTCCCTTAGGAATTAAGTGCCCTCTTTTAACTCTTCTGGCCTGTCAGATTTAGTCATTGAACTCTTCGCAGTAGGTAGGAGTGAGCTATATACATCCTCTATTTCTCTGTTTTGCTTTGACCTAGCAAAACTGGCATTTATTCAGGTGCTATCACCTGCAGATATATTGGGAAAGTTTAGCAGCCATTATATATTTGTCTGAATGTCCACACACCCAAACAAATAGAATCACAGTCTAAAGTTTTATTTTTTTAGGTACATATAACTCTTGTCCTGGCAGGAAAGTAGTATTAATCCCATTTTACTGATGACAACGTGAAGTACCCCTGCCCCTCTGAACGATTTGGCCAAAAATCTATTAAAGCAGGACTGAATCTAGATCTCCTGAGTAGCCCTAACTACCTACCAGTCCTTCCTATTTGTTTAGAGTTTTTAGATAAACCATCTGCCATCCATCAAGTCTTTTCCCAGGTGAATTCAGAAGCTTCTTTGAATTTATATAGGAGTCAGCTAACCTTGTATATGCTGCTTTCTCAGCCGGTAATAAAGGTCATGCGTTTGTCAGCTCTGTCCCAGTTAAAACTTATCATTCTTTTTCCAGTTATCCAACCTTCAGGCATCTGTCTTTCCTGGCTGAAATTCTTTTGGATCCTAATTAGGCTTCCAAAAGCTTGGCTCAAGGTATTACCTTAAGCAATTTATCATAGCATTTCTCCCTCCCTCAAAACATTTATTTAAAAGGCCAATATTTGGATATTTCCTCTGTGTCTACAATTTCTAGTCTATACCGAATATGAAAGCTTGACATATGGACTCCAATCTGCCACAGTAAACTAAAATCTTTATTTTATGTTGAAATGAATTTATTACACAGAGATACAGATCTACTGTAAAGTAGAATATTTCAATTAATTTATACATGAGAAGTAGCCGATACAATTTTTACATCCAAGAAGAACCCATTCTATGTCTTCTCTGAGAGATGATTATTGTTTCCATTCTGTAAGGAGGAGGGGTAGGATTCAACACAGTGAAAACAAATGTAATAGTCAGAACCATAGCAATCCTTCACCCTGTCTTATGCAGCATACTCTGATTACCTAGCAAGAAAGGCAGAGGAATATTCTGCTTTCTGCCAATAAAACTCTATGCCAATGAATCAGTGAGCACAATTGTTCCTAAAACACATTTTGGAATAGCAATGCATATAAAAATAATTACTGTGCCAGCATGCTTGGCCAATAAATCAAGTGTTAATAATGGATCATGAAACCCATTTGTTGACCAATAAAACCTTTTGAGCTGTGCCAGTGAAACCTACTGTGCCACCATTCTCCCTGTCACCAACTCCAAAATATCATTTACAGGCATAGAATTTATGGATGGAAAGGACTGCCAGTGTATCTAGCCATTATAGCAGGTGCATCTTGCTATTCAAAAAGGCATACCTAAGCCTGTTATGGATTCCATATATGCAATCCATTTTAGCCTTAATTCATTAATGCTGCCTGGCCCTACAGTATCTCACGTGCTCTATAGTCTGATATTTCTGTCAGAGAAGAGGAACAAAGCCCAACTGTGCATGCTTATCTATTTTAATCTAGCAGCTGCTTTTAATAGTGTTGACCATGAGGTACTGTTGACATGGCTACAGATTCAAACAGAATTAGTAAATCAAATACTTTGAGGGGATGGATTTGCATAGTTATGTTTATATCCTGAGGCATCTCCAATGTAGAAAAATACTTCAATTTATTCTGTCATCCTTTCTGCTCAGTATCTGTGATGTCTTTGGAGAGATACAAAATCAGTTTGACCTGTGGTGCTATCAATATGCTGCTGGCATTTTGTTATATGTGGAAGGGCCTCTCTCTCTTCTTCCAGTACCTAGCTGATGAAAAGGAGGAATAGCTGACAGAATATCAGTCCAGATAAGACTTAGTTAATGTCATCTTTTTCCTCTAGCCCTGTGACTTATCCAAACTGGTTGATATAGAGGGTTTCCCCTCTATGAGTTTTTTCTCAGCAAGCTGTGTGATTTGGGGGTTATTGGCTCTCTGGCTTCTTCTACATACATCAGTAACAGAAAGTGTTTTTTTCCACAGCAATTCACTGGGAAGACTATAATGTGGACCTTACCAATCATTTTGAAGTATTTAGTAGGCCTACAGAAAGTGGCTAGTATTCATGTGGATTCAGCTTCAGCCAAGTTGGAGGACAGTGATTCGATTTGGTGGTTCAAATCACTGTCCCAATTTGATTCGGCTGCTGCCAAATCTCCAAATCAGCCAGGCCCATCCCACTCCCACTCTCCCAGCCTGGCAATAGCTGCCCCACCCAGCCCAGCTCCCAGCACTTTGGAAAAAAAGCCCGAGCTCACCAGGTGCTGCTGGGTGGGGGACAACCCTGCTGCCTCCCACTGTCCCTGACTGCATGGGGGGCTCTGCATGAGTTCCCCCCCCCCCGTCCCAGCACCCCCTGGCTGCCCCAGGTCCGGTCCTTTAAGAAAAAAACCCCCTGAACTCACCATTCCTGCCAGTAGGGGGAATTCCATGCTGCCTCCCATTGCCCCATGCCACATGGTGGTGGTGGGGCTCTGCATGAGCTGCCCAAAGCCCCGAGGCCACTGCAGGAGTGGCAAGTCCTGGGGGATTTCTCTCTTTTTTTTCTTAAAGGGCTGGAGCTGAGGTAGGCAGGGCAGCACTGGGGAGGGCTGGGGGAGTGAGGAGAAGGCCAGGGGGCTCTCGGCAGAGCCCTGCATGCGGTATGGGACAGTGGGGATCACCTCCCTGCTTGGCAGTACCGTGAATGGGGGCTTTTTTTTAAAAGCACCAGAAACTGGGGTGGGTAGGGGATGGGGGCTGTTGGGGTCCCCCCCAGTCCCCTCCCTGCTCCCCCAGTCCACCATCTCCCACCGCCTTCTTACCAGCTCCAAGTCTCAGCTCCAGCTCCCTGCTGCAGCCACCAGGGACTGCTCAACTCAAAGCTCTCTGAACCTTTTCCAAAGATTCAGATAGTTCCAAATCAATTCAGATCTTTTAATTGGCTCCCTGATTCAATTCAGATATTTTATCACTGAATCAGGCCAAATCTCCTCCAAATCAAAATCACCACCCAAAGTTTCACAGAGCCTTAGTATTTAGCAGAACACAGGTTACACTACTTCAGTGTCTCTGGTTCCTGGCTATATACCAAAGCCAACAGAAATATTAAATACAGAAGTATTCTGGTCTCAGTCTTGACCTTGTTCTTAATAGGACATGAATGATATGTCCTCCATAATTTGCACTTACAAGCAGGTTTGTTTGTTTGTTTGTTTGTTTTTACCCTAGTGTAGTTCTTAAACAATAAATCTCAATATAGTACCAGTTATAGGTAACTTGGAAGGGATTACCTCGGGGATGGAAGGGTTCTGTTTCAAGAATTTTTTTCATGGAGATCAGCATTTTTATTTATTTTGTTACTGAAAGAGCTTTGATTCTGGAAATCATTCTGTAGCAGCAAAGATCATGCTGCCAGCCTGGGGGAGAGAGTAAGAATCCCTGAAGAGAACAATAAGTACTGAGGTGGGTGCCCCAAGCACAAGTACTTACCAAATAACCCAACAAGAGCAAATGAACAGGTCATATGAAGAACGGGAATGCCTGGTTTATTAGATCCTGCTGGTTCCAGTTGGCTGCGAACAGGATGGGGGATACTTAAATACCGTGCACCCCCCAGCAAATGAAGAGGAGAAAATAGGGAAAGTGATAGACATGGAGGAAACTCCATGAAGAAAGCCTTTAAGCTAAAAAAGAGTAGGAAACAGCACCCCAGGAGGGGTAAAGTGATGAGAGCAAGGACCTTTCTCCCTTTGAGACTCAGAGGAGTCTCCATACTTACTGGAAGAAAGGGAGTGGAAAGAAGTGACCGACATGATCCAGAAACAGCTGACCATCCCAACACTCAGTCTGTAACCAGAAGAAGACATCAAACTGTGAGTGAGGGTACTGCAGGCAAGAGCACTTGTAGAAACATGCTCAGAGTCCTGCAGCTCTCTGAGACACATTTATGCTAAGCAAGGAGTAACTTTACTGCATCCAGCTTATTGAAATCCAACTAGAAAATAGTTGTGGTAGGAAAATCATGAAAAACCCTACCTAGAAGAAAGGATAGCAGCCAAGTAGGATAGCGAGTCTCCCTCCTTCTTTTTTCTTTATTACACCAAGTCATGGGAGGTGAGATTGGCTGGATAAGCTAGAGAGAAAAGAACCCAACCATAAACATTGGCTGTAATACTCTAAATATGCAAGCTCCAGAGAGCCCAAACTATCCATTACATGAGTAGGGAGCCATTTCAAGTAGTGACTCCTCTTAGACATTCAATGGCTGATTACAGATGGTTCTGATAAAATAAGTTAGAGAAGAGTTAACTGTGTAATAAATCAGCTTTTCACAAACTTGAATGTCCAGCATTCTTTTCCAAGACAGTTCCCCCCCACCCCCATCTTAAATCCTTAAGCATTTTAATTTCTCTGCCTTATTGATTAAGTTTCCAGTATAGGACAGTTTGTCACCCAACTCTCAGAAATTAATTCTGGGATTTCCTCTCTCACCAAATCTAAACCTTATGACTTCCATGTGGATGTATTTGTTTTAAACCTAATCAGGTAAAGGATTTGCTCTTAATGGGCAGGTCCACACATACACTTGCAGCAGCTGAAATAGAAGTGGTGCAAATTTAAGCCACGGCTTTTTGCTTCAGGGCATGTTCAGGCATGTGCAAATCAGTGTGGGGCAAATTAACCCTGCACCTGGCTCCTCCTACATCTGCAGCCAGGGGAAGCTAGCTAATATACTACACCTGTGCTGGCCCCAGCAGTATAAAAACCAACCCTGGCCAGAACCTCAGGGCTACTTGCCCTTAGGAGCTTCTGGGGTAAGAGCCTTTGGGAGGAAGTTGGCCATGCCCCTTCCTGTCAAGCTGCTGCTGGATGATCTCAGGAGCTTCTGGGGAGAAGATGGGCAGGCCCTTTCTTGCCTCTGGTCACTGCTAGCTGCTGATGTGGTCAGAGCTTTTGGGAGTAAGCTGGCTGCACCCCTTCCTGCCTTGGGCTATTGCCCCCCCCCCCAGGGAGGGGCCCACTACATTACACTGCATCCCAGCACTGCACCCCAGCTTCTGAACCCATTCCAATCTGCTATCCAGCCCACCACCAAGCCACAGTCAGGGGACAGCCTGGGAAGGGAACCTGTGCTGCCTCTGGAACCCTCCCCCACCATCACTGCCGGAGCCTAAAGGTGCCTTCCCTGTGCCAGCTGTCTTGGCAGGCCAACCAACAACTTTAACCCCACTGTCACCAAAATCACACCATGAGTGGCTGAAGTGGATGACTCCTACCATCACTGCTGCTATTGCTGCTGCCCCCTATCAGGAGAGAGGGAGATTTCCCTACTGCACTGTCTTGCACTACTCAACACCACAACTGCACTGGATTTCTTCCAAATTGATTGACTGTTCCTTCCCTCCCTCACCACTACCTCACTGCATCTGATCCGGTTTGGTCTTCCTCCCTACTTCTCTGCTGCTGAGCACCTGGCTGGAGGTCCGAGGGGCTCCCAAACAGATCTTCAAAAAAGCCCCTCCACCTCTCCAGCCATCTTTTACATCTGCCTCAGCAGCCTTCCATGTATGTTCTTGCCCTTCTGTGGTGCACTCCCCCTGCCCTGGCATTTGTTGTGTGATTGAGTAAGCGTGTATGTGTGTGTTTCCTCCCTCACCCACATTCTCAAAGCATAGGCCATCCAGTGGGTCTGTAACCCAGCCCCCTTCCTACCTTCTCTCCCACAACCCCAGCCTGCCCTTACTAGATATTCTGTTTTTCTTTATCACCTTCCCAGCCCTAATTTGAAACAATAGCATGGCAGTTCCCCAGTGGGGGAACTGCAGCTATGCACAGGCAGCTGTGGGCCCAGGACCCTCCACGGCTGGCCCTTCCAGCTTGGGCAGCAGGGCCCCCTTTCCAGCCCTCAACCTTGGGCATGAATGAGGTGCCAGCTACCCAAGTTGGAGAACTTGCATTTTGAGACCTGGGTGCAGGCCCTGGCTCAGGTAGTCTCCCCCCCCCCCCCCCCGATCATGGCAGCCTCCTGCTTTCATAGCAAGGGGGTCTTTTTCCTTGCCTCAGAGAATGCCACACAAAAGGAAGGGGGGGAGAGGAGACTCATGGTGGAGGGTGAGTGCATCCCCCTCAAGCCCCTAGAATAACTGGGGACCAGGATGTTCCTTGGCTCCATCTCTCCCTATATCCCTAATTGGGCTCAGCGCCAAACCCTGGGGAGTTCTCTCACTGGGGTGCCAAGACCCCAGCCACTTCCACATGTACTTCTTCCATCTCCAGGTTATGATTCAGTTTGTGGTGGAAAAGTGGATGGAGGCTGAGGGGTGCCTTTCAGTTCTTTTCCAGGGGGCCCTGGTGGAGATTTTCTATATGCTGGGGGACCTGTGATGTTTCTGGTACCATGTCCTGGGACACTTGCATCATGAGTGCCCCATGGCCCAGGAGAAGGCGGCATCTGTGGGTCCTACTGGTGAGAGGGGTGCCCCCCCCTCAGGTCCCTCTGGAACACTAGGCACAATATCCAGCCTCTCTATGAGCTAAAGGGACCCTGCCACCAAACCACATTTCTCAGGGCCCCGTGGAAGGCAGCAGCAGACAAGGGGAGAGAAGGAGTTGGGCCCCATTGCTCCTAGTCATTCCCTGGCTATAGCTGCCCCCACAACCCTTACTTTCTCCTACTAAAGCCTGTACACCCAAGTACTGCCCTATGGCTGAGGGGGATGCAGGTCCCCTCTGGGTGCAAAGCCAAGAGGAATGCCTGGGCACAGTTGGAGCCCTACTTGCATTTCCTCACCATGAGTAGACCTGTGGTTCACCAACACTATACAGCTCACCTTGGATCACTGGGGAGATTTTGACAGGGTTCTTGCCACTGTGAAAGCACTAAGTGGGGAAGGCAAGGGGGCCAAAAGCTGCAATGCCCAGATCTGTAGGTGGGCCTGCAGTTTCATAGATGCCCTCTATACTTATAGAAGGGTGCTGCACAAACTGATGAACCCCACACTGGGCATTGAGATGCACAAGACCCCTGCTGAACTGTCTACTCTTCCTTCACAACCCCCAATGTCCACAGCTAGAGGAAGCATCTCTGGAGATACATGGTGCTCTCCTTCCTTCAGGAAGTTGTGTACCCCATGGTATTCTTACAGGAGACACTAACAGTTCCAGCTGAAGAGCCTAATTGACAGCTAGAGTGGGGAGGTAGGGTCTTTTTTAGTTCTCTCTTAGCCACCCCTTGTGGGCTGGCCACCCTATTCTCCCCAGGCTACAGCCAGAGGTTCTCAAAGACATCAAGGTGGTGCTGGGCCAACTGCTGCACCTCTGGGCTTAAGTGAAGGTGCTGGTCCTGAAGCTTTTGAATGTGTACACCCCTGCAAAGGACATGGAGCTGGTTGATTTGGCCCAGCTGGCTGGGGTGGGGGCAGGGAGAAAAAAAAAAAAAAGTCCCTGCAGCTTCCACTGGTGATTGTCGCATATTGGCAGGCAGTGTGCTTCAGCACTGGGCAAGAGCAAGCCATAGTGATGCTCTGGCTGGCTACCAGACCATCTCTGTGGAGGACTGAGCCTCCAGTTGCCTCAGAGCATGGTCCAAGATTGTACCCTGCCCCGCCTTTCCCCCCTCCCCTGGGGTTTAAAAAAAATGAAAAAAACAAATGCTTGACATCCAGGTATCAAAATTTTGCCTCCCAGGCTGCAAATTTGCAGTGCAGGTGACTCCCCCCCATGCACCTCTTGCAGCATCTCAGAGGGGGCTGGTATGCTTCAAGAGGCATGTGCAAGATTGTCTGGACACACCTAATGGATTTCCTTTGCTGCTAATGCATGTCCTCTGCTGCATCACTGGTTTTGTGTGCTAAAGAAATCTCCTATCATCATTGGACCTTTCCCATGACAGAGTGGTGGGAACAAGATAAACTTCATTTCTACTAGGATGAAACAGGTGGCAAGCAACAGAAGACACTGCTTCCAGATAGGGAGCAAAGAGGAATTTGTTTAAGTTATTCCCTTAGCAGTAATAGTACTCAAATTAGCAATAGTAAATAAAGGAGATAAATGTACATTTTGCTTGTTTTTTAGACTTGCTTGTCCAAGTTTACCATTCAACCTACTATAATGCTTCAGAAGGGTTAAAAAAAAAAGAAGTGCAAACTTAAAAATCCAAACTATTTATATTTTCTGCCATCCCACAAAAGGGCAGACATTTTTCCAAATGCTAAAAGGTTACAATTTCCCTCCCTTCCTGCCTAGACATGATTTGATTTGTACCAGTTTTATCCAAAGCATTCTTCCCTGGCCTGAGGTGAAGTATGAGAATTTCCATTTAAAAAAAAATGTTTTGTTTATTGCAAAGTGAAGTGATGTCAAAATATGGCAGAGAGACATTTCAATTGTAACTTTAAATATGAAGCTAACACTATGGTTCCAATGTGTAACACTGCATAAAAATCTCATCTATGTAGCAGGAACAGATATAAGCAGATACTAGGTGTGTGACTAGGTAATGTTGCCCACTCCCCTGCCCCAGATCCGATTTGAAAAATTGAGGAGGTTGAATGGTTCTGAGCTGAAGTTGTAGTTAATTTACCTTAATTCAGTTCCTGGCTCTTCTGATTTCCTAGAATCCACCCCTCATTCCTGGCACTTACTCTTTATCTTAAGTTTTGGGCGCAAAAACCCTTATAGCATTTGTGGCATACAAGGCACCACAGTCTATTTATTTTGTATATTACAGCAACAGCTCACCAGTCTTTCACAGACATATTAAATAAATAAGCAAATTAGGACACATCCAGTTGTTGTCCAGCAAATCAGGGAAATGGCTCAGCAATGAAAGCCAAATAAAACAATAACTTACAGCAAACAAACAGGCAATTATGACAATCAGATCAATTCAAATTTCAGTTTATTAAGGATTCTGGCTACATGAAAGTGACCATAATATAAATAAGTTCGAACAACAAAGTAACCAATCTACAAATAGTATACTAAAAATAGAGTCCACCAACATAAAAAAAAAAGTATTGATATAGATATAGTAGTAAATAAAGACATGCATCTCCAATATTGTTGTACATAGATCCACAATCGAGACAAGGAAATTGAATCTTGTGTGAAAATGTATCACTTATATCAGTAATAAAGGATATTTAATTCTAATCACCTCACATGTATAAGCAAAAATTGCAAGATTGTTTACTAAATTTGGATTCATTTGCTGTAACAGCCAGATTAATTTCTCCCAGTTTGAAAAATGTATCAATTTCTGCAAGAACAGTAATAAATATCTTCTTTATACAATGACATAAGGAGAACCTTCTAAAAACATAATGGATAGCATCTTACAATACTCCTAGACAGGGCAATATCTTTTAGCCCTTGGAATGGAAATTTGCATCCATCCAGGACAGCTGTGGGCATCTGTTTGGTCCTGAGCATAGTCAAAGAGGATTGCCACTTATTATTGAGATCCTATTGTAAATACCGTTTTTTGTCCCCAATCTAATTTCCAAAGAGTATATAAAGGGCCAATATGAGTAGCCATAGCACTGCAAAAATTATTTTGCCCGTTGATCTCTTATCCTCTGGAAAACCCGAACCTTTTCTATGGGGAAGAAAAATCTTTCATTATCTTTGAGACAATATCCCAACCCAGAAAGTGCAAAAGTATGGGAAAGAAAAGCTAATCAGGATGATTAGAGAGGAGGGAGCTTATTAATATGTAGCATAATTTAAGCAGAGAAAATGGTAAAGTGAGCAGGATTTTAGAACAAAGTTCTACCATTCTAATAACAATATTAGTTAAAATAGAATCTATTCCTGCCTCTAATCCTCCAGTCTTTTGGCTGGAGTGCTGAAAAGAGCCAGAATGCCTACTTTGGAAGGTGTCGGAGTGCCAGCATTCTAGAAAAGCAAGATGAGAGCATGGGGTACATGGCAGGATTCTCCCACCCAAAGCCCCTTCCCCCTGCTCCCCAGCCTTGCTCATGCCTCTTCCCCCCAGCCCAGGCTCTGTGGCTATCAGGAGCTACCCAGAACCTGGGCCGGCTGCAAACCGATGCTTCCTCCTCAGCCTCAGGTAGCAGATACCAGAGATGCTTCCTGTTGTGCTGTCCTCACTGCTGCTTCTGCAGAGCAGCATTTGAACCCAGTGCAGCAGGTCAGAGCTGGGGGTGCAGAAAACTGCCTGCTGCTCTGAGCTCCCCACTGCCCTAGCCATACTTCCCCTGCAGGTTGGGGAAGCAGATAGACACAACCCTGCGTGCTGCCCACACTGCTCCCATGCACACAGGGGAAGTGTGACCTGACAGCACAGAACTTGCAGCAGCAGACAGCTTCCCTGTGTAGCCCCTCCGTGTGCTGTTGCTCCAGGGCACAGATGTGCTCTGGGCCCTGCTGCCCTCCCCTGGGCCCTCCAGAGTGCAGTGTGTGTGACCTAGACTGGCTGCAAGGGCAGCTGCCGGGTTCCAATGCTGCTCTGCAGAAGCGGCAGCAAGGGCAGCACAGCAGGGAGCATTACCAATATGTGCTGCCTCCCCAGAGTCCAGGGCTGGGTCTGGGAGGCAGCTGGGGCAGAGGCAAGGAGGCAGCAGCTGTTTGCAGCTGGCCCAGGTTCTGGGTAGCTGGTGATAGCCATGGAGGCTGGGAGGATGCAAGCAGCCCAGACACCTGCTGGGAGCAGCCCATCCTTGTGGCTATCAGCAGCTACCCAGAGCCAGGGCCACCTGCAGCCAGGAGGCTACAAACAGCTGATGCCCTCCCACCCTAACCCTGACCCCTCATCCCAGCCATCTCCCAGCCCCAGGCTCCAGAAAAGCAGCAGGTTCTGGCACTGCATCTGTTGGCTGGGGTGGGGAGGCAGCAGCTGTTTGAAAAACCCAGGTGCAGCTGGCCCTGGCTCTGGGTGCCAGTCATGGTGCCTGGGCTGCTCCCAGCAGGGTTTGCAGCTTCCCAACCACCTGTGGAAGGGGAAAGGGAAACTACTAGCTCAGGATAGACAGATTCTCACCATTGATTGTGCTACCATGAATCAACTCAGTCAACTTATGGGGCTCACGATGGGCATCAACCAATGGCTTATGACTCAGTTTTAAACTCAGCAATAACCAACACACCACTGTCATCAGTGCATATGACTTGATACTCAGTGCTGACAATGATATCAAAGAATAATTATACTCCAATAGTGACCAGGTTCCAATTAGTACTGTGTATATTTACCTGTTCATTAAATGTACAGTGGTTACTGCACATTTAAATTTAGTACTGGTATGATCAAGTGAACACCTTTTTAGTCTCATCTACTATGCAATAGCTTAATAACACTGTACAGTACTGTATTAGTACTGTGATGCACTAGTGTGGGGCATTATTAGGCTACTGCACAGTTAACATCTTACGTAATTGTGCCCACTCACAAGAAGGACAAGGTATTTTTTCTCAGTGACTTCAATACCATGGTTGCATGTGACCTGGAACTCTGGAGTGGAACCATTGGGAAGGCAGAAATCAGGGAAGCCAGTTCCAACTACATCTTTCTCATGAGCAAAATGTGCATTATAAAAGCCCAACTCAGAGTGGCAGATACAAAGCTATGTGGAGATAGTTAAGAAGATGCCAGTGCTCACAGTATGGCTATTTCATTGTTAGCGCCCACAATCAAATAGATGCCCATATTACATGAGCCCTACGAGGAACCAATGACTGGTAGGCCTATGCAGAATTCATTGGCTATATCACCCGTCACCACTAAGATGGATTGAGAATTGTTGATTCTTCTCGTTCAAATAAATAATTAGCAGCCAAAATTCAAGCAGTGAGAAGTCTAAGAGTTGTGTATCACAGGGCAGTTGGTCAATTATCCTAATACTGTTCACTTCTAGCAGTTTGAGCAGGTAGGTTGAATCAGTATATCTATAAGAATATTTAAAACAGAAGTTGGTTTCTATAATGGAGAGTGTACTTAAAATCTGTGAAAAGCAACTTGGAGCTTAGAATTCTGAAATATCTTTTCCTATAGGACAGGCTGCATCTATTAAACTGTGACTCTTCACATTTCATGATCAGTGTCTTTTCTTTTGGGTGAAATATGTACACATTACCATTATTTGGTCAAGCCAACAAATTTATCAAATACTTACAGTTAGAGAACAGTTTTCTACAGCATTCCTCAGTTCATATTTCCATGTGACATTTTACAAAAATCAGTAACCAGAACAGGAAGAACCAGTTTTTTTTTGTCTGTTTGTTTTTTTATTATAGAACTGACACTTGTGACATTCAATACTACAAGAAAAATATCCTATAATGGCACTGGTAGTATTTGGTAAAGTGGTATGGCAGCTTCAGTGCTAAAAAAGGCTCATTGAATTGGGTTATCCCACTGATATGCATCCAAGAAATAAGCTAACTGGCAGAAAGTAAATCCAGTATGTTTTTGGCTAGGGACAGATATTACACATAAAAATAGTATGATTAGAAACAGATTCAAGTCTGAAACACAACAGAAGCTTAGCATACAGAAAATATTTTCAAAATGACCAAAACCAATTTAAGATAAGCCTGGATAGATGTAGTCTTAGACTTGAACTGATTTAACTTAAACCAGTTCATTGAACTTCTGTCCCAGATCCCTTCTGGATTCAAGTTCAGTCATAATCTCCCAATATCCCAGTATGCTTTGCACCTTCCCATTAAACTCCCCCTCATGGGGGCCGGCTAGCCTTAGCCTAAGCTGCCTGCTCCAATTAAGCAGGGAAGAATGCTGTAGCACCCCCAGCTTCTGGCCTGGGCTACTGCAGGTATGTGGCTGCATTTGTTGAATCAAACTGTAACAGGGTGAAGTCCTAGGGGTGGCCATGATCTCCCCTAGTGCCCCCTTACCACGCCAAGTTTGCCTCAAAGCACCCTAATAGTCTCACCCAAACCTGCAGTGTAAACAGCAAATGCAAAACATAAGCCCCTGGGCTGCAACATAAATTCTAGCTGCTTAGCTGTAACATCATTTGAGCCACCCCAAGGGTGCTCCATCTCTCTCCCAGTTTCAGGCTGCTCATGCAGTCTAGCCTCTCCTCTTTACTCACTTAGGAAGAACTTCTTCCCTCTTGGCAGCCAGCAGCCAACTCCCACCTAGCCTCAGGCTTGTGATTTATAAAGGCACCAGGCCCTGCCCCTTCCGGTCAGCTGACTAGGCAGGTGTGGATCATTACCTCCCTCTGGTTGCCCTAGCAACCTACACCTGGGTGTTTAGCTCTTGCTCCACAAGTAGTAGACACCTTAGTGCCCTGCTACACAAACGTAAATGTCTGTTCTCTTGCCTATTGGTTCAACCTATGCAGCTTAAACTATCATGAAAAAATTAAATCAATATAGCCTCTGACTTTTTGACTGTCTGTACTTAGCCCTTATGTCTCTTGTTGGTCATGTCATTATACAGTATGTTAGTATACTTGAGGGGAAATAAATAAATAATAAAAACCTCTATGGATAGCGAAATAGTATCATGGCACCATGGAAAATTACAGGATATCCCAAGGTAGCCTGGTTGTCATGCTGAAATTCAGAAGAGACTGGATTGGTTTTGTAGGATATATATCACAGAATAGATTTTATGGTTGACTGCACACTGTATCACTGGCATACCATATTGCCTTAGTCACAGGGTTTTTTCCCTTTTCTATTTGAATAACCCAGTATGAAATGGGGCTAACATAAGAGCCTCCTTTGACAATTCAGGCATGAGAACTGTTTTTAATTAAGCAAGGCAAACCCTCAAACCAGGACAAATACCTAGGAGAAGATACACACAACTATTCCCTAGCTGTAGTGCATTGTTTTAAAATCCCAGGACCTAAATTTTCAAATGAATACTCTGTGGGTGCATTTACACAAGTTGCTTAACGCAGAGAAGGCTAATTCTACTGTGCATTAGTGCAGTGGGCAAAGCCTGTGGTAATGCGTTAAGGTGCAGTACATTTAGTTGAGTGAGCAGTAACACCACAAAAACACCCTGTTCATCTGTGCTAAAGCGCAGTGCTAAAGCGTAGTAGTACCAGTTCTGGCACATTACATTAGTATCTGTCATTACTAAATTAAGGTGCCATACTTATGGCACATTAGTGAACATGTAGACATGCCCTTTGACTGGTTTAATAGTTCCAGTAGTCCCTTCCTGAATTCTAGTTCCCATAAAGGACAGGAACAACCCCTCACTGCTACCAAAGGCATACTTGGGAACTTCTGCACCCCAGGGTTTGCTACTGCATGGGACAGTGTCAGAACCTGGTTTGCTAGCAATAGCAACAGGCAGGCCAGCAGTGAAACAGCTTTTTGTGCCTCCTACCAACTTGGTGCCAACAGGGTTCTGATTACTGTTGTCTGATGTTCTGTCTCCATGGTTGGTTTGGGCCTGCCAGCTGAGTCCAGCTGTTGTCAGGGGTAGAGCATTTCATCACAGCTTCCAGCTTTGTCCAACTTCACTCTCCCCCTCACTCTCTTCTCTCTGTTCTCACTAACCAAATTCCCTATACCACACCCCTGTATTTTCCAGATGTTTCATAAGCCTTTGCAGATTTGTGGAGGAGATAGTTGCCATTCCATCTTTTATGTTGGCTTGTTTATTTTGAAGTGACTACTGCTTCTATTGAAATTTACAGTCAATCAACTCCTCAGTTTTTAAAGGCCACGTGCAACATCCACTTTCCAAGGGAGAGCTGCCACTAGTGGGAAATATTACATAGCGGGCAGGAAACTGGTCTGCACAGGCAGGTATATATACATCTTACCAAATCATCATGCAGTGATGAAGAGTAATTTCTCTTACTATCTTGTTTTTCTAACCTTTTTTTCATTTCATTCAGTTTTCATAGAACAATAATGAGTGAGTGGTTTAATAAAGAATTATGGTGACCTAGTGAGGTTGCCCAGGAAGGAAGGGGTCTAAAAGGGGCTAAAAGGGGGGATGCATAGGGAACAGGCCTTAGGTTTCCACCCCTGCCCTAGCTAAATCCAGCTCTTGGGAGCTACCTCAGAGTTTGTTGTGAGGAGATTTCTTTGTTTACTTGTTTTCCTACCATTTCAAAATTTCTGCAGTTAAAATCCATTATTAGCTAGGATCTTACTATTAAATGGTAGTATTATTTATTTAAATTGTGCCTTAATTTCTATTTACCAGTTAGATGTCTCTTTCCTCCATTACTAAGAAATGGTAGTGTTTGAGTAGTTTTGTCTTCTGAAAACTTTGCCCTGGTTCACTTTAGTGGCAAATTTAAAGTCTGGATTTGGCTATAAATCTGTATCCTAGTGAGCACATCACTTGATTTTGCACATACTTTCTTTCGGATCATTGATTATTTTCCTCTATTAATCTGTTTTGGCCTGAGGCTGACTGATACATAGGTATGTTTGTTTTTGATTGTATGGGTCTCTGTGTTTTCCAGGCAGTATTGCAAGTTGCGCCTCTTCTGCTTTTAGTTGTTCCTCCTTTTCTCCTTCCCTCCTTAATCCCTATCCATTTCTGCCTATGGCAGCCAGTTGACTTTTATTCTTTTTTTAAAGCTGGAGACATTGTCCTTCTGATAAAATCTATTGTGTGGATAGTAGATAAGGCTAATTGAACTCTGACTTTATAATTAATATTTTTAACTCTTCTAGTGAATGGCAAAAAGGCTGAACCAGAAAAGCATTTATCTGCTCCCTTCTAAGGCCAAAGTATCTCCAGTTTTTGACTTCTTCAGAGTGGCTGCACAAAAGTTGATGGATGCTCCAGACTTGCTAGTGTATGGATGGATGGCCCAAACTTGCTAGCTCAAGTTTGCAACAGTTGCACTTTAAGCCTGTAGGGGCCTGGAAACCTGAAAGGTAAGAATGCTCCTTCCCATTCTGGGTTCCCCCTTGCCTCCTTCCCCCTGTCCACAGGGTAGTACTTACTTGTGGCTACCTGTACTTTCTGTCCCAGGGGAGCAGGCAGGGAAGGGTTAAAATGTCTACCCAGATGCTGTTGCTGCTCTTAGCACCAGGCAGGCAGTTTAACTCTTTCCTGCATGCTTCCTGGGACAGACAGTGCGGGAAGCCACATGTAAGCAGAGGGAACAGCAGTGGGTCAGGAAATGGGGATATTTCATAGATTTCATAGACATTAGGCCTGGAAGGGACCTCAGGAGATCATCGAGTCCAGCCCCCTGTCCAAAGGGCAGGAAGTCAGCTGGGGTCATAGGATCCCAGTGATATAAAAATCGCAGTTCGTTTCTTTGGAGGCTCATGAACAATAATTCCTCAGGCACACTTTCTTAGTAACACAAAGGATATATTTGCAAATAGGGTCAGAGTGAAGACAAAAGACCACTCTGCCCATGAGGAAAACTCTCAGCTGGGTTTTATCCCTTCCCTCCTGGGCACGTGTGCAGAAGCAGGAACTCTTACAACTCATTTCCGGGTCATACAAACATACATGAAATGACGTCACGTCATCCGTCGCATGTGCATTATAATTAACTACTTAAGTATGCGGGGTGGATAGGCATATATGCATTAGCTAATTACGCATGCTTAGAAAGCTCTCCAGGTTACCAAAAGTTCAAACCCCTCTCTCCTCCAAGGACACAGCCAATTAAATCACAGTTTCTGTAATCTACAAGAGTAGAGACAGAGGAGTTTGAAGGTATGTGTGATACAAAGAGATAGTAAATTAGTGAGCTGTCCTTGGTGGTGTTTCTCCTTATCAGGTACGAGATACAAACTGTGCAGTTCTAACAACACTCTATTCATTAAACATTTTTAATAATATTTCTAACAATATCCCCCCTCAAGATGATTTCTGCTCCTTACTTCATTTAGGCAAATCAAGATAATTATGAGGAATTTTTCTGAGGACCATGACTTTTGCTGCAGTCTGTGCTTTAAGGGGGACTGCTGCAACTTGCATCCCTTCTACTGTGGTGGTTAACAATCTAGTGAAACAAGGAATAAGGCAAGGGATAAAAATCAAACCAGTCAGAGCACACAAAAGCACAAACCCTACTTTTCTCCACCAGGGTCCTCCAAATAATTGAAACCACCACTCTTTACCCCATGTGTTTTCCCACGTTTGTACTGGTACATGGGCTATTTTTCTGATCTCTTTGGCAATCTCTAAAACTGCTTTCCCGTTGTCGTCTATTTGGAGGCAACAATTAGAAAGGTTGAGCTTTCCGCAGACTCCACCATCCTCTGCGAGTAAATAGTCTAAGGCCATCCGATTTTGGTATATGGCTGCTCTCATCTGAGAACTCTGTCTGGCCAGTAACTCGAGAGCAGTGGCAGTCTGGTTAGTAATTATTTCCAAGACTGCCTGCAACCAGATGATTCTATTTAGCATATATATAGGTGTCCGATATCCCCAACTCCCATCATTAGCCCATGTAGCTGGTCCATAATACTCAATGATCCTTTGAGGAGGCCACTCATCCTCCTTCCACTTTTGGGAGCCACCCTGTGTCAAACTTACATCAATACTTCTCTTGGCCCTTTTCCAATCATCATACAAAGAGACTCCCAACCCATTTCCAACCTCTGATGGTAGCAAAAAGAAAGCTGGTACAATCACTCCAAGATAGCAAGTTCCTGTCCACCCTTGTGGTAGTATCGTATAGGCCCGTTGTCCGCAAATCCAATAGTATCCTCTTAAGGCCCTATTTTCTCTATTAGTGGCATTTAGAGGGGCCCAACCATAGGGCATCTCGGGAAACCCCAAGCCTCCTTCTGGACCCAAAGGACCAGCGGTTGTGAGGCCTCCTTTCATGGAACATTCCCATAGCCCATCCTGATTCTTGTCTGTACAATCTGTCCGATCATTACTTTGATTTGTGGCACTCCAATACTTATTAAACCACGCAACTGTTCCATTAGGATGCTGCCACACTAGCCGATTATACCCTGGGCAGTTAGGATAATAAAGGTGTTCTAATTTTGTAGGGTTCATCCATCTTACTTTTAAAGTCCATATACAACGGCTGTATCCCAAGCTTTTTCCTGTACCATTATTACTGATGCAATACTCTCCCAATGCCACTTGGGAAAGTTCCCAGTTGTGGTTCTCATCCCATTTTCAACTAGTTCTCTTAACATCTGCCTTACTACTCACTAGCCACTTTGGGGCCAAAGGAAAAGCCCTCCAAGGCCACTGGCCTCCGGTCTCTCGGAGCCCCCCACAGGCCCAGCAGTTGGTAAGATTAAAAGTACCTGTAATTCTTTCCATCAGGTCAACATACAAATTTGTCCCTGGGGAAGCAATTGGGGAAAGCGGGGGTATAGGCCAGTGGCTAAGGCTACTCAATCCTGCTTCTTTCACTATACAGATAACAACAAGGCACATTAAGATTCCCACCATATTTTCCCTTTCATGAGATCAAACACGGCCTAAATGTTTCCCTTTTTACTTTCTTGTCTAATTTTCTGAACTTTGATTAAGCCGTCTCAGGCGCACTTGGAGATCACCAATAGGTTCACAGCTCCACTTGCTGGCTTCTTGTTCCGAAGACGACTCAGCTTCCGGAGTGAGCTCGTCTTGGGAGTTGATGTCCTCTGATGCTCGTGGATGTCGTTTCACACGGGTATGGTGTATCCAACGGTCATGGCCAGCAATCTTTACAGCGGTGTGGGTTGTTAGAAGTACCTGGAAAGGGCCACTCCACCTCTCAGTCAAGGGTTCCTTTTTCCACCGCTGCACCAAGACCCAGTCTCCCGGGGAGAAGTCATGTACTGGTACGTCTAAAGGCAGACGTTGAAAGGAGGTTGCATACCTGTGAAGAGAAGACAAGACAGACTGCAAAGCAATAACATACATATGAAGCTCACTATTACCTAATTCAAAAGTTACATTTTCTCGAATTCCAGGGGGTAAGACTCGAGGCAGTTTGCCAAACATAATTTCATATGGGGTCAATTTGAGGCCCCGTCGGGGAGTGTTTTGAATGCAAGTAAGAGCTAGCGGCAATGCTTGAGGCCACTTAAGGTGCGTTTCAATACAGATCTTGGTAAGCAGAGTCTTTAAAGTCCTATTCATGCGTTCCACTTGTCCTGAACTCTGTGGTCTCCATGGTGTGTGTAGTTTCCAAGTAATCTTGAGAGTTTGCGTGACTTCTTGAACCACTTTTCCCACGAAGTGTTGTCCTTGATCCGACTCAATGGACTCAGGTAGGGAATACCGGGGAATGATCTCCTGCAACAGATACTTCACTACTGTAGCCGCAGTGGCAGTCCTGGTGGGCCAGGCCTCGACCCAACCAGAGAGCTGGTCTACTATGACAAGTAAAAACCCGTGATGTCCAGACCGTGGGAGCTCGGCAAAATCAATCTGCCATGCCTGTCCAGGGTACACTGCCCAGGGTCTACCTCCCATTGGCACAGGGGGTTTCCTTCGTGGGTTTACTTTCTGGCATGTGATGCACTTGGTAGCAATGCGCTGAGCTTCTACATATAGCCCTGGGGCTACTGCTTGGTGGATCACTAGATCACCCATAGCCAAGTCTCCCATATGGGTTCTTGCATGGAGCTGTTGCAGCACCTCCCGAAGCAATGGCCTGGGTATCATGACCTTTCCTCCCAGTACTATCCACCACCCCTGGGAATTCTTTTCTGAACGAGCTTTCTGTGCAAATTTATCTTCCTCAGGGGAATACTGCGGGGCTAAATCCTGGACGTATGGCCATATGGCATGGGACATGGCCTGCCTGGATACCTCCTCCGCTTCCCCCCAATAAATGCGGCTTCCTTTGCTGCTGCATCAGCCTTTGCATTTCCAAGCTTATGTTTTTCCTCAGCAGCCTTCCCATGGGCCCGCACATGAATGACTGCTACCTCTTTAGGCTGGTGGAGTGCCCCTAGGAGCTTGATAATCTGGGGGCCATTAGTAATTTTATTCCCAGAGGCCGTAATGAAACCCCTTTCTTTCCACAATAGCCTGTGTGCATGGACTGTAGTAAAAGCATAGCGAGAGTCAGTGTATATATTAACCCGCTGGCCTGTCCCCAGCTGTAATGCTCGGGTGAGCGCAGTGAGTTCCGCGGCCTGTGCCGACCATGAGCTCGGCAATGACTCCCTCCATACTACCTTATCCAAGGTTACCACTGCACATCCTGTTCGTCTTTTTGCATCGATGACAGGGCTGGAGCCGCCTACGAAGTATTCAGCATCTGGGTCTTCAATTGGGTCCTCAGCAAGGTCAGGCCGCACCTGTGTGGTTTGATTCAGGACCTCAAGGCAGACATGCGTTGGTTTCCCTGACTCCGGCAGCAAGGTTGCAGGGTTTAAGGCTGTAGTATGTTTGAAAGTAAGTCCTGGATTAGAGAGCAAAAATATCTCATATGGTGATTGTCTGGAGCGATTAAGAAACTTCCCTCCATCAGTCCCTAGGATCTGGGCAACTCCATGAGGGGTGAGTATTTCCATATCCGCAACCATGACTATCTTCTGGGCTTCTTCAACAACCACTGCTGTGGCTGCCACAGCCCGAAGACAGGCTGGCCACTCGAGTGCAACTGGATCTAGAACCTTTGAGTAATATCCCACGGGTCTCCAGGTCAGGGCCGATGGCTGTGTCAGCACCCCTGATGCGACCCCTCGATACTCATGAACATACAGTCAATATGGCTTTTTACTATTTGGGATGGCCAGAGCAGGGGGCTGAATTAATGCTGCCTTAAGCAGATCAAAGGCTTTCTGCATTTCTTTATTCCATTTCCATTTAGTGAGACTCTCCTTAGTCAGTGAGTCATACAGTGGTCTAGCCTTCCCACCATAATCTGGTATCCATAGTCGACAGAACCCAGATAGCCCTAGGAATGCCCGCAGCTCCTTGGGTGATTTAGGTGGGGTTAGACCTTGGATTGCCTGTATGTGATCTGCACTCAGGGCTCTGACTCCTTTTGAGAGCTTATATCCCAAAAATGTGACTTCAGGCTGACATATTTGGGCTTTCTCTCTAGAGACTTTATATCCTTTTTTTACCAGAGTGTTTAGCAGTGACCTGGTGGCTTCCTCGCAGAGCTGCAAGTTTGGGCTTGCAACTAGCAGGTCATCCACATACTGGAGGAGAGTCACTGCAGGGTGTGATCTCTTCCACTCCTTCAAGTACTTCTGAAGGGCAAGTCCGAAAATATGGGGGGCTGCTACGAAGCCTTGTGGGAAAACTGTCCACATGAGTTGGCCTTTATGGAAGGTGTCTGGATTCTTCAATTCAAAAGCAAACAATTTTTGACTCTCTCGGTGAAGGGGAATAGAGAAGAAAGCATCTTTCAAATCTAGCACTGAAAATATTTCAGCTTCCCCCGGTACTTGTGTCAAAATCGTGTGAGGGTTCAGGACTACAGGATGGTCTGAAAGGACCTTCTTATTTACTGCTCGTAGGTCTTGGACCAGTCTGTATGAGATTCCATCTGCCTTCGGCACTCCAAGGATGGGGGTGTTATAGGGTGAGGACCCTTCCACTAGCCATCCGCACCTCTTGTATTTCTTTATTAACGGCTTGAGTCCAGCTCTGGCCGCTCGGCTGAGTGGGTACTGCTTTAGCCGAACGGGCCCCTCCCCATCCTTGAGTACGATCCTTACCGGGGAGACGGACTTAGCTCGTGCAGGGGTTCCATCAGCCCATACCGAGGGGTCTACTCCAGTCATGTGATCTTCTGCACTTACTGCAGAGCGTCGGTCCTCCAGGAGAGCCATCTGATAGTTCGAGCTCTGCTTGACAGGTAGCTGGACCACCATCTGATCGTCTCTGAAAAAGATCTCAGCTTGCAATTTTGTGAGTAAGTCCCGCCCAAGGAGTGCAACGGGGCAACTTGGAGAATACACAAAGGAGTGCTCGAGCAAATGGTCCCCCACTTTGGTGAGGAGTGGTTTACAAACAGGGAGTCGGGATTGCGTTCCCTCAATCCCTTCCACAAGTACATGCTGTTCACTGGTTTCTGCACAGGGGGGTTTCTCTGGAATCATTGAAAATGTAGCCCCAGTATCGACCAAGGTTTCAAAGTTTTTGCCACCAACCCTAATGGTTACCATGGGATCTTCTCGGGCTCCAACCCGAAGGGTAGAGGTCTTAGATCCCCGTTTCCTTCATTCTGAGTCCTCACCCTTGTCTTCTGCCCGCATGAGGTGACCTCTCGGTTCCCTCTCTCTCTTCTCCTTCAACTTCGGGCATTCCCTCTTCCAGTGTCCTTTCTCTTTGCAATAAGCACAAATGTCTGCTCTCACTCTTTTTCCTTTCCCCTTCTGTATCCTAGCCTTTCCAGGGTTACCTCCAGTTATAGCAGCTGCTAGTGCTGCCATCTGTCACTGAGCCTTTTTATTCTCCTTGCGCTCCTGCACTTGCTCACGATTCCCATACACTTTATATGCAATTTCCACCAGCTCTGAAATCGGTTTCCCAGCACCTCCCTCAGTTTTCTGTAACTTCTTACGGATATCAGCAGCAGATTGACCAATAAACATAAGATTTACCATGCATTGATTATCTGGGGCTTCTGGATCCAGATCCGAAAACCTGCGAAATGCCTTATACAGCCTCCCAAGGAAAGCTGAGGGATCCTCCTCTCTTCCCTGTCTCACTTTATACAACTTAGACAGATTAGTAACCCGAGGCACTGCCTTTCCCATTGCTTCCACTATAATTCCCAGATACCGTGCACTCAGCTCTCTTCCCTCTGCAGTATGATTATCCCGTCTCGGCTCTACAACAGGGCAGGTATCACGCAGAGTATGACCAGCAGCACCCTCTGACTCAACTCTGGCTGCCGCAATACGTTCTGCTGTTCCCAACACTAATCTCCTCTCCTCCGGGGTTAGGAGGGTCTGGAGCATCATCTGGACATCAGCCTAAGTGGGTCGATGAGTCTGCCCAATAGATCAAAACAGGTCTTCATGAAAAGAGGGACTCTGATTCTTCCAGTTAAATAAATCTGAAGTGTTAAATGGGGTGTAGACAAAAATTGCATTGCCTCCTTTCCCAATAACCTATCGCATCGGGCAGTTCAGCACCGGCTGTGACTCTACAGGCTTGCGCAAATAATAACCCTTATTCCTTCAATTCAGGTGGGGCACTTGGCTGAGGCTCATGCTCTAAATCATTAGGTATGCTTTGATACATCGGTGGTGGTCTCCCTGAGGGAGGGAGCGGTGGTGCAGAGGGACTGGATTCCAAGGAGGTGTCTGACTCATCTTCACTACCTGACAGGGCAACCGGAGAGCGGGTCCGATACTCAGCCAATTCAGAATCCCCCCTCTCATTAGATTCAGAGAGTACAGGCGGTCCTCCTCGAGTCTTTCCTTTAACAACCATCACATGAGACTTTACTAAGTATTTCTTAATCCAAGGTGGTTGATTTTGAACCACCCACAACCAACAATCAATATAAGGAAACTGATTCCAATACCCGTTCTGCATAACTATTTCATGGATAGCTATCACTTCTTTTACCACAAAGGATCCTTTTGGGGTCCAGTGGACCCCAAATATTGGCCACTTGAGTTGACAAAACTTAATTAAATCACCTTTTTTCATTTTTAGTCCGTAATCTGCCGGCTTTGTAAACTTATTGAAATGACATAACATAAATTTTAAGGGCGTATCCAAGACTTCTACACGGGAGCGACCCGTACCCATTTGCCCACAAGAGTGCACCCAAGACACACCAAATACCGAAAGACCCGTAACAACAGACGGTTTACTGAAAGCTGAGCCAAAAAACTTCCCCAGCGATCATTTACCCCCTTTGTTTTGGATCCAGAACCAAATTGGGCAAAGGGAATTCGTATACTCACTCAAATACCCCAGAGATCTCGATCAAAATACTGAAATGTGTGCCTGACGACTCCAGAAACTGAGAATTTGCACAGGAGCCTTTAACTTCCCAGATATCCTGACTCACGTCTCAAGCCCCCTGGGCGAGCCGAAAAAGGGGGCTCGGTGCGCACTCCCCGTGGTGGCAGAGACGATCTTGTCACTGAATTCTGGGGTTGTCCAAAAGATCTCCTGGCTGGCTTGCCAAAAATTGATATAAAAATCGCAGTTCGTTTCTTTGGAGGCTCACGAATAATAATTCCTTAGGCACACATTGTTAGTAACACAAAGGATATATTTGCAAATAGGGTCAGAGTGAAGACAAAAGACCACTCTGCCCACGAGGAAAACTCTCAGCTGGCTTTTATCCCTTCCTTCCTGGGCATGTGTGCAGAAGAAGGAACTCTTACAACTCATTTCCAGTTCATACAAACATACATGAAATGACGTCATGTCATCCATCGCATGTGCATGATAATTAACTACTTAAGTATGCGGGGCGGATAGGCATATATACATCAGCTAACTACGCATGCTAAGAAAGCTCTCCAGGTTACCAAAAGTTCAAACCCCCCCCTTTTTTAAAACCCGGGCCCGGAAAATTTTTTTTTTTTTCCCCCCCCCCAAAAAGGGGCCCCTTTTTTTGGGGGTTTTTTTTTTTTTTTTTGGGGGCCCCTTTTTTTCCAAATTTTCCCGGCCCTTTTTTCCTTTCCGGGGGCTTTCCCCCCTTTTTTTTAAGGGAACCCAAAAAAAATTCCCCCCTTTTTTTTTTTTGGGGAAAAGGGGGGGGCCCCCCAAAAAAACCCCCCCCTTTTTTTTTAAAGGGGGGGGGGAAAAAAAAATTTTTTGGGGGTTTTAAAAAAAAGGGTTTTTTAAAAGGGTTTTTTCCCCTTTTTTTTTTGAATCTTTTTTTTTTTTCCCCCAAAAAAAACCCCCCGGGGGGGGCCCCCAAATTTTTAAAAAAATTTCCCCCCTTTTAAAAAATTTTTTTTAAGGGGGAAAAAAAATTTTTTTTTTTCCCTTTTCCCCCCGGGGGAAAAAAAAAAATTTTTTTTTTGAAATTGGGCCCCTTTTTCCCCCTTTTTTTCCCAAATTTTTTGGGTTTTAAAGTTTTTTTAAAAAAGTCCGGGGTTTTTTTTTTAAATTTTTGGGTTTTTCCAAATTTTTTAAAAAAATTTAAGGGGGGTTTTCCCCCCCCGGGCCCCCCCCCCTTTGGGAAAAAGGGGAAAAAAAATTTTTTTTTAAATTTAAAAAAAATTTTTTTTTTTTTGGGGGGGCCCAAAAAGGGGGGAAAACCCCTTTTTTTTTCCCCCCCCCAAAAAAAAGGGTTTTTTTTTTTTTTTTTTAAAAAAAAAAAATTTTTTTTTTTTTTTTTCTTTTTGGGGGCCCCTTTTTTTCCCCCCCAAAAAATTTTTTTTTTTTTTTTTTGGGGGGCCCCCTTTCCCCCGGGGGGGTTTTTCCTTTCCCTTTTTTTTTTTTTTTAAAAAAAAAATCCCCAAAACCCCTTTTGGGGTTTAAAACCCCCGGGGTTTCCCCCCCCCAACCCCCCCCCCCTTTTTTTTGGGGGGGTTTTTTTTTAAAAACCCCGGGGGGGGGGGCCCTTGGGGGCCCCCCCCCCAAAAAATAAAAAAAAAATTTTTTTTCCCCCCCAAAAAAAAAGGGGTTTTTAAAACCCCCGGGGTTTTAAACAAAATTTTTTAAAAAGGGGGCCCCCGGGGGTTTTTTGGGGACTTCCCAAACCGGAATTAAGGGGCCAAAAAATTTTGGGAAAAAAAGTTTTTCCCGGGCCCCTTTTCCCCGGGGTTTTTTGGGGGGGGTTTTTTTTAAAAACCTTTTTTGGGGGGGTTTTAAAAAATTTTTACCCAAAAGGGGCCCGTTTGGGGCCCCCCCTTTTGGGAAAGGTTTTTTTCCCCAAAAAAACCCCACCCCCCCCTTTTTTCCCCCCTTTAAAAAACCCCCCCCCCCCGGGGGGGGGCCCCCCCCCGGGACCCGGAAATTTAAATTTTTTTGCCCCGGGGGGCCCCCCTTTTTTTGGGGGGGTTTTTTGGGGGCCCCCTTTTGGGGTTTTTTTTTTAAATCCTGGACGTATGGCTATATGGCATAGCCTGCTTGGATACCTCCTTCGCTTCTCCCCCAATAAATGCGGCTTCCTTTGCTGCTGCATCAGCCTTTGCATTTCCAAGCTTATGTTTTTCCTCAGCAGCCTTCCCATGGGCCCGCACATGAATGACTGCTACCTCTTTAGGCTGGTGGAGTGCCTCTAGTAGCTTGATAATCTGGGGGCCATTAGCAATCTTATTTCCAGAGGCTGTAATGAAACCCCTTTCTTTTCACAATAGTCCGTGCGCATGGACTGTAGAAAAAGCATAGCGAGAGTCAGTGTATACATTAACCCGCTGGCCTGTCCCCAGCTGTAATGCTCGGGTGAGCGCAGTGAGTTCCGCGGCCTGTGCCGACCATGAGCTCGGCAATGACTTCCTCCATACTACCTTATCCAAGGTTACCACTGCACATTCTGTTCGTCTTTTTCTATTGATGACAGAGCTGGAGCCATCTAAGAAGTATTTAACATCTGGGTCCTCAATTGGGTCCTCAGCAAGATCAGGTCGCACCTGCGTGGTTTGGTTCAGGACTTTAAGGCAGTCATGCGTCGGTTTCCCTGGCTCCGGCAGCAAGGTTGCAGGGTTTAAGGCTGTAGTATGTTTGAAAGTAAGTCCTGGATTAGAGAGCAAAAATATTTTATACCGTGATTGTCTGCAGGGGTTAAGAAATTTCCCTCCCTCAGTCCTTAGGATCTGGGGAACTCCATGAGGAGTGAGTATTTCCATATCCGCACCCATGACTATCTTCTGGGCTTCTTCAACAACCACTGCTGTGGCTGCCACAGCCTGAAGACAGGCTGGCCACTCGAGTGCAACTGGATCTAGAACCTTTGAGTAATATCCCACGGGTCTCCAGGTCAGGGCCGATGGCTGTGTCAGCACCCCTGATGCGACCCCTCGATACTCATGAACATACAGTCAATATGGCTTTTTACTATTTGGGATGGCCAGAGCAGGGGGCTGAATTAATGCTGCCTTAAGCAGATCAAAGGCTTTCTGCATTTCTTTATTCCATTTCCATTTAGTGAGACTCTCCTTAGTCAGTGAGTCATACAGTGGTCTAGCCTTCCCACCATAATCTGGTATCCATAGTCGACAGAACCCAGATAGCCCTAGGAATGCCCGCAGCTCCTTGGGTGATTTAGGTGGGGTTAGACCTTGGATTGCCTGTATGTGATCTGCACTAAGGGCTCTGACTCCTTTTGAGAGCTTATATCCCAAAAATGTGACTTCAGGCTGACATATTTGGGCTTTCTCTCTAGAGACTTTATATCCTTTTTTTACCAGAGTGTTTAGCAGTGACCTGGTGGCTTCCTCGCAGAGCTGCAAGTTTGGGCTTGCAACTAGCAGGTCATCCACATACTGGAGGAGAGTCACTGCGGGGTGTGATCTCTTCCACTCCTTCAAGTACTTCTGAAGGGCAAGTCCGAAAATATGGGGGGCTGCTACGAAGCCTTGTGGGAAAACTGTCCACATGAGTTGGCCTTTATGGAAGGTGTCTGGATTCTTCAATTCAAAAGCAAACAATTTTTGACTCTCTCGGTGAAGGGGAATAGAGAAGAAAGCATCTTTCAAATCTAGCACTGAAAATATTTCAGCTTCCCCCGGTACTTGTGTCAAAATCGTGTGAGGGTTCAGGACTACAGGATGGTCTGAAAGGACCTTCTTATTTACTGCTCGTAGGTCTTGGACCAGTCTGTATGAGATTCCATCTGCCTTCGGCACTCCAAGGATGGGGGTGTTATAGGGTGAGGACCCTTCCACTAGCCATCCGCACCTCTTGTATTTCTTTATTAACGGCTTGAGTCCAGCTCTGGCCGCTCGGCTGAGTGGGTACTGCTTTAGCCGAACGGGCCCCTCCCCATCCTTGAGTACGATCCTTACCGGGGAGACGGACTTAGCTCGTGCAGGGGTTCCATCAGCCCATACCGAGGGGTCTACTCCAGTCATGTGATCTTCTGCACTTACTGCAGAGCGTCGGTCCTCCAGGAGAGCCATCTGATAGTTCGAGCTCTGCTTGACAGGTAGCTGGACCACCATCTGATCGTCTCTGAAAAAGATCTCAGCTTGCAATTTTGTGAGTAAGTCCCGCCCAAGGAGTGCAACGGGGCAACTTGGAGAATACACAAAGGAGTGCTCGAGCAAATGGTCCCCCACTTTGGTGAGGAGTGGTTTACAAACAGGGAGTCGGGATTGCGTTCCCTCAATCCCTTCCACAAGTACATGCTGTTCACTGGTTTCTGCACAGGGGGGTTTCTCTGGAATCATTGAAAATGTAGCCCCAGTATCGACCAAGGTTTCAAAGTTTTTGCCACCAACCCTAATGGTTACCATGGGATCTTCTCGGGCTCCAACCCGAAGGGTAGAGGTCTTAGATCCCCGTTTCCTTCATTCTGAGTCCTCACCCTTGTCTTCTGCCCGCATGAGGTGACCTCTCGGTTCCCTCTCTCTCTTCTCCTTCAACTTCGGGCATTCCCTCTTCCAGTGTCCTTTCTCTTTGCAATAAGCACAAATGTCTGCTCTCACTCTTTTTCCTTTCCCCTTCTGTATCCTAGCCTTTCCAGGGTTACCTCCAGTTATAGCAGCTGCTAGTGCTGCCATCTGTCACTGAGCCTTTTTATTCTCCTTGCGCTCCTGCACTTGCTCACGATTCCCATACACTTTATATGCAATTTCCACCAGCTCTGAAATCGGTTTCCCAGCACCTCCCTCAGTTTTCTGTAACTTCTTACGGATATCAGCAGCAGATTGACCAATAAACATAAGATTTACCATGCATTGATTATCTGGGGCTTCTGGATCCAGATCCGAAAACCTGCGAAATGCCTTATACAGCCTCCCAAGGAAAGCTGAGGGATCCTCCTCTCTTCCCTGTCTCACTTTATACAACTTAGACAGATTAGTAACCCGAGGCACTGCCTTTCCCATTGCTTCCACTATAATTCCCAGATACCGTGCACTCAGCTCTCTTCCCTCTGCAGTATGATTATCCCGTCTCGGCTCTACAACAGGGCAGGTATCACGCAGAGTATGACCAGCAGCACCCTCTGACTCAACTCTGGCTGCCGCAATACGTTCTGCTGTTCCCAACACTAATCTCCTCTCCTCTGGGGTTAGGAGGGTCTGGAGCATCATCTGGACATCAGCCTAAGTGGGTCGATGAGTCTGCCCAATAGATCGAAACAGGTCCCTCATCTTTTCAGGGTCTTCATGAAAAGAGGGGCTCTGATTCTTCCAGTTAAATAAATCTGAAGTGTTAAATGGGGTGTAGACAAAAATTGCATTGCCTCCTTTCCCAATAACCTATCGCATCGGGCAGTTCAGCACCGGCTGTGACTCTACAGGCTTGCGCAAATAATAACCCTTATTCCTTCAATTCAGGTGGGGCACTTGGCTGAGGCTCATGCTCTAAATCATTAGGTATGCTTTGATACATCGGTGGTGGTCTCCCTAAGGGAGGGGGCGGTGGTGCAGAGGGACTGGATCCCAAGGAGGCGTCTGACTCAACTTCACTACCTGACAGGGCAACCGGAGCACGGGTCCGATACTCAGCCAATTCAGAAACCCCCCCTCATTAGACTCAGGGAGTACAGGCAGTCCCTCTCGAGTCTTTTCCTTAACAACCATCACATGAGACTTTACTAAGTAATTCTTAATCCAAGGTGGCTGATTTTGAACCACCCACAACCAGTTGTTGTAGAAATGGCTGTGGTTTGTTTCTCGGGAGGCGAAGAACTCTTAGTCACAGATACACTTCATTAGTAACACAAAAGGTATATATTTGCAAATAGGGTCAGAGTGAAGACAAAAGACCACCCTCTGCCCCCGGGGAACACTTCTTAGCAGGCTTTATTCCCTCTCTCCTGAGCATGTATGCAGAAGCAGGAACTCTTACAACTCATTTTTGGTTCATACAAACATATATGAAATGACGTCACGTCATCCGTCGCATGTGCATTATAATTAACTACTTAAGTATGCGGGGCGGATAGGCTTATATGCATTAGCTAATTGCGCCTGCTCAGAAAGTACTTTAGGTTACAAAAAGTTCAAACCTTCTCTGCCCCAAGGCTAGGACCATTAAAAATTGCAATTTACTCTTATCTGCATGAGAACGCTAAGGAGTATATGCTTTACTGTAACAAAGAGATAGTAAATTTGCAAAACAAAGAGAGAGTGATACCTTAATACAAAGAGCCCTTAGTAGCTTTTCCTCCAACCTCCCCCTCTCACCAGGGAGAGCTAACAGCTGTGCTGTTCTAACAACACTATTGATAATGCATTTTCAATAATATTTCTAACAATATCCCCCCTCAAGATGCTTTCTGCTCTTTACTTCATTTGGGCATATCAAGATAATTACGAGGAATTTTTCTGAGGACCATGACTTTTGCTGCAGTCTGTGCTTTCAAAGGGACTGCTGCGACCTGCATTCCTTCTACTGTGGTGGTTATCAATCTAGTGAGACAAGGAATAAGGCAAGGGATAAAAATTAAACCAGTCAGAGCACACAAAAGCACAAATTCTGCTTTTTCTCACCAGGGTTCTCCAAATAATTGAAACCACCAGTCCTTATTTTATGTGGTTTTCTACGTTTGTATTGGTACATGGGCTATTTTCCTGATCTCTTTGGCAATCTCTAAGACTACTTGCTCGTTATCATTTATTTGGAGACAACAATTAGAAAGGTTGAACTTTCCATAGACTCTGCCATCCTCTGCGAGTAAATAGTCTAAAGCCATTTGATTTTGGTATATGGCTTTCCTCATCTGAGAACTCTGTCGGGCTAGCAACTCGAGAGCAGTGGCGGTCTGGTTAGTAATTACTTCCAAGACTGCCTGCAACCGGATGATTTTATTTAGCATATATATAGGTGTCCGGTATCTCCAACTCTCATCATTAGCCCATGTCGCTGGTCCATAATACTCAATGATCCTTTGAGGAGGCCACTCATTCTTTTTTCACTTTTGGGAGCCACCTTGTGTCAAACTTACATCAATATTTCTCTTGGCCCTTTTTTAATCATTATACAAAGAGACTTCCAGCTTATTTTTGACCTTAGATGGTAGCAAAAAGAAAGATGGTACAATTACTCCAATATAGCAGGTTCTTGTTTACTCTCGTGGTAGTACCGTATAGGCTCGCCTTTTACAAATTTAATAATGTTCTTTTAGGGCCCTGTTTTCCTCTTTCAAGGCTAGGGGGTCACGACTGTGGAAAAGAAGGGGATAGTATTTGTTGCCCTTATGCCCTAAAGGGCCAGTGTAATAGTTACTTAGTTTAAACTGACATTTTTATACGCCATCTTTATTCCTATACTCGCACTCGGTTATTTCATTTGTGTCATTTAAGGCACTTCAATATGTATTAAACCTTGCCACCGTGCCATTCGGGTGTGCCCATTGCCAATTATAGATGTAGGTAAATCGTTCACCTCGGGCCTTTTCATATGCCTGACATCTGGTAGGGTCAGGATCGAAAGGTAATATTCTTGTCCTTTTGACCTTTTGCATCTGCGTGGAGATTGGGAGCCTAACAGCAGCAAAATTCCATTGATTAGCATACTTGCTGCATATTCGGGCCCATTTCAATGTCCATGTACACTGACTATGTTCCAAACTTTTCTCTGTACTATTACTGCTAATACAGTACTCTTCTAATGCCACTTGGGAAAGATCTCAGCTGCGGTTTTCATTTCATTCTTGACTAGTACTTTTAACATTCGCCTTGTCACTGACCAACCATTTTGGGGTCAAAGGAAAAGCCCTTCAAGGCCACTGTTCTCTGGCCTTTCGGAGCCCCCCACAGGCCCAGCAGTTGGTAAGATTAAAAGTACTTGCAATTTTTTTCATTATATTAACATACAAATTTGTCTCTGGGGGAGCAATTTGGGAAAGCGGGGGCATAGGCCAGCGGCTAAGGCTATGCAATCCTGCTTCTTTCATTATGCAGATAACAACAAGGCACATTAAGATTTTCACCATATTTTTTTTTTTATGAGATTAAACACAGCCTAAATGTTTTTTTTTTACTTTCTTGTCTAATTTTCTGAGCTTTGATTAAGCTGTTTCAGGCGCACTTGGAGATCACCAATAGGTTTATAGCTTCACTTGCTGGCTTCTTGTTCTGAAGACGACTCAGCTTCCGGAGTGAGCTTGTCTTGGGAGCTGATGTCCTCTGACGCTCGTGGATGTCATTTTACACGGGTATGGTGTATCCAACGGTCATGGCTAGCAATCTTTACAGCAGTGTGGGTTGTTAGAAGTACCTGGAATGGGCCACTCCACCTCTCAGTCAAGGGTTCCTTTTTCCACCGCTGCATCAAGACCTAGTCTCCCGGGGAGAAGTCATGTACCGGTACGTCTAAAGGCAGGCGCTGAAAGGAGGCTGCATACCTGTGAAGAAAAGACAAGACAGACTGCAAAGCAATAACATACATATGAAGCTCACTATTACCTAACTCAAAAGTTACATTTTCTCGCATCTTAGAGGGTAAGACTCGAGGGGGCTTGCTAAACATAATTTTATATGGGGTCAATTTGAGGCCCCGTCGGGGAGTGTTTCGAATGTAAGTAAGAGCTAGCGGCAATGCTTCAGGCCACTTAAGGCGCGTCTCAATACAGATTTTGGTGAGCAGAGTCTTTAAAGTTCTATTCATGCGTTTCACTTGTCCTGAACTCTGTGGTTTTCATGGTGTGTGTAGTTTTCAAGTAACCTTGAGAGTTTGCGCGACTTCTTGAACCACTTTTTCCACGAAGTGTTGTCCTTGATCCGACTCAATGGACTCAGGCAGGAAATACCAGGGAATGATCTCCTGCAACAAATACTTCACTACTGTAGCCGCAGTGGCAGTCCTGGTGGGCCAGGCCTCGACCCAACCAGAGAGCTGGTCTACTATGACAAGTAAAAACTCGTGATGTCCGGACCGTGGGAGCTCGGCAAAATCAATCTGCCATGCCTGTCCAGGGTACGCTGCCCAGGGTTTACCTCCCATTGGCACAGGGGGTTTCCTTCGTGGGTTTACTTTCTGGCATGTGATGCACTTGGTAGCAATGCGCTGAGCTTCTACATATAGCCCTGGGGCTACTGCTTGGCGGATCACTAGATCACCCATGGCCAAGCCTCACATATGGGTTCTTGCATGGAGCTGTTGCAGCACCTCCCGAAGCAATGGCCTGGGTATCATGACTTTTCCTTCCAGTACTATCCACCACCCCTGGGAGTTCTTTTCTGCACAAGCTTTCTGTGCAAACTTATCTTCTTTAGGGGAATACTGTGGAACTAAATCCTGGACGTATGGCTATATGGCATAGCCTGCTTGGATACCTCCTTCGCTTCTCCCCCAATAAATGCGGCTTCCTTTGCTGCTGCATCAGCCTTTGCATTTCCAAGCTTATGTTTTTCCTCAGCAGCCTTCCCATGGGCCCGCACATGAATGACTGCTACCTCTTTAGGCTGGTGGAGTGCCTCTAGTAGCTTGATAATCTGGGGGCCATTAGCAATCTTATTTCCAGAGGCTGTAATGAAACCCCTTTCTTTTCACAATAGTCCGTGCGCATGGACTGTAGAAAAAGCATAGCGAGAGTCAGTGTATACATTAACCCGCTGGCCTGTCCCCAGCTGTAATGCTCGGGTGAGCGCAGTGAGTTCCGCGGCCTGTGCCGACCATGAGCTCGGCAATGACTTCCTCCATACTACCTTATCCAAGGTTACCACTGCACATTCTGTTCGTCTTTTTCTATTGATGACAGAGCTGGAGCCATCTAAGAAGTATTTAACATCTGGGTCCTCAATTGGGTCCTCAGCAAGATCAGGTCGCACCTGCGTGGTTTGGTTCAGGACTTTAAGGCAGTCATGCGTCGGTTTCCCTGGCTCCGGCAGCAAGGTTGCAGGGTTTAAGGCTGTAGTATGTTTGAAAGTAAGTCCTGGATTAGAGAGCAAAAATATTTTATACCGTGATTGTCTGCAGGGGTTAAGAAATTTCCCTCCCTCAGTCCTTAGGATCTGGGGAACTCCATGAGGAGTGAGTATTTCCATATCCGCACCCATGACTATCTTCTGGGCTTCTTCAACAACCACTGCTGTGGCTGCCACAGCCTGAAGACAGGCTGGCCACTCGAGTGCAACTGGATCTAGAACCTTTGAGTAATATCCCACGGGTCTCCAGGTCAGGGCCGATGGCTGTGTCAGCACCCCTGATGCGACCCCTCGATACTCATGAACATACAGTCAATATGGCTTTTTACTATTTGGGATGGCCAGAGCAGGGGGCTGAATTAATGCTGCCTTAAGCAGATCAAAGGCTTTCTGCATTTCTTTATTCCATTTCCATTTAGTGAGACTCTCCTTAGTCAGTGAGTCATACAGTGGTCTAGCCTTCCCACCATAATCTGGTATCCATAGTCGACAGAACCCAGATAGCCCTAGGAATGCCCGCAGCTCCTTGGGTGATTTAGGTGGGGTTAGACCTTGGATTGCCTGTATGTGATCTGCACTAAGGGCTCTGACTCCTTTTGAGAGCTTATATCCCAAAAATGTGACTTCAGGCTGACATATTTGGGCTTTCTCTCTAGAGACTTTATATCCTTTTTTTACCAGAGTGTTTAGCAGTGACCTGGTGGCTTCCTCGCAGAGCTGCAAGTTTGGGCTTGCAACTAGCAGGTCATCCACATACTGGAGGAGAGTCACTGCGGGGTGTGATCTCTTCCACTCCTTCAAGTACTTCTGAAGGGCAAGTCCGAAAATATGGGGGGCTGCTACGAAGCCTTGTGGGAAAACTGTCCACATGAGTTGGCCTTTATGGAAGGTGTCTGGATTCTTCAATTCAAAAGCAAACAATTTTTGACTCTCTCGGTGAAGGGGAATAGAGAAGAAAGCATCTTTCAAATCTAGCACTGAAAATATTTCAGCTTCCCCCGGTACTTGTGTCAAAATCGTGTGAGGGTTCAGGACTACAGGATGGTCTGAAAGGACCTTCTTATTTACTGCTCGTAGGTCTTGGACCAGTCTGTATGAGATTCCATCTGCCTTCGGCACTCCAAGGATGGGGGTGTTATAGGGTGAGGACCCTTCCACTAGCCATCCGCACCTCTTGTATTTCTTTATTAACGGCTTGAGTCCAGCTCTGGCCGCTCGGCTGAGTGGGTACTGCTTTAGCCGAACGGGCCCCTCCCCATCCTTGAGTACGATCCTTACCGGGGAGACGGACTTAGCTCGTGCAGGGGTTCCATCAGCCCATACCGAGGGGTCTACTCCAGTCATGTGATCTTCTGCACTTACTGCAGAGCGTCGGTCCTCCAGGAGAGCCATCTGATAGTTCGAGCTCTGCTTGACAGGTAGCTGGACCACCATCTGATCGTCTCTGAAAAAGATCTCAGCTTGCAATTTTGTGAGTAAGTCCCGCCCAAGGAGTGCAACGGGGCAACTTGGAGAATACACAAAGGAGTGCTCGAGCAAATGGTCCCCCACTTTGGTGAGGAGTGGTTTACAAACAGGGAGTCGGGATTGCGTTCCCTCAATCCCTTCCACAAGTACATGCTGTTCACTGGTTTCTGCACAGGGGGGTTTCTCTGGAATCATTGAAAATGTAGCCCCAGTATCGACCAAGGTTTCAAAGTTTTTGCCACCAACCCTAATGGTTACCATGGGATCTTCTCGGGCTCCAACCCGAAGGGTAGAGGTCTTAGATCCCCGTTTCCTTCATTCTGAGTCCTCACCCTTGTCTTCTGCCCGCATGAGGTGACCTCTCGGTTCCCTCTCTCTCTTCTCCTTCAACTTCGGGCATTCCCTCTTCCAGTGTCCTTTCTCTTTGCAATAAGCACAAATGTCTGCTCTCACTCTTTTTCCTTTCCCCTTCTGTATCCTAGCCTTTCCAGGGTTACCTCCAGTTATAGCAGCTGCTAGTGCTGCCATCTGTCACTGAGCCTTTTTATTCTCCTTGCGCTCCTGCACTTGCTCACGATTCCCATACACTTTATATGCAATTTCCACCAGCTCTGAAATCGGTTTCCCAGCACCTCCCTCAGTTTTCTGTAACTTCTTACGGATATCAGCAGCAGATTGACCAATAAACATAAGATTTACCATGCATTGATTATCTGGGGCTTCTGGATCCAGATCCGAAAACCTGCGAAATGCCTTATACAGCCTCCCAAGGAAAGCTGAGGGATCCTCCTCTCTTCCCTGTCTCACTTTATACAACTTAGACAGATTAGTAACCCGAGGCACTGCCTTTCCCATTGCTTCCACTATAATTCCCAGATACCGTGCACTCAGCTCTCTTCCCTCTGCAGTATGATTATCCCGTCTCGGCTCTACAACAGGGCAGGTATCACGCAGAGTATGACCAGCAGCACCCTCTGACTCAACTCTGGCTGCCGCAATACGTTCTGCTGTTCCCAACACTAATCTCCTCTCCTCTGGGGTTAGGAGGGTCTGGAGCATCATCTGGACATCAGCCTAAGTGGGTCGATGAGTCTGCCCAATAGATCGAAACAGGTCCCTCATCTTTTCAGGGTCTTCATGAAAAGAGGGGCTCTGATTCTTCCAGTTAAATAAATCTGAAGTGTTAAATGGGGTGTAGACAAAAATTGCATTGCCTCCTTTCCCAATAACCTATCGCATCGGGCAGTTCAGCACCGGCTGTGACTCTACAGGCTTGCGCAAATAATAACCCTTATTCCTTCAATTCAGGTGGGGCACTTGGCTGAGGCTCATGCTCTAAATCATTAGGTATGCTTTGATACATCGGTGGTGGTCTCCCTAAGGGAGGGGGCGGTGGTGCAGAGGGACTGGATCCCAAGGAGGCGTCTGACTCAACTTCACTACCTGACAGGGCAACCGGAGCACGGGTCCGATACTCAGCCAATTCAGAAACCCCCCCTCATTAGACTCAGGGAGTACAGGCAGTCCCTCTCGAGTCTTTTCCTTAACAACCATCACATGAGACTTTACTAAGTAATTCTTAATCCAAGGTGGCTGATTTTGAACCACCCACAACCAACAATCAATATAAGGAAACTGATTCCAATACCCGTTCTGCATAACAATTTCATGGATAGCTATCACTTCTTTTAGCACAAAGCATCCTTTCGGGGTCCAGTGGACCCCAAATGTTGGCCACTCGAGTTGACAAAACTTAATTAAATCACCTTTTTTCATTTTTACTCCGTAATCGGCCAGCTTTGCAAATTTATTAAAATGACATAATAAGAATTTTAGAGGGGTATCAGGATTTTCTACATGAGAGCGACTCGTACCCATTTGCCCACAAGAGTGCGCCCAAGGCACACCAAATACCAAAAGGTCCTTATAACAGAAGGTTTATCATGAGAGCTGAGCCAAAAATTCCCCAGCAAACATGCACGCCCCCTGCTCTGGATCCAGAACCAAATTGGGCAAAGGGAATTCGTATACTCACTCAGATACCCCAGAGATCTCGATCCAAATACCAAGGTGTGTCTAACCTCTCCAGAAACTGAGAATTTTGCACGGGATCCTTTTAACTTCCCGAATATCGCGACTCACGTCTCAAATTCCAGGGGCGAGCCCAAAAAGTCGGCTCGGTGCGCACGCCCCCTGGTACCGGAGGCGCTCCGCCGCTGGATTTCGGGGTCGTCCACGAGAAGGTCCCAGCGGAGTCGCCAAAATTGTTGCAGAAATGGCTGCGGTTTGTTTCTTGGGAGGCGAAGAACTCTTAGTCACAGATACACTCCATTAGTAACACAAAAGGTATATATTTGCAAATAGGGTCAGAATGAAGACAAAAGACCACCCTCTGCCCCCGGGGAACACTTCTTAGCAGGCTTTATTCCCTCTCTCCTGAGCATGTATGCAGAAGCAGGAACTCTTACAACTCATTTCCGGTTCATACAAACATATATGAAATGACGTCACGTCATCTGTCGCATGTGCATTATAATTAACTACTTAAGTATGCGGGGCGGATAGGCTTATATGCATTAGCTAATTGCGCCTGCTCAGAAAGTACTTTAGGTTACAAAAAGTTCAAACCTTCTCTGCCCCAAGGCTAGGACCATTAAAAATTGCAATTTACTCTTATCTGCATGAGAACGCTAAGGAGTATATGCTTTACTGTAACAAAGAGATAGTAAATTTGCAAAACAAAGAGAGAGTGATACCTTAATACAAAGAGCCCTTAGTAGCTTTTCCTCCAACCTCCCCCTCTCACCAGGGAGAGCTAACAGCTGTGCTGTTCTAACAACACTATTGATAATACATTTTCAATAATATTTCTAACAGGGCGAGGAGGAAAATCAAGGGGTCTGGAGTTCTCAGTTAGCATGTAGTAGCTTGTTCATTAACATCAGCTGGCTCTGGAGCATGAGCAGTAACTTCTGTCTAAGCTAGTGATGTTCTAAGATTGTAGGTTTCAGTAGTGTTGTTTGAACCAGCTCTCTCTGGTGGCTGTGAAATAAACAACTTCCAAACATCTCCAGCCCTGATGTTGTGATATGCTCTATTTTATGCGGATATTTTGAAGTTATTTAGTAGGTAAGCACATACAACCGTGTTGGAATGTGTAACAGAGAAGTTTAAAACCTGGAGTGGCCTGAGGAGGCTGGTGAAATAGACTCTTTGTATCTGGTGATCAATTGAGCAAAGTACAAACAAATCAATTCCTTTGGTTCCTAGTGTTTCGGGTGTTTTGGTAGAGACGGACCTTACCTGCCTTAAGCTGTCAGGAGTCAGTTATGACTTTAAGCAGCATTTTTACTACTTTGGTCAATGGTACCACAGATCTCTTTTGTTTGGCTGCCTTTTTTTTTTGTTCTTTGCTTTCAGGCTTCTTGAGAGATTTATATTGCTGAAGCTGCTAAAAATTATTTTCTCTTTTTTTCAGTCTTCTGTATTATTTAATTGGGTGGGTGGGCTGGGAGACCTGGGAACCAAAAGTAGAAGAAAGATGAGCAAAGCCAAAATAAAGTGACAAAAATCTTGAAAATGCTTTATGCAGTTTCATATACTATTCGAACAAAATGAACATAAAAGGAATCCTATTTAAAGAACTGTACATGAATGTTTTAATGATATTTCCTTCAAACCAATATGTCATATGTGAGTCTTTTCTCTTCAAGTTGATTAAGTATGGATCTTTTTCATAAGCATTTGAAAGAATAGGAATTAGTAATGCAACACTTCTGGTGTTCTGAACACTGAATAGCAATACAATATCATAAACCTAATTAGCATCTTGTGGTCCCATTGTGTTCCCTCCAGGAGTAGTTTTAAATGGTAATTACATAGACTAAGATGTTATTAAACTAGGCAAGTAGCATATTGAAGCATTCTTCTACTCACAGTGGAAGGAATACAGATTTCACAGAAATATATGCTAGTAAAATGTCTGGTGTCCATTTTTCATGATATTGTAGTTAGTTGTGCTGATTTCTTCACTGAGTTTCAGAAGGAAACAAGATGAGGATTACAGTAGTTAGGTCCTTGAGAACATATTCATCTTGTGTTTCTATTTTATGGAATTAGGTTTGTGATTGTCTTTTGTCTTTATCATTTGGAATGTTTTCCTGGGTACTGCCTTAGGGTTCATCTCTTCCAGGGAAAGTCCTGGCAAACAGAATAGGTAGAAGTCAATAGAAATGATGCTTTGAATCCAGGCTGAACTGAACAGCCTTAGCAAATGCGTGGATGAGAATCTGAATGTGTTTAACACTGGAAAATGCAAGGTTCTCCACTTTGGGAAGAAAAACCTGCAGCATCCTTATAGGCTCGGCAGTGCTACGCTGGCTAGTACTACAGAAGAAAAACACTTGGGGGTCATTATTGACCACAAGATGAATATGAGCCTGCAATGCGATGCTGCGGCTAGTAAAGCAACCAAAATGCTGGCTTGCATCCATAGATGCTTCTCAAGCAAATCCCAGGACGTCATTCTCCCCTTGTACTCGGCCTTGGTGAGGCCACAGCTGGAGTACTGTGTCCAGTTTTGGGCTCCACAATTCAAAAAGGATGTGGAGAAGCTTGAGAGAGTCCAGAGAAGAGACACGTACATGTTTAGAGGTCAGGAAAACAGACCTGGCAAAGACAGGCTGAGAGCCATGGGGCTCTTTAGCCTGGAAAAGTGCAGGCTCAGGGTTGATCTGATGGCCACCTAAAAGTTTGTCAGGGCTCACCACCAGTATCTGGGGAAAAATTTGTTCACCAGAGTGCCCCAAGGGATGATGAGTTTGAACGGTCAAAAACTACTGCAAGACCATTTCAGGCTGGACATAAGGAAGAACTTCTTTACTGTCTGAGCCCCCAAGGTCTGGAACAGCCTGCCATCGGAGGTGGTTCAGGCACCTACATTGAACACCTTCAAGAGCAAATTGAATGCTTATCTTGCTGGGATCCTATGACCCCAGATGACTTTTTGCCCTTTGGGCAGGGGGCTGGACTCGATCTTCCAAGGTCCCTTCCAGCCCTAATGTCTATGAAATCTATGAACATCTAGGCCAGTTAGTCTTACCTCGATCCTAGGCAAGCTGTTCAAGAAAATTATGCTGGCGCACATCCAGAAGGGGCCAGCAGGGGACTGCATGCTTCAGGGCAACCAACACAGGTTCATCAGTGGCAGATCCTGTCAGACCAACCCGGTGGCCTTTTACGATCAGATCACCAGATCATTAGATGCACGGGTAGCAGTGGGTATAGTCTTCCTGGACTTCCGGAAGGCTTTCGACACTGTCTCTCACCCCGTTCTCATTAAGAAACTGGGGGGCTGTGATATAGACACCCACACAGTCAAATGGGTCGCCAACTGGCTGGAGGGCCATACCCAGAGGGTGGTAGTGGATGGATCCTTCTCAACCTGGAAGGACGTGGGCAGCATGGTTCCACAGGGCTCGGTCCTCGGGCCCGCACTGTTCAACATCTTCATCAGTGATTTGGACGAGGGGGTAAAAAGCACCCTGTTCAAATTTGCTGATGACACTAAGATGTGGGGGGACGTGGGCACACTGGAAGGATGCAACAGGCTACAATCAGACCTAGACAGGTTACAAGGGTGGGCGGATGAGAATAGGATGGGTTTCAACACAGACAAGTGCAAGGTGATGCATCTGGGGAGGAACAACCAGCACCATACCTACAGGTTGGGGAACTCCCCTCTTGTCAGCACGGAGGCAGAAAAGGATCTGGGGGTCATCATTGACTCTAAGATGAACTTGGGCCAGCAGTGTGGGGAGGCAGTTAGGAAGGCCAACCGTACCTTGTCATGCATCCACAGATGCATTTCAAGCAGGTCCAAAGAGGTGATCCTTACCCTCTATGTGGCACTGGTCAGGCGACAGTTGGAGTACTACGTCCAGTTCTGGGTGCCACACTTCAAGAGGGATGTGGACAGTATGGAGAGGGTCCAGAGGAGGGCCACTCATATGATCAGGGGACAACAGGGCACGCCCTATGAGGAGAGGCTACAGGACCTGAACCTGTTCAGCCTCCAAAAGAGAAGGCTGAGGGTGGATCTTGTGGCCTGTTACAAACTAGTCAGGGGGGATCAGCAGGCATTGGGGGAGTCACTGTTCCCCCGAGCACCGCCAGGAATGACCAGGAATAACAGTCACAAGCTGGCAGAGGGTAGGTTTAGGTTAGATATCAGGAAGCGCTACTTCACGGTCGAGGTAGCTAGGGTCTGGAACCAACTTCCAAGAGAAGTATTGCAGGCTTCTACCCTGGGGGTGTTTAAGAGGAGGTTAGACTAACATCTTGCTGGGGTCGTTTGACCCCAGTATTCTTTCCTGCCATGGCAGGGGGTCGGACTACATGATCTGCTCAGGTCCCTTCTGACCCTACAAACTATGAAACTATGAAACATCCCCAGCAATGCTGAACACCCTCTCGCTTGGAATACTGGTTGGTGGACAGGACAGGTGTTGTTGGGCAACTGTGGCCAGATCCTGCTACATCTAGCTGTGGCTTGCCCAGTAGGCGAAGGGGTTACAATCCAGTGGCTCTACATCCTCAGCGCTGAGACTTAAGTGACTACCTACCTACCCAAGGCAGGGTCTGGTGCATTTGGACCCCAGTATTGAAGCCATGCCTTTGGCTCACATTGGCAGTGGCTGGTGTGGAATAGATGGGCTGGTGCCAGTGGTAGTGATGGTACTGGCATGGGAAAGTGGATCCCCCTCTTCCACATCTTCTTACCTGTGCCCTTTGGACTCCCTGACTCTGTCGACTAGCATGTGCATCCAGTGATCGAGGGTTTTGGTGCTGCCAGTGCACATGCTCCCCTTCACCCTCGGGTTGCACATGCCCACCAGTATGTGGACTGTACTGGAATGCAAGGGATCCAGCCATCTCCTAATGCCCTCCTTCAGCTGCCTTACCAGTGCCTGCATGTCTGGTGACAGCAGCCTGCCCCAGCCAGGAACATTGATCCCCTGGAACTTCTCCATTTGGTTCTCAAGTTCCCTCACTACAGGGATCACATGGCTAAGGAGGGCTGGCTTCGAGGAAGGGCTTGAGGACCACCAAGATCTGGAGATGGTACCCCACTCGGCTCTGTCCAGGGGTCCGCTGATTCTGATCTCCCCAAAAAAGTCCATCTCATTGGCCTTCTGTTGCTCCTTTCTGTCACTAGCCTTTCGAGCATCAGGTATGTGGAGTTCCACCGCGTCTCCACATCCTGCATGATTCTGTGCTGCAAGATGTTCAGCTCTACCTGGTTCTCCTGCAGGATCATGCCCTACTTTATGCTGTGGTTGAAGTAGCCTGCCATCTTCCTGCGATGTGAAATCAGCTTGCTTGTAGAGGTAGTGGTGGCAGCGCCATCAACAGCAGCCCTCTCCCCCTCCAAGGCAGCCCTGACTATGAGGTGCAGCCTGTGTGCCACACAGTGGATGCCAACAAAGTTGGCATCACAGACCACCTTGACCATATTGGCCCCATTGTCAGTGACCATATATCCGCAGGTAAGCTTGCCCTGCTGAGCTAGCCACCCCTGTGCCATGTGGTTCATGGCCACCATGTTCTCCCTTGTCATGTGGAACTATCCAGCACCTTGGCTTGGAGGAGAGCCCACCAGTGCCCTGTGAAGGAGAGGTAGGTATGATTGCCACCCTAGCTGCTTCAGATGTCTGAGATGAAGTGGAAGGCTACCTGTGGCCCTGCCTTGCACAGCTCCTCCCTCAAGTACTACCTGCATGCCTCATACAGGGAGGGCACCACTGTCCTGCTAAGGGTGGTGCATGTGGGCACTTTGTAAGATGGGGCAGAAATGCTATGAGGCACCTGAACCCTGGCTACTTAACTAAGGAGAAGAACTGGCTATCCAGAGCTAGCATTTCCCCAGTGGTCTGGGTGACCTTGCTCATGTTTGCAACCCACCCCCCTCTGTCTGCAGCTTTCCTCCACTGGTCCAGGATGGCTTCTGCTTTGTGGGGAAGGGTACTTTGGAGTGAGTGAGGGACTTCCCTTTCAGCACACTAACAGTGGTGCCAGGCTGTGCGACAAGAAGGGCAAGGGGGTGCTGCCTCCTTAGCTGCAGCAGCACTGCCGTGGTGGAAAAGCGTTTCATATCCTTGCTCCGGCTGATGTACCTCTGGCAGTACTGGCAGCTGGCAAACCTGGGATCATGTGCCAGCTCAAAATGCTCCCGCACTATGCTACTCACCGGCTTCTGGGTTGAGTGTGAGGATGCTGCCTTCTCCCAGCAGGAGGAGCTGCCTCAGCTGTGGCACTTGCCTCCACAACCTCAACCTCCTCTGAAGTACTGCTTTCTGGAGGAGTCCTGGGTCTAGGGCAACTATGAGGGGTGTGGAGCACAAACTCTGATTTCCCCTAGGCTCCCAGAATTGATAGAGCCAGGGCGCTCGGGTCCCCTGGTTCCAGCTCTAACTCCTCCTCTGGCAGTGGGAGGCTGACATTGTGAGATGACATTGGGGTGGGGGAGACAGTGATTCTGCTGCTGATCCCTATTTCTGGAGTTAGGGGAGGTGGTGCAGGTACAGGGACAGTAGCTACAGATACTGCTCCCACCTCCTTGCTTCCACTGGCAGAAGAAGCCTCAGGGCTGCTTGGGAAGAGGATGTGTCTATGTTTGGGGGCAGGGGAACTTGCAGCTCTAGCTCTCCCCCTTTCCCCTCTCCCTCCTTTGCCAAAAGACCTGGCACCTGCCTTTCCAGCACGTTTTATATTAATCTTTCTTGTGCTGCAAAAGGTATGTCTGTCTGTCTTTTTCTAGCTTGTCTGATTTGTTTGCTTCACTTTGTGTAGTAGACCGTGGCTTGATTATTCATTGCTTATTAATAAATATATGGTGTGTGCACATCTTGTTGTTTGATGATGTGCTCTCTGCCCTGTCTCTGACTGGGTGACATTAGGACTTCTTCTTGCCCTTCTAGCTTGTCTGAATTGTTTGCTTTGCTTTTTGTAGATGACTGCAGCTAGATTATTGATTGCTTGTTAATAAGGTATATGGGGTGTGTGTGTCTTGTTGTTCGGTGATATGCTCTCTGCCCTGACTCTGGGTGACTGTCTGACTTCTTTCTCTTCTTCTTCAGGGTTGTGTTTCTTCACTGTACTGTACTGTGTTGTGTAGTATACCTTAAATATCTTCTTCTTTCTGAATCTCTATCTGACTTTTGTCAGTGTTGTCTTTAATCAGTATGTAAACAATTAAAACTAACTGTAACTAATAATATTAATAAGTAATGTAATAACTATTCAATCTATTCTATGAATATCTGACTTTTTTTTTTCTTCCTTCTGTTTGTGTGCGCATGTGCAATGTGTGCTTCCCTACACAGTGATGGATGACATTGCCTGGGAAAACACTGAGCTTTCTTTTTTAAAAGTTTGCAAAAAAAAAAAAAAGAGAGAGAGAGAGAGAACAAATATAAATTGAAACAAATTAATTAGATATGCATTAAGTAGAGAGATTCTAAGCTAAGCTAAACTAAGCTAAGATAAGCTATATCCTATCCAATACTTTCTAAGAATGAAAAGGAGCAGGTGACTGACTGATTATGAAGCAAGCCAAGCAGTCCACTATCTTTCTGACACTGTTGCCTTTTGTGAGCTGGTTCTGAGGGAGCACAGCAAGCCTGAAGACAGAGGCTTTTATGCTGTTTCTATGTCCCTCCCCCAGACACTGTGATTGGAATGGCAGTCAGAGAAATCACGCTCACTGGCCAGTTAGAGTTGTCAGTCATTCTCCCCTGCCTTAGCGATTCAGTTCGGATTCAGAGATTTGGCCTCTGAATCAGTCCAAATCTTCTCCAAATCAAACCGCAAACTGAAGTTTCACATGATGTATTCTTAGATGACTGCAGTCAAAGACTGAGTACTTTTTTTGTTTGTTTCAAATAGACTACCCTAAAGTGCCTTAAATGTTTCCCTTAAATTCCCTTTCACCCCCGCACCTCACCCCCCCAAGCCTTTTCTTTTTCTCATTCTAAATCTCCATTGTATGCAGGATGTAACATTTGTTGTCTGAATCATGCTGGGGCGTATTTTGGGAATTCATGGGATTATCACTACAGCTACTGTTATCAGACAGAGCACATGTGTAGTTTTATTATCACATCCAACAGGTTTTCATTTTCTGTACACATTCAGTCAGCCTAGAAGAAACATGCTGCCACTATTACTGGCAGTGCTCAAAAAATATTGCGACTCTCTTCAGTGCTCTGGCAACCAGTTCTGAGACTATATTATTCAAAAGCCCTTCTCCCACATTTGATGGATGGTATCCTAGCCCTGAGCCATTCCAAAGAAGGAGCATGTTATTGGAACATAAATTGAGTCGATGAGCCAGATGAGTTTGCAGGTCTTGTGAAATGTATAATTATGGATGCAGCCAGTGTTCTTTTCTGACCTGAAATATTCAATGTAAAGACTTCAGTCTTCAAGATTAATCTTAGAAGATGAGGCAGGTAAACAGAAAAGAATGAAAATAAATTGAAATTAGTTTCCTAGTATTTTTAAGAACATGATGATAGTCTTAGGAATATTGCTACATAATTGTTCCTCCTCTTGCAGGGAGATCCAGTGGGCTTCTGTTAAAAGAGTGTAAAAGATGATGTAAAAGTGTGTATATGTATGTTTATAATAACTGTTACCCTGCTTAGTTGTTGACTTCTAGTGTAGCAAGGATGTTAGGTTTCCATAGAAATGCAACCTTGTGAGACCTATCCAAATCAAACCATATCTATGCTGGAAACACTTTACTAGTGTATTTCATTTTATTCCTTGGTTAGTAAAGTGTTCTGAGTACACCATGAAGCTGTGCTTTTTACCAAACCTTGCAGAAATGTATCCACATGCTTATTCCACTTTCCATCTCTACTGCAAAATAGGTTCCATGTTATATGCAGAGTCTTGGTTACAATGGTATAACTGTTTCTCATAAGGGGTTTCTGCCAAGTCAGATCTGTTGGTTGGGTATGATATTGTTTCATACCCCTGATTGAAGTCTGTAATGTAGGAATGGCCATTGTCTCTTAAACAGACTTCTGATTCTAATGTAACTATTATGGATGGCATACCTTGGGGACTGACATCTATTTTCCCCAAGGACAAAGAATGTGATTGAGAATGATGAACTGTATCACTATACCATCATAATTTAAATAAGTAGAACAGTTGTGTATTTCTGATGATGTATTGAAAAATGCTCCATTTAATGATTTAAACAATGTACATAAACATGTAATAACCTATTCCTTCTGTGTTTCTCAACCTTTCTTCCTTAGTTCCACATTTTTTCCCTTTTTGGTGTAATATATATTTTAACATTTCCTGTTACCTGTTGTGTTTCCTTTTTCTTCTCTGTCTCTTCTACCTACCCACCTTCTCTTTCCTGAATAGTGTACTATAGGTTTTTGCTTGAGAGAGAGATTTTTATCAGTCCTCTTTCTCCAATTTTGCCATTTGCACCTCAGTCCATGCTCTGCCTACTATATTATACTGTCTCTTTCAAAGTTATTACACCAAATAATTCCCTCCTTTCCTTGCCAGACACTAAAATTCAACCATGCACAGGAAATTTATTCAGAAATGTATTTTCTGAGGCATAAGTATGAAAGAGATAGTTTTACCCAACAACAACAGATAGGATAGATGGTGTCATTACTCTTAATCAGCCAAGTCAGCACAAAAGCCCATGTATGCATGCACACATGGAAGATGCTGGTATGAGACTAGGATAATCCAAACTTGCTCAGGATTCTCTCTCACATTTGTCTCCAGTTTGTAGATAACTGGTTAAAATTGCAGATCACTAGCCTTTTCTGAGCAGAAGTTGTTACCTGGATTACAGGTAAATTTGCAGGATACCTGTTTTTACTTTTCATTGCTTGAATCACAAAACAATTATCCCAAAATTTATCCGGTTACCTGTGACAGTACAACTTATATTCTCACTTACGCAGGCCGGAGTGACTCAAGACTGGGGAAGAGGGTGGCACACAGACCAGCAGCAGGTCTATTTGAATTTCCTGAGTTCTCTAAATTTCTGTCCAGCCTGTGCCCTATATTTATAGATGGCTAATTCTAATATATGTTCTTTGATTGCTTTTATTTAAATGTCTTTATTTTATTGAAATTTTTGAACATGGACTGACAGTTTTCTTGTAGACATGAACAATGTAAATTAGCTGGCATTTATGTTTCTGTGAGAATTGATCTTTTGGAAGAAAAGATTTCTTTACTTCTTCCTTTCCCGTAATGGGATACCTCTTGCCATCATCCAGTTTTTCTCTTTCCCAAAGTTTGTTCTTCCATAAATGGGGATGTTTTGGGGTTTTTTGGTTTCAAATTTATTTCAAAAACTTTTAAAAAAAAATATCTATTATAACAAAGCATCATCTAATACATTAGTTTACACCAGTTACTACGGTATGGTAAAGCTATGGTATAATACATTCAGTAACCTAAATCTAGTCTTTCCTCATGTTTCTTTTCAGATCTTATGTTCTGTTTTAAATGGATCTCATCACTGATTATCTGAAGGTTTTAATATATTTAATAGATTTCTAGGGTTGAAAGGGACCTATTAGACCACTGAATCCAATGCCCTGCTCTGGGCAGGAAACAGTGCTTGACCCAAGTGATTCCAGCCTGGTACTTGTCTAATCTCCTTTTGAACACCTCCAAGGTAAGGGAAAGCACCACCTCCCTTAGAAGTCCATTCCATATTTTGGCAACCCTCACCATTAAGAATTTCTTCCTGATGTCCAATCTAAATCTACTGTTCTTCAGTTTATGGCCATTGTTTGCAGTAAATCTGAGGGGTGCCCTGGTAAATAGAGTATCCCCTATTCCCTGTCTACCTCCCCCCGACCCCTACCTTGGAGGTGTTCAAGAATAGTTTAGACAGGCACCAAATTGGGGTTATTTAACCCTAGAGCTCTTTACTGCCTAGAGCAAGGGGTCAGATTCGATGATCTACAAGGTTCCTTCTGACCTTAGAAATCTATTAAATCTATCTATAAAACCTATGGCCTGGGGTTTGCCCAGCTCTTAGGGAGGCTCCAATCCACCTGCCCACCCAACCAAGTGTGAGCTGGCCAAACCCTAGACCAAAGCTCCATCTCTTGCCTTCTCCCCCTCCCATCTTGATCATATGATGAATATAACTTCTGTCAGTCTCCCCAATCTGCAAAGATTCATTTTATGATAACTCAGCAGCAGGCTTTGGGGCCTTCTTCTTGGATGTGTTTCTGCAGCTTGGCTTAGGTTCACTGAAATTGAGAGTAGTGTGGGTGCCGTGTGTCAGAAAGGAGCATCTAATCTTGGGACAGGAAGGACTTGTGTTTATAGGATGAAGAACAACAAGACTATATAGCATATTTAGTGAACATGTATGTAAGAAATATAGTTTGCATTCCTAGACCAGCCATAAGGAATTATTGTATTTACTTGGATCCAATATGAAGGGTCTGTGTGTGGTTTTTTAGTTTGTTTGGTTTTTTGGACTCTAGTACAAGGCAGGGAGGGGTGGTAGGGGATGAAATGCAGAGAATTCATTACTCACAATACGGTTTTATTTTGTGAAGTAGCTGGGCTCTTTCAAGTCAGATGTGTCCATCTCTTGTTATGTTTTTTCTCACTTGTTATGAGCCTCATCATAGGTCTGTAAATCTGGGATGTTGATTGCTGAGAAACCACCCCATTATTCTATGAAAATATACACATGACAAGTACAAGTCATGGACATTTGAATAGTCTCTACCTGACATGAATCAACATAGTATCATAATAAATGAGAAGTGTTAATAATGATAAGTTTGAGATGTAAGTAATGGTTAAATTTACAGTTCTATTTATAGAATGTAGTTTTAATCTTTATTTTTATTGGTGCATAGAAAATTAAAGTTCCCATATTATTCATCATTGCATTCTGTTACTTGGAGTAATCAGATGCTAATAAGAATGGCACAAAATTGCTCCAGTGGACCAGTATGGAACAATCTTAACATAGGTGATGCATAGGGGGCACAGAGGGGCACGTGCCCCCCCCAAGATTGGCTACCACTGAAGCTGCTGCCAACTTCTGTGGGCAGTCGCTGCCCTTCCCTAACTGCTGCCAGTGGCTGCAGGCGGTCCCTGCTTTCCACTCACTGCTGCTGACAGCACAGACGGTGGCTGTGGGCAGTCTCCACTCACTGCTGCTGACAGTGCAGGCGGCAGCTGCAGGTGGTCCCCACTCACTGCCATGGTGCCCCCCAAGTCATGAATCTTACCAAAATGAAAAAAATTCCTTTCAGTCCCTGGATGCTTTTTATCCATTGACTATTACCTGTAGAGAAAGTTGTTATTGCTATTTTTTGTGCCTAAAAAAAATAGTCTACCATAACAGACAGGCAACACTAATCTGCCAACTCAGCATTGTTTGTTAACATATGTGTGTTAAACTCTTCGTTACCCCTCGAGCATACAACATATATCCAGCAACCATATGGCCATATGGAGATGCCGCACTCATTTAAATAACAAGTACATAATAAAATTATTTTGGCCCCAGAGGACACATACTGTTTATTTATGGGAGTTACCCTTATGTTCTAAAATATGAGAAAATACAAAAGTATTATTTTACTGAGAATCTTTTTATACAAGACCTCAAGGAATCAATACTATCTCTAGCACTGTTAACTAACAGAAGTTCTGAGAAAAGATAACCTTTAAAATATTAGCTATGGTTCCTTGGTGTTTACTGAGAACATTTAAGTTTTACTGTGAAAGTGTTGCAGAGCCCTTTTAGAACTTCTTTGGGTCTATTTCCAGTGTATTTTGAAACGCATATAACATTTTTAATGTTCATAAGTAGAGAAGATCACTTTAGCAACTGTCTTTATTACCATGAACTGTAATTGTATTGGCATATTGAAGAATAAAGGATTCCTTTAAATATGATTTGGAAATTTATGGTCTCCTGACTACCTCCTTTTCATATGATATTTTGATAGTCTGAATTACCCTTTGTAGTGACAGAAATTACAATTTAGAGATGCTCCCTAACTAGGAAGAGTAAAGAGGCTGGGCATTGAGAGATGGTTCCTGAGTTAGGGAGCACCTCGTTAGTTGTTTAGATAGAGAAATGGGTAGATCCAGGATTTTGTAAAGGGGGTGTGGGACCAATGACAGTGTAACAGGGATAGCACCCCTACTCCCAGGGTACCTCTTGTGTCCCATCCTCCCATTCAATGGGAGTGGGCAAACAGTGCCACGGGAGTAGCAGCTTTTTTCTTTAAGTGCTTCAGTTAGGTAACAGTGGGCATGTCTATACAAGATGCTTTAATGTGTGCTGGGTGTAGATGAAACAAGAGGTATGTGTGCATGACACTTTAAAGCAGGCTTAATGCTTTTTCACCATTTTAAAGGTGTCATTATTTGCACACCTCAGTGATGTATTGCTCATTAATTCCAGTTGCTGTAGTAAATTTGGCAGCATAGTGCACCTTAAATAACTTGGGGCACAGCAAACTAAAACTCCTTCAGGTTTTAGTTTGCTGCCCCTACAGCTGTGGAGTGAAGCATAGGGATCCATGCAGCTCAGAGGTTCTGCAGGAAGTCCTGTGGGCAGCCTGGCAGCTTGAGCAGTCAGGGTCATGTAGGAGGACCGCTGGGTGCTTGACAGCATCCTGACCCTGGCAGCTTTTCTTTGTGCTGCATGCTGCCTGGCCCCATCCCCATCAGCCACCTGGCAGCAACCCACTGCCCAGCCACAGGACCTGGCAGCTGTCTGCTGCCTGGCAGCCATCCACTGCTCATCCCCCAATCCCAGTGGCCCTGGGCCACTGGGATTGGGAGAAGGCCTGCTTCTGCTCCTGAGGCAGGTCCCTCAGCACCTGGACCCCTTGGTCCCCTGCCTGTTATGTGGTCCCTGAGTAGGAGATGACCCCTGCTGGGCCTGGCACCATGGAGGAGGAGGGCAAGTAGGCTGGCCAGCACCCACCATCACACTTGGCTGAGCCCCTGAGCCACCAGCTTCACTGAGGTGTCCACACCCAGTGGTGCCATCAGAGGCCAGTGTGCCAGGTGCTTCCCACCAGGCTCCATGCCATAGGTGTTGTCAGCCTACTGTTCTCTGCCTCCCCCACTCTGACAATACACCAGCCACACTTCTGTATATAATAGCATGGGGAAAAGAGTGTTTTATTGGTGGTGGGTGTTTAGGTTTTGGGAAGGAGGGCAGGAGGGAGTGTGTTATGTTGCAGTGAAATAAAGCTTGTTGAATGGAAACTGTCTAGCAGACATGGTGCCTTGTGCACTGCTGGGAGGGCTGGGAAGCATCCATTGTGCACTTGCCACAGGCTTCCAGAGCAGCACACCCTGGCAGGCTGGGCCTATGCTCTCCACTTGGAGATGCCTGTCAGGCTGGGTCTGCCTGTCCCCTCCCCTGTTCCTCCTTTGAAATCTTTATCAGGCTGTTCCCTTCTCCTCCCAGGGATCTCTGGTACCCAGATAGCTGCAGCCAACTCCCCTGGCTGCTGAAGGAGGTCATATCAGGGCAGAAGTAGCCCTGGATCCACTTAATCCTATTATGATTAAATTTAGTCCATACGGGGGGTGGGGTGTAGATGCATTCCCAGGGATGATTGACTGTGCAGTAAGTCCAAATAGCGTTAATTGCACACATAGCTGTACCCTGTGTTCTGTTCTCCCTTGCTTCTTCCCCCTCCATGCACAACTTCAGTTCCCCTCTCCTTCCCTGGCCATCCTTTTCCAGATAATGCTACTGTCTTGGCTGTCCCTAGCTAACTTCAAGGGGAGTGGGGAGGCTCCAAAGCCATTTATAGTCCTCTCCAGACAGGCTGCACATGGACCCAAGCTCAGCCAGAGACAGCAGAAGTGGCAGTGTCAGCAGAAGAGTTCCCTTACCCTGTGTCTGCTCCTAGGCTGACCAGGAATGCCTAGGTGCCTTGGGCAGGGAGGATGAACCTGCCTGCCACTGTCTCTTTCACCACCTAATCCAAGCTTGCCACAGAGCTCAGGTGAAGCAGGCTTCTTCTCTGCTCCCATGTCTGCATCTGGGCTGTCCAGTAAAAGGGAAAGAGCATGCTGCTGAGCAAAGAGAGAAAGGAAAGGGGAGAATTCTTAACCAACCTGGGGACTTAAAAATAAGTCCATAGCTGCTGCTCCCATGGGATCGCTGACTAAAAAGAGCGTGTTTCTACACCACTGCACCCATTCAGGAACCACCCCTGGACAGTCCAAGGGTCTGCAGAGATTGCCTAGTGCCCCTCAATTAGTATGCTCTTTAGTTCTTCTCATTGATGCATGCTTATGATTATGAAACCTGCTAATCACTACATCCTTCTCTCTCTCAATGTCCAGGGGATCTTTTTTAAATGGGACAAAGATTATGAGAGAATTTTTACAATATTTGGTATCAAAACAGCAGGAAGGTATAGTGGGTGACTAATGTATTGGCAACGACATATGGAGCTTTACATTTGTAGGTAAAGACATGTCCACCTCAAGTAATTACCATGACAATTTAATACTAATCAGAAGTCTTACCAAAGTGGGTGAGGATTTTGTGTGAGAACAAAAGTGTCTTTGATAATTATGGTTAGTAAGACTAGCCATTAGGCCCATGCAAAGCGGCTAGTATTCACTTGGATTTTTGGATTCGGCTGATTTGGGGAACAGTCCTGAATTGATCTGGCCCAATCTGATTTGGAGATTCATCTGCCACTGAATTGGCCAAATCTCTGAATCAGCCCCATCCCCTGCCTTCTCTCCCAGCCCCATCAATGGCTCCCCTGACAGGCCCCAGCTCCCGGCTCTTTGAAGGAAAAAAAAAAAAAAAAAGAGCCTCCAGTCACCAGCTCGGGCCAGGCAGGAGGGAGATCCACAGTGGCCTGTGCTGCATGGGGGGGGGGGGGGGGCGCTCTGCCATGAGCTCCCAGAAGCCCCAATGGCTACTGTTGCAGTTGGTGAATCAGGGTGTTTTTTGGGGGTTTTTTGTTTTGTTTTGTTTTTTAAAGAGCTGAGAGCTGGAGCTGGGTGGGGCAGCCGGGGGAGGGAGGGGCTGAGGGAGTGGGCAGTGGTCAGGGGACACTCAGGGACCGGGGGAGCAGGCAGGAGATGGGGCCTGGCAGGGTTCCCCCCATGATCTCCTCACCACTCCTCCATATCCCCCTTCCCCACATGCTACTTACTGGCACAGAGTCCGAGTCCATTTTTCTGCAGCAGCGAGTGGGGATTGCCAGAATCTGTGAAGTTCTCCAAATCTTTTCTGAATTGTTCTGAAGCTCTTTGAATTGACCTTTTACTTGGTTTCCTGATTAAATGCAGATTTGGAGATTTGACCGCCGAGTTGGGCCAAATCTCCTCCAAATCAAATCAGCAACTGAAGCTTCACAGAGCCATACCAGCCGTATAGTCTGGCTTTTTTCTTAATGTTGTGGATCATTGTAAACAACAAATTTTGAAGTTTTCCGGTTGTAGTTGGGTAGGATTGTTGTAATGGTTATGATCCAGGGCATGTGCAAGAAAAAGGTTACTCTTGGTAATATCTGCCACTGGACCAACTGTATTGTCTTCCTTCTTTGAACAAGGAGGTTTAAGTACAATCTTACTCCTACAGCTCTACCCAGATGCAGTCCAGTATAAAGGACAAAGTTTTACTCCTGCTATCTGTGCTACAATTATTCTGTAGATACAAAGAGAGCTGCAGGCTCCAGCTCTATCAGGCATTTGTTTCATCAACACCTCAATTAAGAAGTTTAGAAAAGGAACAAATAATCTTCCATGCCATCCTGACGATATAAAACCCTCATTGGGCAATAGGTTTCTCTTTCCCTGGGTCTGAAAACTTTTGGTAACTTATGTTACCTTGAGAAACCAAAAATTACCTCAATTTTATTTATGTCATTAATTTTCTTCCACTTTATACAGAAGCAATGTTTTCTAATCTGCTTGATCATAATCTCCCAATTCAAAATTATTATTTTTTAATTTAATTTCTTTATATTGCAGTGAGTGAACGATGTATCGAGCAAAACTATACCTTCCCAAGGCTTATAAAAAAATAAAATAAAATAAAATACATTTTTCTAACCTTTCATGGATAACTTGTTAGACATGCATGTAGATGTTCTGTTCATTAAACAGCAGCTGCTGCAGCTCCACAGCAGTATAGTAATGTGTAAATGCCAAGTATGGAAAATTTTATAACTTTCTGATATGAAGTATGATTGAGTTGCTTTGAACTGATCTTTATCAGCCAATGTAGTGTATTAAATATCCTGTTTCGACTCTCTGAAACTTCACTTTTAAGTTATGCAAAACATGACTTTCAAGTGAGGCAACCTGAGCAACAGTCTTTTTCACGTGATAAGGAAGGGATCCCATTTTCACTTGCAGGGTGGAGTTTCACTATTGAACATGAGATGCTCAATTAAAATTTACAGCTATCATCATACTGTGCATCAATTCTACCTTGGGCTGGAATCAGGGCAGATTTTACAAGCTAATAGATCCAGATAACATCTGGAGAAAGAAACCTCTAGAATTTGATGTTTCAAGAGATGTTACGAGTTTAAAAGATTGGTTTTCAACTTACTGTCTGTGGAACATATCTAGGGGGGTTGTGAAAGGTGGTTGTAAATATGGTGGCTCTGCCTGATGGGGAAGTCCCATCAGTGCTGCTGCTGCTCCATCTCTCTGCCACAGCCAGAGGCCACCTGAGTACCAGCAGCAGGCAGCCCAGAGCCAGCTGGCAGAGTGTGTCTGGGTAGCAGTGCCTCATCTTGTCCCTGCCAATGCCTAAGGTGGGATCCAGTTCTGCTGCCAGAGAGATCCAAAGTCAGTCCATTCTTTCATTCCCTATTTTTTGTGGGGGGGGGGGTCTGCAACTAAAGGTTGACAACCACTGATTTTAGAAGATGTTCTTCCTCTGGGTCTATACTCTATAGCAAAATTACTGATGCTGAATAGGATTATGGAATGCTTTTTATTGATAAGAAGATACTTGTTGTGGAATCGGAATGAAAACTAATCTCTACCCTAATTTAGTTGTAAAAACCAAAAATGTTAGAAGGAAATATGCCTTTTTTCCCCCTGAAGTATGGTTCTCTGTTTCTTATGTTCTGAAGTCACTTAGGCCCTTATAAAAGACGTCTTCATTCATTTCATTTTTATTAATTTTCAGACTATGTGGAACAATACAGTTTTAAGTAGCGCATACACTACATTTATTTTTGTCTCAGTTTATGACATGGACAAACTCACACTTCAGTCCTATTCCTGTAGGCAATAGATCAATCTCCATTACATGGAGAACAGCCTTAATTAAGCATAGTCGTTGTACCCCAAATCTGGGATATCCCTAATGAAGACGTCACAGCACTTTTATTATCTCGGGTGTGTTCAGTGTGCATTACTGTACTGTTCAACTGTTACAAAATGTATTTAAAAATTGGGGAAAAACCATGGAAACAACCTTGCAAAAATGTACCCACAGAATTTATGCTATGGAAAGCACTTTATATTGTTTATATAGTTCAAATCAAACAACAGGTGATTTGATTTTTCTTATAACTAGAAAGATCCTCCATAATATTTAAACTTATGAAAGAACTTGTTTTCCTGTCTGTCTGATGTGGGGAATATGTGATTGGGTGCTTTCTGGGAGCAATAGCTGAGTCTGAAACATCTTGTTATGTAGAAGAAGATGTAATTATGCAGCATATGAAACAAATTCATACTGGGCTCTGCCCAAAGGCATGAGGTAGCCTTCAGGGAAGATATTAGCTGCAGCATTTCAACTCCTGAAGCCTAATCTCTTCTTCTCTAGACTGTATAAGCCCAATTCCTGAAGCTTTTCCTCAGAAGTCAAGTTCCCCAGCCTTCCAAACATTTGTGTTGCCATCCTGTAGCAAAACCTCCAGTTTTTCTTTTTTTTAAGTTTATTGCATTCCATCCCCTTCCCCGACCAATTCTGACTTCTTCTCTCCCTCTCTATTCCCTATAGATAAGTATAAGTGCTCTCAAACTTAGGATAAGGTTTAAACATTTTTATTTTGGTAGCAAGTTTTTGGTTTGGATATCCACTGTTTTATATTGTATTATTATTAGGTCTGAATTAATTTTTACTATGGTATAATTATCATTTTTGTATTGATTTTTTTTGTTTGTTTGTATGTTTTTTAAATTATTTCACATGGATATTGTATGGTTTAGGCCTGTGTTCATAAGTGAACCAAAGTCATGTCAAGTTTCCGTTTCATATGTCAAGTCTCCATTTTGTGTCCCCTTCCTGGGCATCCCCTGTGTGTGGCAACTGTATGAATCACGTATCCCTCCCCAATGAATAAGTGAGATTGGAAATAGTGAAAATACAAATACAGGCCCCTACTGAATGGCCTGTAAGGACTGGGCCATCACCTTTCATTGATTCATCCAGGAACCACGGACCTCGCCCAGGAACAGAGACAAGACCAGAATTTGAAAACCAAAATACCCTGCAGAACCAGCGGCTCTCACTATTTCAGACAACCGGACCTGCACATCCCTGCATGGAGCACACATGCTCAGTATGCCAGGGGCTGACCCTTGCCTGGGCGTGCCTCCTGCCACTAGGGTCATACAAGGTCTGCCTCTATAAAAAGGGGCAGTGAAGACCGATCCAGTGGGACACTCTCTCCATCTGGACCAGCACCATGCCACACAACCTATCCACCCAGAGGCCCTGCCAGCGACCCGCCCCCCCCCCCCGCCCAACAACATCTACTGGTCATGGATCCCTTTCCAGCCTGGATAGGTAGATATTACCTGCATACCTCCTCCTACAGTTTGGACTCTCTCCTCCTGGATTTCAGTGAACTTCAGCCCCTGCACCAAGACTCTCTAACACCTGCTGCCATTGTGTGTGGGTGTAGGTGTACGTGGGTGCAAGGGAACCAATTTGGCATTGTCACTGTCTCCCCTATTCAATAAAACCACTGTCATTTGCAACCCCAAATTGGGTCATGTTTTACTGAGTCCCAGTCCCTTCCCCATCTTAAATTCCAGCCTCATATTTTCTCTCTCTCTCTCAGCTCCAGTTCCCACCCTCTCTGCTAGTTTCCTGATCTCTTCCATCTCCCCTTTTCTGCCACTTTTCAGCCTCTCCTTGCTCTCCTGCTGTCCCTGCTGCTTTTCCTGTGATTTTCTGCTGCCCCTCTCTTGGTTTTCAGCCTTCCCTTGCCCTCCCCTGCAGCTTCCCAGCTCCTATTTAGCTGTTCTGCAGTTCTCTCCAGCTTCCAGCACTTGCTGCCGCTCCCTGCAACTTCTCTAGCTGCCCTAGAGCCATCCTCTGGCTCCCCACACCCAGAGCCCCTCTTTAACACACACACTTTACCTTACTCCCATTTCCCCGCCCCCCCATCTACCTTTTCAGCTCCCCCATAACTCTGGCTCCAGTCCCAGACTGTGTGACGGGATGCTTCCCTGTTCTGCAGGCTTTGGGCATTGTCTTTTAATCAATTAAGATCAATTAACCTAAAGTTATCCCCAGCCTCAGTTCTTCAGCCCAAGCCCCTGTAGTCTACTGGTTCTAATACTGGTCCTGGTAACTTTAAATCCCTACACTTTTTTACTTTCTTACCTTAACCTTTCCCCAGGTATCTCAAGTACACCGAGCACATGCATACATACACATCACAACACCCAACTTAGGAACTCACCTGTGTGTATGTGTAGGTGGGTGGCATGTGTGTAAATTAGTGAATACACACATATAGATATGGTGTGTGTAGTATATGAATAAGTAATCCACGTATGTGTATTGAATGTGTAGGTGTTGGTAACTGGTAACTGATTCTGTCTAAATTTGGTGTGTGAAGTGTGCATGGGCTTAAATTGGTAATAGGTATGCATGTGCCTGAGCTGGTAGTGTGAGTGTGTATGCCTAGTAGTGGCATATGCACCTAGTGAGTGTATGTGTGCTTAATTGATTTTTATGTGTGTATGTGGAATTGTAAACCACACCCTCCTGTATAACGGTGCAATATTGAGATCCTGAGCATTGTCCTGACCCCTCAGGGCAACAATCCAGTGGACTCACTCAAATTTGTACACATCCTTCTTGTAGAGTGGAGCCCAAAACTGGACACGATACTCCAGATGTGGCCTCACCAGAGCTCATGAGAGGGGAATAATCACTATCCTCACTTTGCTGGTAACACTTCTACTAATGCAGTCCCGTGTCCTGTTTGCCACCTTTGCAACAAGAGCACACTGTTGACTCATATTCAGCTTATTACCCACTGTAACCCCCAGGTCCCTTTCTGCACAGTTGCTGCTTAGCCAGTCAGTACCCAGCCTGTACATTACATGGGATTGTTCCACCCTAAGTGCCAGACTTTGAGCTTGTCCTAACTGAACCACATGAGATTTCTTTTGGTTCAGTTCTCCAAATTGTCAAAGTCTCTCTGAATCCTAGCCCTACTCTCCACCATATCTACTACTCTCCCCAGCTTGGTATCATCCACAAACTTTCTGAGGGCACACTCTATCCCATCTTCAAGATTGTTGATGAATACACTGAACAAAATTGGTCCCAAGACCATCCTTATATCATGTCCATTACACTCTCATCCACAGAGCCAGTCATCTCATCATTGAAGGCAATTAGTTTGGTCAGGCATGACTTGCCCTTGGTGAATCCATGCTGACTGTTCCTAATCACCACCTTCCCCTTTGTGTATTTAGAAATGGATCCCTTGAGGACCTGCTTCATGATTTTTCCAGGTAGTGAACTGAGGTTGACTTGTCTGTACTTCCATAGCTGCTCCTTCTTCCTTTTCTTAAAAATGGGCACTATATGTGCTCTTTTACAATTGTCCAGTACCTCTCCTGTGTGTCAAGTTTTCAAAGATAATAGCCAGTGGCTCTGTAAATGCATCAGCCAACTGCTTCAGCACCCTTAGGTCCATTGTGTCTGGCCCCATGGACTTGTACATGGCCAGCTTTTCTAAATAGTCCAGAACCTGTTATTTTGCCACTTTTGGCTGCTCACCTTCCCCCACTCCCCACAACTGTACTGCCAGGTCTGGGAGCTGACCTTGCCTGTGAAGACTATGGTAAAATAGGCCAAGGTACTCGATGTCTTTCCACATCTGTTATATGGTTGTCCCACATTCAGTAAGTGATCCACATTTTCCCTTATCTTCCTTTGTTGCCCTGTGGGGTCAGGCCAGTTCTCAATATTGCACTGTTAGACAGGAGGGCATGGTGTACAATTCCACAGGCACACACTCAAAAATCCATTAGGTGCATACACACACTCTACACGCATACACACACTCTAGGTGCATGCATCCCCACCAGGCATGCAAACACACACTACCAATTCAAGCATATACACATCCAAAATTAGCAGCTGGCAAATGCATACCTATCACCAATTAAAATACCTACACACACTATAGAGATCAAGAGAAGTTAGCCAGAATCAATTACCAATACCCGAACACCCAATAAACATACACAGATCAGTAATTCATATATCAGGCACACAGTGACATACATGTATATCAGTTCACATACATAGCACTTGCTTATACAGACACACAGGTGAGTTCCTAACTTGGGTGTTGTGGTGTGTATGTATGTGCTTGGGATACCTGAGGGAAGGTTAAGGTAAGAGAGAGAGTGAAAGTGTAGGGGGTGAAAGTTGCCTGGAGTGGGATTAGAATGAGTAGACTAGAGAGAGCTGGGCTGGGGTTACTTTAGGTTACTGCTGGTGGAGACTGAGATGAAAGTTGCTGGTGCTGGGATTAGAACTGGCACACTAGAGCGAAGTTGGGCTAACTTAAGTTTAACTGGTGTTAATTGAAAGCAGAAGGTGGGCAAAGCAAAGGAGCAATACCAGGGAAAATCCCAGAGTCTGGAGCTGGAGCAAGGAGGCTACAGGGGAGCTGAGAGGTACGTGGGGAGAGGAAAATTGGGAGTGGGGCTGAAGGGAGGAGGCTGAAGAACACAGAGAGAGAGATAGGAATTGGGAAGAGGTGGCAAGAGGCAAAGAGCGGTGGGAGGAGTGAGGCTGAGAGCCTGCAGAAAGCAATAGGGCTAAGAGCCTGCAGAAAGGGAACAGAGAGGATACAAAAAGTGGTGGCAACAAGGGTGAGAGCTGAGAGGAAGAGAGAGAGACAGAGACAAGAATTTAAGATAGGGAAGGGACTGGGATTCAGTAAAACACAACCCAATTCAGGGTTACAAATGATAGTGGTTTTATTGAAAAGGGGAGATGGTGACAGGATATTTTATTGATTCCTTTGCATACACACACACACACACACACACAAATACACATGCAGACAATGGCAGCAGAGGTTAAAGAGGCTTGGTGCAGGGGCTGAAGTCTGGGAGGAGAGAGATGGAGGAAGAAATATGCAGGTGATATCTACCTATCTCAGGCTGAAAGTGGGACCTCAATGGCCATTCGGGGTCTCCTTCAGTTTGGTGTTGTCCAGAGGGGGGTCACCAGCAGGGTGGATAGGTGGTGTGATATGGAACTGGTCTGGTCCAGATGGAATTGGCATTCCCAAGGACTCTATCTTCACTACCCCTTTTATGGGGTAGACTACCTATGATCTGCTATGGGAGGGCCTGTCCAGACAAGGTCAGTCGTGTTCCAGAGGGCTCCAGGTGTTCTTACTGAGCATGTATAGACTTGACACAATGGTGGGTTACCTCATCTTTTGCTTCTTGAATGGTGAGGGTAGTTCCAAGGGCTGGGTCATTGGTCCAGGTATTGCTGTTGATGGTTCAGTCATTCAAAGGGAGCTATTTTTACACCTACTGCCATTGTCTCTCAAGTACCCTCATTCATCCCCATTCATTCAGGAACCAATTTACATAGGAGGAAGGGTAGTATGAGTCATAGGTTACACAACCAGGCATGAGGATAAGATGGAGGCTTGACATTACAAGATGGAAACTTGACCTGACTTATGCTAACTTATATATATAGGCCTAAAACAGTCATCACACAATATAAAAGCAGTAAAAAAATCAATGCAAAACATAATAATTATCACTTATAAAACAGTGGATATGTATCTCAAAATAGCAGGGCACTTATTTGCAGAGGGGAGAGAAATAAAACTTATTACCTAAAATAAAATGTTAAAGCTTATCTTACATCTTAGCTTACTTATACTTATCTATAGAGAAAAGAGAGGGAGAGACAAAGTCAGAAATGGTAGGGGAAGGGGAGGGAATACATTTTGAAAGAAAAAAAAGGAAAAACTGGGGGTTTTGCTACACCTCTTGTTGCTAACATACTTCTAAAACACTTCTTAATACCCTTTATGTCCCTTGCTAACTGCAAGTCTAATTGGACTTTGGCCTTCCTGATTTCATCCCTGCATGCCTGAGCAATATACTTATGTCCTTCCTAGTCATTTATCTAAGTTTCCACTTCTTGCAAGCTTCCTTTTTGTTTTAGCTCACTGAAGAGTTCCCTGCGAAGCCAACCTGGACTTTTGCAATACTTGCTAGATTTTCTGTGCATCGGGATGATTCATTCGCAGGTTGTTGGTAAGGGCGCTTGGGACACTCAAAATCAGAGTGACCCAGAGTATCTTTTTTAAAAGTTGTTTATTAAGCTTGATTAGCATATAACCCACCTTGTTCCCTCCCTGCTCCCATCTTTTTCCTTCCCATTCTATGATCCTGCCCCTGTTTACTGTTTACTTACTTTATATACTATGATATTCCCTATGTGGCATTTTATTCCCCCCCCATACTTTGACTGCTGGTGCCCCTCATCATTGCTAAGCAGTTGCTAGGGGTCTTATCTATAGCATGTTCAGCACATTCCTATTACTTTTGTTCCCCTTTTCCTGTGCATCTGCAACCCTCAGCACATTTATCTTATTTTATTCTCCACTACCCTGACACACCCTCACAGAATTACTATAGGCAGCAAAAGGAAGGCCCAGCCCACTTCCTTGAGGCCATCTTCCTTCCCGCACAATGCACCCCTGGGGCCTGGCAAGGTAGGCAATGCTTTTGTGTTGCTTGGGCAAGGGTCTGGCTGTTTGCCTATTATTGATTTTGCTGATGAAGGAACACTTGGGCAGTTTAATTATCATTTTTAGACGGAGCTAAGAAATGGGCTGAGGCTACCAGAGGAGCATTGTCCACTTTGATGTTGGTATGAACATGCGGCTGAACAAGTTTTTCCTTGGTTTGCTGTCAGCATAGACAACATATGCACTAAAAGAGACTGCTACAATGAAGCATGGCTAGTATAAGAGTGCTTAGCAATATTCATTTGGCATGTGTATGTACAGGAAGGCCTTAGTCTTCCTTAGGATTCTGTCATTTTACTTTGTGTTCCTAATCTGCACAAATTTGGGGAATTAATAAAACTACATTACATTAGTATTTTTACTATACAAGCTAAAATACATTAATTTTAACACAAACAAAACAAAAATGGGCGGGGGGGAGAAACAAAGGATGACAATAAAACAAACAATCCAGTCAGCGTTCTTGATTTTTGGCATTGCTGAATTCTTCAAGGTCATGGAGGTGATGCTTTGCATGATGTACCATTTTTTGTAGCCACTTTTTAAGTATTTCATAGCTTATTAAGAAGTTTTGCTTTACATTTTATAGTTCAATATAGTTGACATCATAATTACTTATAGCAATACCATTTTACAGACACAATAAAATACAATTACTACACATAACACAGTCAAGCTTGATTTTTTTTGTACTTAGAAAACTTCATGATGCTTCAGTGGTCGTTCCATCCTGTAAAACATACGGAAAAAAAGGGAGGGACTTAGTTTACTGTTAGCTCATACACTGTGGCTGGCTTTGCTTGGCCTGTAGCTAGGCTGGCACTCACTTAAAAATTTCCCGTCCTTGCACTTTTCAGAGGTAGCTTTTACAGCAGTGCTCTCCTCTCAAAGTGGCGGGTGTTCCATGACATATCTCTTTTATTTTCTTTCTTTTTCTTCTTTGCTTGCACCAAGGGTTTGTCTGTTGGAGCATGCTCCCCCTAGGCTTTTGTGAATGAATGGTAACCCACAAGGAGGTGGGAGCTTGGGTTTTAAGGCACTCTATTTTGCCTTTGCCTATTCCCCAGGGTGGTTATTATGTAGAATTTTGCAGAGCCTACCCTGTTACAGGTAGCTGTACTACACTAACCACACCTAAGAGGGTGGCAGTTTCATGTCATAACCAGGACTAAACTCTCCACGCTCCTGCTGTAGTATTTTTTACTTCTTATGGGCACAGTATCTCACTTGTGGGCTTCCTGATCCTCATTGGTATAATGAGCAGGCCATGGTAATACCCTACTTCTAACACAGCTATATGCTTCTGATATTCAAGGTAACGTTGGTATCTTTACAGAACTGTATTATGTTATGTAGATATCCCTAAAATGTACTTGCTGCCAATTTCCACATAGCACTGAAGCTGGGGGGAGGGAGAAATGTTCTGCCCTTCAACACTTTTTAGAGGAAGAGAGATGGAGATAGAGATAATGTACAATATACTGTATAAAATATACAACTATACACACACACACACACACACACACATATTTCCTTTTGTGATCCAAGATGAAACTGAGACCATTTGAGGTCTCAAAGAAATAAGAGGCTGATCCTGGAATAACCAATAAGCAATTGCTGGAATATTTGTCTGGACTGTGCTATCTAGTTAAACTATTGAATGAATTGTGTTCATTTAAATAAATATAGGTGAAAAATAGTGGAAGCACTGAGTAATTTAGAGATCTATGGTATCTGACACATTTCCAATTTATAAGGACTACATCTGCCCAATAATTAAGACTTAAACTAATCAATTTAAGGAACCCTTTTCTTAAAACACATAGTAATATCTTTACCTACAGGCAAAGAAAGCAGCTGATGCCAGCAGGAAAGAGCTCTTAAAAATAACTAAATGGATTTTAATGAATTGGGTTGACTTGGATAATCTTGCAAATCAATTTTTTTCCTCATTTTAAAACTCATCATTGTATTACATTGAGGCAGTACACTATTATATAAATATTGCAGAATGAATGTCTTAATCTTATGACAACGTGATATTACTGTGATGGAATCTGCATTCTTTACTTGTGATAAATTCAGCAATGTATGGTTCTTAAAACTGTCTTTTAATGAGAAGGTGGAATTTCACTTATCTGTTTATCCTGTAATTAAACAAGAAAAGGAAAATGTACACACTGCTTCTTTTGAATATACTCAGAAAAATAGAGCTCTAGAAAAGCGAAATAGCAGACATTACACACATATGATTGCTTCATTTGTTCATTTTCCATTAGATATAGTTGTAAAAACATTGGTCCCTTTGACCCTGATTGCTTTTTTTGTATTTTTACAATTAGTCCCATAGTAGGGACTTGGATGATCTTCTTTCTATTCTCTAAACTATTACCTGTGACATTGTTCAGGTGATTTTTGATGAAGTGCAAGAGGTTGGTACGAGACTAATATTTCCCTTCACTCCACAACTACATTTGAACAGAACATCTTCAGTTCAAAGATGTTCAAATGTTGCCCTGAGGGGTCAGGCCAAGGCTCAGGATCTCCATATTGCACAGTTAGACAAGAGGGTGTGGCATACAACTGCACATGCACACATAAAAATCAATTAAGCACACACTCACTATGTGCATACATCCCTATTAGGCATACACACACTACCAGCTCAGGCCCATACACTATACACCCCAAAAGTTAGACACAGATCACTAATTCATATATCATGCACACAATGCCATACACACATACACACACACACACAAGCAATTCAGATACCCACATGTTCAAAACAATTAGTCTAGGTTCACGCACGCTACATACCAAATTTAGACAGAATCAGTTCCCAGTTACCAACACCTGCATATTCAATACACATATGTGGATTACTAATTCATATACCACACACATAATGATATCTATTTAGCTATCTATCTATATATGTGTGTGTGTATGTGTATTCACTAATTTACACATATACCACCCACCTATACATACACACAAGTAAATTCCTAAGTTGGGTATTGTGATATGTATGAATGTATGTAGGTGCTTGGTGTACTTGGGATACCTGGGGAAAGGTGAAGATAAGAAAGTAGAAGTGTAGGGGGTTAAAGTTACCAGGACTGGGATTAGAACCAATAGACTACAGGGGCCTGGCCTGAAGAACTGAGGCTCAGGGGTATTTTCAGGTTAATTGATACCCAACACCCAAAGCCTGCAGAATAGGGAAGAAATGTCACCACAGCTACAGGGGAGCTGAAAAGGTAGGTAGGGAGAGGGAAAAATTGAACTAAGGGAAAATGTGGGTGTTAAAGAGGGGCTGTGGATGTGGGGAGCCAGAGGATGGCTGTGGGGCAGCTAGAGAAGTTGCAGAGAGTGGCAGTGGGTGCTGGAAGCTGAAGAGAACTGCAGGACAGCTAATAGGAGCTAGGGAGCTGCGGGGGCGGGGGGACGGAGCTTGAAAACAGAGAGACCAGTAGCAGAAAGTCACAGGAAAAGCAGCAGGGACAGCAGGAAATCAAGGAGAGGTTAAAAGGTAGCAGAAAAGGGGAGATGGAATTGGGAGGAGATTGGGAAACTAGCAGAGAGGGTGGGAACTGGAGCTGAGCAAGGGAGAGAGAATGAGGCTGGAATTTAAGATGGGGAAGGGACTGGGATTCAGTAAAACATGACCCAACTCAGGGTTGCAAATGACAGTGGTTTTATTGAACAGTGGAGATGGTGACACAATGCCAAATTCACACACACACACACACACACACACATACACGCGCACACACACTTGCAACAAGGGAGAGGCTTGGTGCAGGGGCTGAAGTCCACTGAAGTCCAGGAGAAGAGAGAGAGAGAGTCCAAATTATAGGAGGAGGTGTGCAGGTAATATCTCCCTATCCAGGCTGGAAAGGGGTCCTTGTCCAGTAGATGTTGTCCAGAGGGGGGTCGCCGGTTGGGCCTCTGGGTGGATAGGTGGTGTGGCATGGTGCTGGTCCAGATGGAGAGGGTATCCCACTGGGTCTGTCTTCACTTCCCCTTTTTATAGGGTCAGACCTTGTGTGACCCTAGTGACAGGAGGCATGCCCAGGCAAGGGTCAGTCCCTGGTGTACTGAGCATGTGCGCTCCATGCAGGGATGTGTAGTTTCAGGTGTCTGTAATCATGAGAGTTGCTGGTTCTGCGGGGTCTTTGGTTTTTCAAATTCTGGTCTTGTCTTTGTTCCTGGGTGAGGTCCGTGGTTCCTGGATGAATCAATGCGAGGTGATGGCCCAGTCCTTACAGGCCATTCAGTAGAGGCCTGCTACCATTGTATTTCAATCATGCCCAATCATTCTCATTCACTGGGGAACCAGTTTACATCAGAGTGGTACATTGAATCATATTGTTGCAACATGGGATGCCCTGGCAGAGGACACAAGATGGCGTCTTGACATATAAAATGGAAACTTGACATGACTTTGGTTCACTTACAAACACAGGCCTAAACCATACAATATCCATGTGAAATAATTAAAAAATCAATACAAAAATGATAATAATACAATATTCAATAGTAAAAATTAATACAAACCTAATAATTACACAATATAAAACAGTGGATATCAAAACCCAAAAACTTGCTACCAAAATAAAAATGTTTAAACCTTATCCTATGTTTGAGCTCACTTATCTAAAGGGAATAGAGAGGGAGAGAAAAAGTCAGAAATGGTTGGATAAGGGGAGGGAATGCATTTTAAGATAAATAAAAAACCCCCCAAAACTGGGGGTTTTGCTACATATTCCTCAGCTTGACATCAACCTTACATAAGGGTGATATCACTATATTGTTTGAACTATATAAAAAGGAGGTGTGTCATCTTCAGCTCGTTTGAAGTTAAAACAAAACTTAGGCAGTCAAAAGATTTTGAAAGAGAAGAACCTTGGGGGGGTAGAAGAGAAAGAAAACAACATAATGAGGTTGATTTGAACAGTTGCAATGGTATAGTTGTCTCTTGCTTATTAAAATATGACTTTGAATGCAGTTTTTTTACATACATCTTGGTATACTGATATTTTAAATAGCATTTGAATCCTTAAGAGAAGTACAGAAAGAAAACAAACAAACAAAAAAACCAAAATCCAAACCAAAACCAAAACATTTTGACATCTTATCAAATAGTTTAGAGAAGTGGGGGGGAAACAAAAAACAACCCCCACAATAACAATGTACACATAACCTTTAATATGTATCATTTTGCTAACCAAGTGGAATCTAAAACTTTTTGAGAATCGCTGCCTTTGTTTTAAATATCAGAACAGCTTTCCAGTCCAACCAGGCAGAAGTGTTCTGGTCTGGGATCCACAGACAGATTCAATTTTCAGAGGGGGTATTACCAATGACTTATTATACTTTTATGATATTTATATGTATTTAAAGTATGGAAACTTAAAACAAACCAAACAAACAAACATAAAACATATATTAAGACAACACAAACAGACAAGACAATAGTTTTGTAATTTTGCCATGGCTGTGATGAGGAAGATGCTGCTGGGGGTAGTGAGGCTTTGTGGTTTATCAGTCACCTCTGATTACACTGTGGTTTCTGCAAAAGAAAACACGCACAAACCTGCCAAGGAAAACTCCTTGCAGTGGCTGATTATTCATATTTACAAAGTACAATGCTGGCATGTGCAGTGGCAGTGTACATACACATCATTTTCGATTCTTGGGGTGCTTTTCTTTTACAGTGAAAAAGTGGGGCAATTACCTACAGGAGGGTGGCCCTCCTAAGTTGAGGATTTTTCTGGCCTTTTCCTGCCTCAGCATCGGGGTAGGCACTGATCAGCCTGTCCAATGTATATTTTCCAATGGTTCAGAGCTGTTTTTTCCTGCAAGCCAAGAAGGGTGGCTGGCAGGATAAAAAGACTGTTCACCCTATTTCTTGAGGGTCAGGTAATTTATTTAACAAGGGGGCTCCCCAAATGAATTGCTCAGTAGAGCCCTCCTGAAAAACTCATCTTTAAAGTGACACAAATATCAGTGTCAGGTGAGCTTGAACAAACATAGACAGATAAACATAGACACTAAATGGCTCCAGTAATGTGTTCTTCTGTAGTGGTTTGAATTTTTTACTCCTTTGGCTGCTGTCTGTTTCTTGACCTTCATATGTATGTTAAAGTTCTAAGATTTGCTAGTACTTATTTTGATATGGGCTGGCTACTGAATTGTATGAGGAAATTCATTTTAGAACCTTTGCTGAAGAATGTATATTTTAAAATGAAGATAGGTATCTGTTTTTCATTGAAACCCTAGTACATCCTGTGTTCATTGTGATTTGTTGTATACTGAGTAGTGTACGTTCTATGTGTAGCCTCTCTCGTTACACAAAAATAAAAACTTGAATTGGGCATGAAACCATCCTCTGTGCTCTATCAAAAGTTTGTGTAACAACACATTCTGAGATTTAGGGAAAAAATATTTGGGTTGTCAATAGAGCTGTAATGGGCCACCTGAAGCTATAATACTCAAACTGCTTACTTTACCAGTCAGGCTTGTAACTGCCAGGAAAATGTTCTTTCAGCTATATTTATGTGGAGTATCCAGATGTCAGTTAGCTAAATCACAGTCTTATATTCTCTAGAGAGATTTTTCAGTCCTGTTTTCAATTAAATAGCACAGAACTCAGATCACATGTAAACTATTTGAAAACTTTGCTGCATTTCTCTTCCTAGGTGGTGCATATTCTTGTCTGTGTTTGACGGAGTGTGCATGTGACCTTGCATTACATCAAGTGAAATGCCACTATAATGCCTACAACATAAAATGGTTTAAAAATATTGTCAGCACTCCCCACCATTTGAGTTACTTATTTACAGCATTCACTCAAGAATTACACATGTAAAAGTTAATTTATAGGATATGATAAGTTAAATAAGAACATGGACATTAAAAGAAGATGGTGTTACAATACTGTCCATGTTTTAAACACTATTAATTTAATAAAGGATGTTAAAATGAGTTAAGGTACAATATATTAATCATCTTGTAGTCCTCTCTCCTTTTATCTGATAATAGATATTCACCTCAAGTTTGGTAAGAATACAAAACAATTTCTAGTTTCTGTAGATGATTACCATATCATACAGTAGACAAATTTGAAATTATATTCTCCTATTAGCTATAAACTTTTCCTTTGTTTTAGCAACTGATGAGTTGTATGTTTTACCTACTCCTTGGTATAAAAATACTTCAGCACTGAAACCTTTGTGAAATGTTAAGTGCTGTCATTAAACCAATGTTTTTAATTTAAAATGGATGCATTATTTGGCATGTTCTGGTTTCTCTTTCCTAGCAAGGGAACTTCTTCAAAACAGTCTTGCTTGAAGTGTTGCACATTGAGAACAGCTTGAATACCTCAATTTTGTAGTAATTTTTAACTGGTGAGTCATTAAGTGGAAGTCAGTTTTTCAAGAAATGGAAGGCATTCTTCTTTTACAAATTCAGCATGGAATTTTGGCTATCTGGTAGGTTATTTCTCAACATAAAATCTCTTCTCTTAAGCATATTGTGACCCATGATGGTGACTGCAGTTGGGAGGGGTAGGCAGGGAGAAGATTTATTGGGCATGTTGGGTTGGGTGTGCTGCTGGCCCCTTTACCCCTTTGACTCTAGCTACAGGGGATTGGCCAAAGGTCCACTGATCCAGACTCTGGCCTACACTACCACATTATTGATTATATGCATTGGCATTAGGCCTGTGCAAGTCGGCAGCGATCTGATATGGCTCCTTGATCCAGTGGCTTTGGATGGCAGTGATCCGATCCAGAGCTCCAGATTGGGCTTCCGCCTCAATCCGGCTGAAGCAGCTCTGAAGCTTCGGAGCCACCTTGGAGATCCAGCCATAGGGTAAAATGGGGAAACAATGAAATAATCTATAACTTTATTGTTTTTTGTCTGATTTTGGTGAAATTTGCAGGGATGGTAGACTCTGCTGAGAGCATGAAATTTGCCAAGCTTCAATAAGATCAGCACAGGAGTTTGGGGTGAACTGTACCCTGTACTGTGGTCCCTTGGCACCTCAGAGATCACCACCCAGATGGAGCCCATGGTTCTGGGGGTCATAGAGATGGAGCCTCTGGCTCTTGGCTGTGGGGGCTGCCTGTCCCTTTTTCAGGCTCTGGGGCCTGGCCACATCCCCTTGTGGGGTCTGCTTCCTACTGGGGTCTCTGGCATGCCAGCTGGAGGAGCTCCAGGCCACAGTCCAGAGACTGCATGCCATCAAGGACTGCTATCAGGAGATAGACTTCTACTGCCAGACCCTTCTCCCCTGGGGGACAGAGGGTAGACCACACTCTCCCTCCAGGACAAGGGAGGACTCGAGGACCTCCCTTACTGTCCAGCCCAGGGCTTGAGCCAAGGTGGTGAAAGGCTCTAAGGCCTGCCGCACCAAGGCCCCTGCCCTGCTGGAGCTCAGCAAAAGGTAAAAATCTCTTGCAGCCTCAGGAGAGCCTGCTGAGTTGCCAGCTCCTGCAGTCAACACAGACAATACTGTAGCTACCACCACTGCTCTGCCCAAGACCAAATGCAAAGTATTTGTTGTGGGGGATTCCATCCTGAAGGGGACTGAGGGGGTAACATGCCGCCCCGACCCCTTAGCCCAAGAAGTTTGCTGCTTCCCAGGAGCCAGAATCCAAGACATTGTGGAGAAGATCCCTAAACTCCTCCAGCCCACTGACCACTACCCTATGTTCCTCATCCAATGTGGGCACCAATGACATGGCTCGGAGTGCTCCCAGCCAGGTCATGAGGCGCTACAGGGATTTGGGTGCAGGGCTTAAGGGTCTGGGGGTGCAGGAGGTGTTTTCTTCGATCCTGCCAGTCTTGGGCTATGGGCTGAGGAAGGAGAGGAAGAACCAGGTAGTCAGCCAAAGATTGTGGCACTGGTGTCATCAGGAAGGCTTTGGCTTCCATGACCGTAGTCCACTTTTTGGAGAGAAAGGCAGTGAGCTGCTGGGAAGGGATGGCCTCCACCTCTCTCTGATGGGAAGGAGGCTCTTCTCAGCCAGACTGGCTGACCTGTTCCACTGGCCTTTAAACTAAGCCTGCCAGGGGATGAGGGCACTACTGCCACTGCTGGCCCATAGAGCAACCCTTGCAAAGCCAGCAGGCTGAGGCAATTAAGGATCCCACCCCAGCCCCAGCCCTGGAACAAAATGTAGGCAGGGCAAGGGCCCCCAAGGGGACACTTGCATGCCTATACACAAATGCCAGGAGCTTGGGGAATAAATAGGAGGAACTTGTTCTCCTGCTAAATGCAAATAACTATGATGTCACTGGGGTAAAAGAGACCTGGTGGGATTCCACCCATGACTGGGCCACAGGTATAGATGGTTATACACTGTACAAGAGGGATTGAGTAGACAAAAGGGGCAGGGATGTAGCTCTCTGTGTCAAGGAAAGCTACGCGTCCCTGCAAGCCAACATTGGAACCCATGGTGGATGACTTGAGACCCTGTGGGTTAAAATCTGTGGGAACATGGAACAGGGGATACTATGGTGGGAGTCTACTACAGACCCCCTACCCAGGGTCAAGACCTGGACCAGGAATTCACCAGGGAATTGGCTGAGGCCACATGCTTCTGGTGTATGGTTGTCATGGGAGACTTTAACTACCCAGACATCTCATGGAAGGAGCGCTCAGCCAAATCTGAGTGGTCAAAAAGCTTTCTCTCGAGCATGGATGACCTCTGTCTGATGCAGGAAGTCTATGGGCCAATGAGAGGTAAAGCACTGCTTGACCTCATACTGGGAATCAGGGACAACCTAATCGGTGAACTAATGATTAAAGGGAAACTGGGTGACAATAACCATGAGCTGATCACCTTCACCATCTGCCGTAAAGCTGGCAAGTCAGTCAGTAATACAGAAATCCTCAAACTTCAGGAAAAGCTGACTTTGACAAGCTAAGGAGGCTTGTCAGAGAGGCCCTAAAGGGCAACAACCCAAAGGAGAGGGGAGTTCAGAATAAGTGGTTGCTCCTTAAGGGAGCAATCCTGGATGCACAAGCAAAGTCCATCCCATCTTGGAGGAAAGGCAGCAAAAGGGCACAGCAGCCCCCTTGGCTCTTCAGGGAACTGGAGGACCTCCTGCATCTTAAAAGGAAGACCTACAAAGGATGGAGGACTGGAACCACCACCAAGGAGGAATGCTCTCCTGTGGTCCAGGAGAAGTGTGGCAGGTGTCCTACTTGCGGAGATTTTCATGCACCTCCTACTAGCCTTTTCCCCAAGGGTGCACCATGTGGGATTTATTGGGAGCTACCCACCACAGGTATTCCCCCCACATTAGCCAGCCTTGGTAGGTTGCCCTTTGGCCTGTAGGGCCCTAGACTTGATGTATCCTTCGGCCGGGACGTTAGACACCGTATCATAGCTATGGGGGGAGTCTGTCTCTTTGTGTCCCCCTTCTTTTTTTTTTCTCTTCTCTTCCTTCACGAGGTGCTGACCGTTCTCCTCTCATCTTCTGACAGGCCAGCCCTGCCTGAAAAGACTGGTACTTAGAGGGATTGTCGTGCCTCCCAGTGACAGGGTTAGATTGCCCTGCCACACAAACTCTTTTCTTCTTTCTAGTCTGGGATCCTCCTGATTCCCCAGGCCCCTCTTCTTCCTCATATTGCCTTGAGAAGAAGTCAGCATTTGTATTCAGGGCCCCCGAGCAATGCTTTATCTCAAAACAATACGGTTGTAGACTCAGGGCCCACCTCATCAGCCTAGCATTGTCCATCTTCATATTTTGTAACCAGCGTAAGGGCACGTGATCCATAATCAGTGTGAACTGATGTCCTAATAGATAATACTGGAATGTTTCGATAGCCCCTTTAATTGCCAAACATTCCTTTTCTATCATGGCATAATTTCGTTCTGGAGGATGCAACTTCCTGCTTATGTAGGCTATGGGTTGTTCTTCTTCACCCTCTCTCTGCATCAACACTGCTCCAATAGCTACCTTTGAGGCATCAGTCTGTAATTGGAAGGGTTTATTAAAGTCTGGTGTATATAAAAGGGGTTGCAAACGCAGTGTGTCCTTTACTGCTCAGAAAGCTTCTTCCGCAGCCGGTGTCCATCTCACCTTGGTTGGAGTTTCTGCCTTTGTCATCTCAGTCAAAGGTTCCACCACCTCTGCAAAATGAGGTACAAACCTCCTATAATAATTTGTTAACCCCCAAAAGGCTCTCACTTGCCTCTTAGTATGAGGAGCTTGATACCTCTGTAATGCCTCCGCCTTGCTTAACAATGGTCTTACCCATCCGCTTCCTACCAGGAATCCCAGATATTGGGTTTCTTCTTTTCCTATTGTGCATTTCTTCAGGTTGGCTGTCAACCCAACCCTTCTCAGGTCCTCACCTCACGGCACTGAGAGCGGTGGTGCTTCTGCCCAACTTGCGGTGTAGATTACAGTATCATCAATGTAAGCGGCTGTGTAGCCCCCGTGTGGAGCCAAGACTCTGTCCATCAGATGTTGAAAGGTAGCTGCAGCTCCATGTAATCCGAATGACATATGACGGAATTGGAAAAGACCCCAGGGGGTGGCAAATGCTGTCTTTTCTTGATCCTCGGGAGCCACTGGGATCTGCCAGTAACCTTTTGTCAGGTCTAGGGTGGAGATATAGTGAGCTTGCCTGATGTTCTCTATCAGCTTGTCTATTCTTGGCATTGGGTATGCATTGAATCTAGCTACTGCATTCACCTTCCAGAAATCAATGCAGAGGCAAATTTTCCCATCGGGCTTAGGTACTGCCACGATAGGGCTCCACCAGTCACTGTGTGATTCGCATATAATGCCTCTCTCCAGCATCATTGCGATTTCCATTTTTATTTGGCTCTGCAGTCATTGGGGAATCCGCCGCCAGTGCTCATGGACCATATGGCCCAGAGGAGTTCTTATTCAATGTACCACACCCCGAGCTTCCCCAGGTGTTTCCTGGAATATATCTCTATACTCCTTGATTAGCTTGGTAGCCTGCCTTCTCTGTGCCTTTGATAATCATGGGGCCAGTTCCACGTCCCCCAGTCCACTCTCCTCAGTCAATGAGGGTCCCAATTCCAGTTCCTCGGGATGGGTGGATAGGTACATGCACTCCTGGTCCTCCCACTTCTTTAGCATGTTAATATGGTATACTTGCTTTTTCTTCTGTTTATCAAACTGGTACACCTCGTAGTCTACGGGCCCTACTTGGCGTACCACTTTGTAGGGTCCTTGCCACCGTGCAAGCAGCTTACTTTCTCGGTCAGGCAATAGAACCAAGATGCACTCTCCCACCTCCAATTTTCTTGCCCATGCATTTCGGTTATAATATCTTGTTTGATGCTGTTGCGCCTCCTTGAAACTTTCTAGGGCTGCACTTTGGGCTGCTTCCAGATGTTCCTGCAGATGTATGAAATATTGGATTAAGTTCTGGTTTCTACTCTGCTGTTCCTTCCAACTTTCCTTAATCAGATCCAGGTTCCCTCTTGGTTGGTGGCCGTATAATAATTCAAAGGGGGAAAATCCCATCGAGGCTTGCGGTGCCTCCCTTACCACGAACAACAACAGTGGTATCATTTTGTCCCACTCCTGGGGTCTCTCGACCATGAACTTCTTCAACATTTGCTTCAGTGTCTGATTGAATCGTTCTACCAGCCCATCCATTTGGGGGTGGTATACTGCTGTTCTTAGATGTTTAATTTCTAGGGCCTTGCTCACTCCCTCAAACACCCGCAATGTGAAATTCGTTCCCTGATCTGTTGGCATTTCTTTAGGGAGTCCGACACAGGAAAATACCTTCACCAGCTCATTTGCCACTTTTGGGACAGTTACGGTTCGCATTGGCATGGCTTCTGGATATCTTGTAGCGTAATCCAGTACCACTAAAATATACTGGTTCCCGGTGCTACTTCAGGGAAGCGGCCCCATGATGTCCAACACCACTCGCTCAAAGGGAACTTCCACCAAAGGCATTGGAACTAAAGGAGCCTTTGGAGGTGGTCTTGGATTCACTTTTTGGCTCACTGGACATGAAGCGCAATATTTCGCCACTTCTTGCAACAGTCCTGGCCAAAAAAACCTTGCCCAAACACAGGCTTCAGTCTTATCTCTGCCCAGATGTCCCCCCATAGGGAGCTCATGAGCCACCTTCAATAAAGCTTGTCAATAGTGCTGAGGCACCAACAACTGTGCAACTTCCTTGCCTTCCAGCTTCCCCAACTCTACTCGATACAGGAGGTCATTCCTAATCTCGAACCTCGGCATTGTGTTCATCAGCGCCGGCTGTAAGATGTCTCCATTTCTTTGGGCCAGATGTTCTTGTAATGCTGGCTGAAAATCAGGCTCTCGACTTTGCTCCAGCTGGAAATGTTTGTCTTCCTATAGGTGTGAGATGTCCATTTCTTGTTCACCCCTTTCGTCAGGAGGCGTGCTTCGGTTGTGCCTATGAATACTTCTGCCTTCTCCCCTAGCCTCACATTGGTTATCTCCTCCAACAATTCAGGCCAGCTGTAGCCCAACACTACTGGATAAGACAAATGTTCAGCAACTCTGACCAGCATCTGTAGGGTCTTCTTGCCCACTTGCAGGGTGGCCCTCACCCTGTCGATTTCGAGGGGGTCTCCACACCAACACTGCACTGTCACCTGATCAGCTACCCCCTTCTCTTTTCTTGGTACCATATCCTCCCATACCTTAGTCTGTAGTGAGCCAGAATCTAACATAGCTCGTACCTTTCTCCCCTCGACTATCACCTCCACCGTTAGTGCAGGAAGTTCATTTCTTGCCTCAGTGTCGACTTGGGTCTCGTAACCACACATCTCTACCCAAGTTCTTGGTCGTGGGTGGGCGCCCCCCTTTGTGTTGGCTACCAGTGCCCTTTGTCCTATGTCACGGTTCCGTAGGCTTAGTGTTGTCCGGTAGGGTTGACCCTCGACTTGCTGTTGTGGCTCAGTGTCTGGCATTGGTATCCATTCCCGTCGCACTCTCCGGATGGACCCAAGGGCTCATCTCTTCACATGGACCAACCAGCCTTTTAGGGTGTGGGTGGCCACACAAAAGTTTCCCGGCCAAATCACCATTGTGGCAGGTGTCCTACTCTCGGAGGCCCTCTGGACGTGTGGCTCTGCCCTCCTGCAATGGGCCAACTGCCTGCTTACTCTCCTGCCACACCTTGATCTCACTTTTGATTAATAGATGATTGGAATCAGCAGGAGGCTGCCCATTTTTATGTGCCCTGATGACAGGAGACAGGAAAAAAGGAGTCTGCGGCTCCTTTTCCTCCCCTACACCACAGCCCAAGCCTTGCAGATGGTGCTGGTATGATCTGACTTGGGCCTTGTTATTATGTCTCAGCCCTTCGTTTGCTCTTGGGGCTCCTCACCACCCCTCCTCACTCTCAGGGCTCCTCGCTGCCCCCTAACTCAGGGCTCCTCACTGCCCCCCTAGCTCTGGGGCTTCTCGCTGCCCCCTAGCTCTGGGGCTTCTCGCTGCCCCCTTAGCTGCGGGGCTCCTTGCTGCCCCCTTTAGTCAGGCTTCTCGCTGCCCCCCTAGCTCCAGGGCTCCTTACTGCCCCCTTTAGTTGGGCTTCTCGCTATCCCCCTAGCTCTGGGCTGGGCCAATGAGCCCTCAAACAAAGCTGCACCCTCTGTGGTGCCAGGAAACCCCACGCTTTCATGGAGCTCCTATGAGGCCTCCTCCAACCCCTTATGGCCTCACCCGGTCCTCCGGTGAAACAGAAAACACAAAACGCAAAGCCACCGAACTACAACATAAAAGCTAGACCATTCTGGTCAAAATACAAATCTCTCCCTACTGGAGAGAGAGAGAGAGAGAGCACATTGACCGCCAGCAGGAACCAGGGGATGATCCGACCCTCAGAGTTCTCCCCTTTGTTCTGGCTGAGTTCCTCCTCCCTCGGCCGCCAGAGGGGAACTGCCCTCCTGGATTTCTGCGTGGGCTTAAGAAGGGCTAAGCTCCACCCCTTCCTGGTTCTAGGTTTCCCTGGTTGCTAGGCAACCAGCACCTGCACAGTCCTGGTGACTGGCAGCTGCACCTCCCCCTTCCCGCCACTAGGGGTCTCTCCCAAGCCATTTCTGCTCTCAGGCACAGGGCACCTGAGAGCTCTGTGACAAGAAACCAAGGCTACAATGGAACTCCAGCTAGCTACAAATATCAAGGACAATAAAAAGTCCTTTTTTAGATATGTAGGGAGCTGGAAGAAGAGCAAGGGCAGCATTGGACCTCTGCTAAACCAGATGGGGCAACTAACAACCGATGCCCAGGAAAAAGAGAACGTGCTAAATGGGTACTTTGCGTCAGTTTTTCACCAGTCCCACGGGACACCCCTGCCCACTGTGAGTCAGGGAGGCCCAGGTGAAAGAGATTCCTTGCTCTCCATTGAAGCTGACCTCACGAAGGAACACCTTGAAAGGATGGATACCTTCAAATCAGCCGGCCCTGATGGGTTACACTCAAGGGTACTCAAGGAGTTGGCAAGCATCATAGCTCAGCCCCTGGCATGCATCTTTGAGAGCTGTTGGTGCTCTGGTGAAGTACCCAAAGATTGTTAGAGGGCCAATGTTGTGCCTATCTTCAAGAAAGGGAGGAAAGTAGACCCTGCAAACTACAGGCCCATCAGCCTGACCTCTATCCTGGGGAAGGTCTTGGAAAAGATTATCAAAGAGGCCATCCTTAACAGACTAGCTGAAGGCAATATCCTGAGGGATACCCAGAATGGGTTTGTTGTGGGTAGGTCTTGCTTGACCAATCTCATTTCCTTTTATCAGCAGGTGACCTATCACCTGGACAAGGGGGAAGAGTTTGATGTTGTATATCTTGACTTTAGAAAAGCCTTTGATCTAGTATCCCATGATAACCTGTTGGCTAAACTGGCTAGCTGCAGCCTTGACCTCATCACAATTTTCTGGCTGAGGAATTGGCTTCATGGTAGGACCCAGAAGGTGGTGATTGATGGGAGCCAATCGTCTTCATGTGCAGTCACCAGTGGGGTCCCCTGAAGGCTCTGTCCTAGGGCCTATACTATTTAACATCTTCATCAATGATGTGGACATTGGTGTCAGAAGCAGACTGGACATGTTTGCTGATAACACCAAACTCTGAGCTAAAGAATCTACACCTGAGAACAGGAGAGTTATCCAACCAGATCTTGACAGGCTCATGAAATGGGTGGATGAGAACCTGATGATGTTCAACACCAAAAAATGTAGCGTTCTCCACCTTGGGAAGAAAAACCTGCAGCATGCTTATAGGCTTGGCAGTGCTATGCTGGCTAGCACCACAGATGAAATGGACTTGGGGGTCATAATTGACCACAAGATGGGGATGAGCCTTCAGTGTGATGCTGCAGCTAGTAAAGTGAGCATAGTGCTGGCTTGCATCCATAGATGCTTCTCAAGCAAATCCTGGGACGTCATTCTCCCATTGTACCCAGCCTTGGTGAGGCTGCAGCTGGAGTACTGCATCCAGTTTTGGGATCCACAATTGAAAAAGGATGTGTAGAAGTTTGAGAGGGTGCAGAGGAGGGCCATGTGCCTGATCAGAGGTCAGGAAAACAGACCTTATGGAGGCTGAGAGCCATGGGACTCTTCAGCCTGGAAAAGTGCAGGCTCAGAGGTGACCTGGTAGCCACTTCAGAGTTTATCAGGGGTGCTCATGAGGATCTGGGGGAACATCTGTTCACCAGAGCACCCCAAGGGATGACAAGATTGAATGGTCACAAACTCCGCCGCGACTGATTCAGGCTGGACATAAAAAAGAACTTTTTCACTGTCTAAGCCCCCAAGGTTTGGAATAGACTGCTGCCAGAGGTGGTTGAAGCACCCACTTTGAATGCCTTCAAGACACATTTGGATGCTTATCTTGCTGGGATCCTATGATCCCTGCTGACTTTCTGCCCCTGGGACAGGAGGCTGGACTCAGTGATCCTCCGGGGTCCCTTCCAGCTCCAATGTTCATGAAATCAAATTCTTGAAATCCAAACTCATGTCACGGCTGTGTGTTACACCACAGGGAGGTGAAAACTGATGGTATAGTGGCCCCTGGTGATGCCACAGAGCCTGCCAAGTTTCAAGAAGATTGGTGGAGGGGTTTGGGGGCAACTACACCTCAAGCTGTGGACAAGCAAAACTCATGTCATGGGTGACACTTTGTGTGTTAAGGCACAGCAGGGTGAAAGTTGCAGGGAAATCTGCTGAGGCCATGATGCCTGCCAACTATCAAGGAGCTAGGTGCAGGGGTTCTGGGGCCCTGCACCCCTAGCTTCTGACAGACAAAACTTGTGCCATGGGTACTTGTGAGACTAACTGTGTCTGTCTTGGGACAGTTGATTGTATTGATTCTTTCCTCTCCTTAGCCTGGTTTTGTAGGTGCTAATTGATGGCAATTAACTGGCTACATTATCTAGATCCTGTGTATTGAGCTGGTCCCTGAGTGAATCATGATTGGTTGGTAACTGGTAACACAGTAGCTTAGCAGCTAGGCCTGCAGTAGTGTCTCCCATGCCCTATGACAGAGACAGTCAGTCCCACAAGCACCCATATCACAAGTTTTGCCTGTCAGCAGCTAGGGATGCAGGGCCCCAGGACTCTTCTGCACCAATCTCCTTGACAGCTGGAAGGCTTTGTGGCCACATCAGGGGCCACCATCTCTGCAGCTGTCACCCTGCTGCACCTTAACACACACAGTGTCACCCATGGCACAAGTTTTGCTTGTCAACAGTTTGAGGTGCAGTTCCCCCCAAAGCCCTGCACTGACCTTCTTGAAACTTGGCAGCCTTTGTGGCCTCAGCAAGAGCTATCACCCCTGCAATTTTAAGCCAGCTGCACCTTAACACACACACAGGGTCATTTGTGTCACAAGTTTTGCCTATCAGCAGCTTGGGGTGCAGTTCCCCTCCCCAACCCATGCACCAATCTTCTTTAAAATTGGTAGACTTTGTGACCTCAGCAAGAGCTGCCACGTCTACAATTTGAACCTCCCTGTGGTGTAACACATAGACGTGACAGGAGTTTTGCTTTCAAGAATTTGGGGTGCAGTTTTCCCCAAACTCCTGTACCGATATTCTTGAGACTTCATGCTCTCTGCAGAGTCTACTACCCCTGAAAATTTCATCCAAATTGAATGAAAACAACAAAGTTATAGATATTTTATTGTTTTCCCATTATACCCTATGGCTGGATCTCCGAGGCAGCTCCAAAGCATTTCAGAATCTCTGAATCATTTTGGGAAGACTAGCAAGGCCAGTGCTTCAACCCAGACATGCTGCTTTAGACCCCAAAGTTTCCAAAGCTTCTCTGGATTGGAAGCTCTGTCCAAAGCCTCGCACAGCCCTAAGTGACATATCCACAGTGAGGAACCAAAACATCATACATCAAGTGCTGCAATGTCACTTTCACTCTGTGCAGGCCAAACAGCATCCAGTCAAACTCATAAAGTGCCCATGGTGTGGCAAACATGGTGTTCTCATGAGTGTTTGCCTCTAGGGGTAATCATCAGTAATGCTCAGCCATGTTTAGGTGTTGTCCTGAGGGGTCAGGCCAATGCTTAGGCTCTCATATTGCACTGTTAGACAGGAGGACATGGTGTACAACTGCACATGCACACATAAAAATCAATTAAGCACATATACACTCACTAGGTGCATACACTCCTACTAGGCATACACACTCACACTAGCAACTCAGATACACACACGTTCAAAATAACCAGTCTAGGTTCATGCATACCTATCACCAGTTTAAGACCATACACACTACACACATCAAATTTAGACAGAATCAGTTATCAGTTACCAAAATCTGAACATCCAAGACATGTACATGGATTACTAAGTTATATACCACACACACACAGACACACAGATATCTATATATATATATATCTATATCTATGAGTTCACTAATTTACACACATACCACCCACCTATACATACACACAGGTCAGTTCCTAAGTTGGGTGTTGTGATGTATATCCATGCATGTATGTATGTATGTATGTATGTGATTGGTGTACTTGGTATACCGGGGGAAAGGTTAAGGTAAGAAAGTAGAAGTGTAGGGAGTGAAAGTTACCAGAACCGAGATTAGAACCAGTAGTCTACAGGGACCTTGGCTAAACAAATGAGGCCGGGGGAAACTTTAGGTTAATTGATCTTAATTGATTAAAAGACAACACCCAAAGCCTGCAGAACAGGGAAGCAATGCTAGCACAGCTACGGAGGAGCTGAAAAGTTACGTAGGGAGAGGAAAAAACTGGACTAAGGGAAAGTGTGGGTATGAAAGAGGGGCTCTGGGTGTGGAGAGCCAGAGCGTGGCTCTGGGACAGCTAGAGAAGTTGCAGAGAGTGGCAGTGGGTGCTGGAAGCTGGAGAGAACTGCAGAACAGCTAATAGGAGCTGGGAAGCTGTGGGGGGGAGGCGGGAAAACCTGAAAACAGAGAAAGGCAGCAGCAAATCACAGGAAAAGCAGCAGGGACAGCAGGAAAGCAAGAGGAGGTTGAGAGGTAGCAGAAAAGGGGAGATGGAATTGGGAGGAGATTGGGAAACTGGCAGAGAGGGTGGGAACTGGAGCTGAGAGAGAGAGAGAATGAGGCTGGAATTTAAGATAGGGAACGGACTGAGATTCAGTAAAAGACCCAACTCGGGGTTGAAATGACAGTGGTTTTATTGAAAAGGGGAGATGGTGACACAATGCCACATTGGTTCCCTTGCACCCACACACCCACCCACACCCACACACAATGGCAGCAGGGGTTAGAGAGGCTTGCTGCAGGGGCTGATGTCCACTGAAGTCCAGGATGAGAGAGAGAGACAGAGAGAGAGAGTGAGTCCAAATTGTAGGGGGAGGTATGCAGGTAATATCTACCTATCCAGGCTGGAAAGGGGTCCTTGTCCAGTAGACGTTGTCCAGAGGGGGGTCGCTGGCAGGGCCTCTGGGTGGATAGGTGGTGTGGCATGGTGCTGGTCCAGATGGAGAGGGCATCCCACTGGATCTGTCTTCACTTCCCCTTTTTGTAGGGTCAGACCTTGTGTGACCCTAGTGACAGGAGGCATGCCCAGGCAAGGGTCAGTCCCTGGTGTACTGAGCATGTGCGCTCCATGCAGTGATGTGCAGTTTCAGGTGTCTGTAATGGTAAGACTTGCTGGTTCTGCAGGGTCTTGTTTTTCAAATGCTGGTCTTGTCTCTGTTCCTGGGTGAGGTCCATGGTTCCTGAGTGAATCAATGCGAGGTGATTCAGTAGAGGCCTGCTACTATTATATTTCAATAATTTCATAGAATCATAGAATCATAAAAGTAGGGTCGGAAGGGACCTTGTAGATCTTCAAACCCAATCTTCCACCTCAGCGGGAGAAAAACACTGGACTCAAATGAGTCCAGCCAGGTAGTCATCAAGCCTCTTCTTAAAGATCCCTAGGGCAGGAGCCAGCACCACTTCCCTAGGAAGTTGGTTCCAGCTCCTAACTGCCCTAACTGTGAAGTAGTTCTTGCAGATGTCTAATCTAAATCTACTCTCTAATAACTTGTGTTTATTGTTCCTTGTCAATCCAGGGGGCACTAGGGGAAACAGCGTCTCCCCTAAACCCTTCTGGTCCCCCCTACTGAGTTTATAGACAGTCACCATGTCCCCCCCTCAGCCTTCTCTTGTGAAAGCTGAACAGGTTTAGGTCCTCCAGTCTCTCAATGTAGGGTCTGCCCTGCAATCCCCGGATCATGCGGGTGGCCCTCCGCTGGACCCTTTCAATGTTGTCCACATCCCTCCTGAAATGGCGCGCACAGAACTGGACACAGTACTCCAGCTGTGGCCTGACCAGCGTTGCATAGAGGGGGAGGTTCACCTCCCTGGCTCTACTTGAGATGCACCTGTGGATGCACGATAAGGTGCGGTTAGCCTTGCCAACCCAGTCCTTGCATTGTCAGCGCATGTTCATCTTGGAGTCAATAATGACTGCAAGATCCCTTTCTGCCTCTGTGCTCTCAAGAAGGGAGTTTCCCATTCTATAAGTGTGCTGCTGGTTTCTACTGCCTAAGTGTAGCACCCTGCACTTATCAGTATTGAAACACATCTTGTTTATGTCAGCCCACTCCTGTAACCTATCCAGGTCTTGTTGCAGTCTTTCCCTCCCTACTAGCATGCTCACCTCATCCCAAATTTTGGTATCATCAGCGAATTTAAACAGGATGCATTTCACCCCATCATCCAAATCGCTGATGAAGAAATTGAACAGCGTAGGCCCCAGGACCGAACCCTGGGGGACTCCGCTGCCCACTTCCCCCCAGGTCAAATATGACCCGTCCACCACCACCCTCTGAGTACGACCCTTGAGCCAATCTGCAATCCATCTGACTGTGTAGGCATCAATGCCACAGTTACCTAGTTCTTTAATGAGGATGGGGTGAGAGACGGTGTCAAAGGCCTTGCTGAAGTATAGAAAGACTACGTCCACAGCAACACCTGCATCCATTGCCTTTGTGACCTGATCATAAAAGGCAATCAGGTTGGTCTGACAAGAACTGCCCCTAATGAAACCGTGCTGGTTGCCCTTGAGCATCATCCCTGAAGCTGGCACATCACAGATGTGCTCCTTGAGAATCTTCTCAAAGAGTTTCCCAAGGATGGAGGTAAGACTGACAGGCCTATAGTTGCCTGGGTCCTCCCTCTTCCCTTTTTTGAAGATGGGGACCACATTAGCTATCTTCCAGTCATCTAGCACCTGGCCCGAGCACCACGAGTGCTCGTAGAGCCATGCCAAGGGCCCTTCAATAACCCCAGCTAGCTCCCTCAACACCCTGGAGTGGAGACCATCTGGACCCACTGATTTGAACATGTCCAGCCCCTCCAGAAGCTCTCTAACCCGGTCCTCCAACCTGAGGTCTGGAGGCATTCCCCTCGAGTCCATCTGGCATCACAGCGGGCAAGTCCTGGTCCCTGCATAAGAAAACGGACATGAAGAATTGGTGAAAGTGTTCTGCTTTCTCCTCTGGTGCAACCACCAGATTGCCCAGCATACCTTGCAGGGGCCCCACATTACCCGGTGCCTTCTTCATCCTCCCTATGTATTTGAAAAAGGACTTTTTATTATCCTTGATCTTGGACCCTAGTCCTAGCTCTAGTCCTAGTCCTTAGCTTTCCTGATAGCCCCCCTACAGGCCTGAGCAGAGGAGGTATACTCCTCTTTGAAGATAGCACCCCCCTTCTACTGGGTGTACGCCGCCTTTTTGGCAAGCAGGCATTCCCGGATGCCCTTCGTAAGCCAGGGGGGCTTCCAGGCACTCTTGCCCCCCTTGCTTCTTGTTGGGATGGACTCCCCCTGGGCCCTGAGTATCGTTTCCTTAAGGAATGACCACTCACCCTGGACACTGAGTTCCCCTGCCCTCAAGGACCCCAGTGCCTCCCTCACTATTCTCCTCAACTTGTTGAAGTTAGCCCTCCTAAAGTCTAGGGCTACCTTCTTGTTGCAGGCCCTTGACAACCTGCGCTGGACGATGAATTCCAGCAAGCGATGATCGCTATCGCCCAGGTGGTCAAGAACCTGGAGGCCCCTTACCAGGTCATCGCCTGTGGCCAGGACCAGGTCGAACAGGGCGTTACATCTGGTGGGACTGTGCACCTCCTGGATTAAGTGGAGGTCCTGTATCTCAGCTGGAAACCTCTTGGAATGGTCCATCCTGGCTGACTGTTCCTCCCAGCAGATGTCTGGGTAATTAAAATCACCCATGACAATTACATCCCTTGCCCTAAGTGCCTCTGCAAGTTGGTCTGAAAATTCCTGGTCCAGCTCCTCCCCTTGGTTGGGGGGTCTGTAGTAGACCCCCACCATCAAATCACTCTCCCCACGGTCCCTTGGAATCTTAACCCAGAGCACTTCAACCTGCCCTTCCTCTGATCCCATCCTGCTCGCAGAGGATGTGTAGTGCTCCTTGACATAGAGTGCCACAACCCCACCTTTCCTTCCTTCTCTATCCCGCCTGTAAATCCTATAGTCCCTAATGCTAACTGCCCAATCATGGGATGAATCCCACCACGTTTCTGTTAGGACAGTTCACAGTAGAACAATCACACTTATTCATTGGGGAACCAATTTACATGGGAGGGATATGTGACTCGTAGAGTTGTGACACACAGTGGATGCCAGGGCAGAGGACACAGATGGAGACTTGACATATAAAATGGAAACTTTACATGACTTTTGTTAACTTACAAAAATAGGCCTAAATGATGCGATATCCATATGAAACAATAAAAATCAATACAAAAATGATAATAATACAACATACAACAGTAAAAATCAATACAAACCTAATAATAATACAATATAAAACAGTGCATATCCAAACCCAAAAACTTGCTACCAAGAGAAAAATGTTTAAAGCTTATCCTAAGTTTGAGCTCACTTATACTTATCTATAGGGAATGGAGAGGGAGAGGAAAAGTCAGAAATGTTTGGGAAGGGGAGGGAATGCAATAATAATAATAAAAAGAGAAACTGGGAGTTTTGCTACATGACCAGCCACTGAATGGACTCTCTTATGAGCGGTATAGCAATCAGTGGGACTTTGGGGGATGCCTTGGGTGAGATAGTTGACATTCCAAGCAGTAGTGGCAAAACTGCACCACCCCCTGCTTGATTTCCAGCTAAATTAAAAACCTGCCCAAGTGGCAGTCCTAGGTTTTATCTTCCCCCAAGTGACCCCCAGTAGGAAGCTCATAAGTGACACTTAATATCACCCTTCAGTACCTCCTTAGGGCTAGAAGTTAGGAAACCTCCTTCCCTAGCCCCCACTCACAGTCTGTTTGGTACAGTACCCCCCTGCTTTAACCTCCAAATTAGGATACCTTCCATACCAGGTCAGGTCACACCACCTCTTTCTCCAGCCAGGAGAGTTTCCTTCATATACCTGCCTGAATCTATCTCCCTGGGATTGTTCTACTGTGAACTGTCCAATCTCCAGTTCTTGCTGTCATTCCACATTGGTCTTCCCCATGCAGGATGGTCTTCCAGAGTTTGTGCTTTGCTGGGATTTTTCTAGTAACCCCTTTCTCTCTGGCTTATACTAGGGTACCTTCCAGTGAGCAAGCTTAGACCAGACAGGTATTTCCTTTCCCTGCAGGGCCAAGTACCAAAGGGAGAAGAACCCCAGGAGGTGCCTTCCACAGCAGAACGGCAGACTGTTCCCTCCAGAGCCAGGGCTGCTCGCAGTGGTGCAGTACCAGTTCCCCCTTTCGAGCTGGGGAACAGGTATGAGGCCCTGGTGACATTGGAGGAAAAGGAAGGAGAGGAGGAAACCTTTGGAAAGAAGGCCACTCCATGCACAGGACAGGATGAAGGAGGCAAGTTGACCTGAAAGAAGAGACGCCAGGTGTTTGTCATAGGCGACTCCATCCTGAGAGGTACAGAGGGTCCCATGTGTCACCAGGATCCCATGTCACATGAGGTCTACTGTCTGCCCAGAGCAAGGATTCAGAATGTGATGGAGCTGATGCTGGCCATTATCTGGCCCACTGATCCTAATTCATGGTCCTAATCCATGCGGGCACTAATGATGTGGCCAGGAGCAGCACTGATCACCTGATGAAGGACTACCAAGCTCTGGAGAGCAAGCTGAAGGAGACAGGTGCACAGGTGGTCTTCTCATCTGTCCTTCCAGTGAGTGGATGTGGACAACGTCATGAGATCTGCATCAGGGAGGTCAACTTGCAGCTTCCAAAATGGTGTCTCAAGGTGGGCTTCAGCTTTTTGGACCATGACCCATACTTCAGGACAAGAGACATGCTTGAGTGGGATGGGCTTCACCTCTCCCCCAAAGCTAAGCATGTGTTCTCTTTCAGGTTGGCCGATCTCCAGCAGGCTTTAAACTAGGCTCATCGGGGGAAGGGGAAGAGCCACCCACAAAAACAACCCAAACAAGACAGGCGATAAGCACAAGAAATATCCAGGTAAGAGACAGAGGCCCAGATGCTTCTGGGATTAGCAGAGCAGTGCATACACCTCCAGGAGGCCTTAAATGTCTCTACACTAATGCTCATAGTATGGGAAACAAACAGGAGGAACTTGCCCTTCTGCTAGCTCGTATAAACCCACACATAATGGGGCTCACTGAAACTTGGTGGGATCCAATGTATGACTGGGTGATAAACTTCAAGGGCTATAGGCTGTATGGGATGGATAGAACAGGGAGGAAAGGTAGGGGTGTGGAGCTCTGTGTCAAAGAGCAATACATATCCTCAACAAACAGCACTGGGTCAGAAGAGGGGCAGACTAAAGTGCTTTGGGTCCAAATACAAGGGGATCAGGGGGAAAGGGACCTAATGGTAGGAGTTTACTACAGGCTACCTAACCAAGGGGAAGAGGTGGACTGGGAATTCTCAGGTCAGCTTGTGGAGGCAGTTAAGTCAAGGGACGTGATCATGGGTGACTTAAACTATCCAGACATCTGCTGGGAAGAGCAGTCAGCTAGGTCATCTGCTGGGAAGAGCAGTCTGACCACTCACATAGGTTCCTAGCCAAGTTACAGGACCTCCATCTAACCTAGGAGGTGCACAGTCCCACCAGGGGAAATGCCTTGTTGGACCTGGTCTTGGCCACAGGCGATGACCTGGTGAGTGGATTGCAGGTTCTCAACCATCTGGGTGATAGCGATCCTTGCCTAGTGGAATTCACCAGCCAGCGCAGGTTGTCAAAGGCCTGCAGCAAGGCAACAGCCCCAGACTTCAGGCGGGCAGATTTCAATGAGGCAAGGAGACTAGTCGAGGAGGCACTGAGGTCCCGGAGGGGAGGGGAGTTGGGAGTTCAGGAAGAGTGGTCGTTCCTTAAGGAGATGATCCTCCAAGCCCAAAGGGTGACAATCCCAATGCAGATCAAAGGGGGCAAGAAGCCCCCAATGTCTTACCAAAAGCATTCAGGAATGTCTCAAAGCTAAAAAGAAGGCACACACCCAATGGAAGGGAGGGGCCATCACCAAGGAGGATTATACTTCTATTGCTCAAGACTGTAGTGGGGCTGTTAGGAAGGCTAAGGCAGAGGAGGAACTGGGACTAGCGACCCAGATAAAGGATAACAAGAAGTCCTTTTTTAAATACATAGGAGGTAAAAAGAAGGTACCGGGTAACATAGGGCCTCTGCAGGATACGCTAGGAAATCTGGTGGTCACACCAGATGACAAAGCTAACCTCTAACATTTTCTTTGCCTCCATCTTTTTGAACAGGGACCAGGGCATCCCCCCCACCGGGATCCCTGATGGACCCAGGGGAGGTGCTGCCAGGCCCAGGGTCAGTGAGGACCTAGTCAGGAAACTTCTGGTGTGACTAGACATGTTCAAAGAAGCAAGTTCTGATGATCTTCACCCCAGAGTTCTGAGAGAATTAGGAGAGGTCATTGAGGGATCCTTGGCACAGTTTACAAGCACTCATGGTGCTCTGATGAGGTGCCGGAGGACTAGAAAATGGCTAGTGTGGTCCCCATTTTCAGAAAAGGGAGGAAGGAGGACTCAGGAAACTATAGGCCCGTTAGTCTTAACTTGGTCCTGGGAAAGCTCTTTGAGAAAATTTTCCAGGAGCATATCTGCATGGGACCAGCAGGGGAAATTATGCTTAGGGGCAATCAACATGGGTTCATTCAAGACAGATTCTGTCAGACAAACCTGGTGGCCTTCTCTGACCAGGTCACAAAATCCTTGGATGCAGGTGTCGCAGTGGACATAGTCTTTCTGGACTTTAGGAAGGCCTTCAACACTGTCTCTCACTCCATTCTCATTAAAAAATTAGGTGACTGTGATGTTGATGGCTACACAGTCAGATGTGTCACAAGTTGGCTATTGGACCACACCTAGAGAGTGGTGGTGGACAAGTCTTTTATGACCTGGAGGGATGTAGGCAGTGGGGTTCCCCAGGGCTCGGTCCTCGGGCCTGCAGTGTTCAACATCTTCATCGGCGACTTGGACAAGGGGGTGAAAAGCACCTTGTTCAAATTCACAGATGACACCAAGATGTGAAGAGAAGTGAGCATGCTAGAAGAGAGGGACAGGTTACAACTAGATCTGGACAGGTTACAGAGGTGTGTGGATGAAAATAGGATAGGTTTCAATATGGACAAATGCAAGGTGTTGCACCTGGGGAGGAAAAACCAGCAGCATACCTACAGGGTGGGGAACACCCTTTTCAGCACAGAGGCAGAAAAGGATCTTGGAGTCACTATTGATTCCAAGATGAACATGGGCTGCCAATGTGGGGACACAGTCAGGAAGGCTAAGTGCACCTTGTCATGCATCCACAGATGCATCTCAAGCAGATCCAAGGAGTTGATCATCCTCCTCTATAAGACACTGGTCAGGCCGCAGTTGAAGTCCTGTGTCCACTTCTGGGCACTACACTTAAAATGGAATGTGGACAGCATTGAGAGGGTCCAGAGGAGGTCCACCTGCATGATCATGGGGCAGCAAGGCAGGCCCTGTGAGCAGATGTTATGGGACCTGAACCTGTTTAGCCTCCACAAGAGAAGGCTGAGTGGGGATGTGGTGGCTGTCTATAAACTGGCAAAGGGGGACCAGCAGGCTATGGGAGAGTCCCTGTTCCCCTGAGCACTACTGGCAGTAATGAGGAATAATGGCCATAAGTTGACAGAGTAGATTCAGGCTAGATATCAGGAGGCATTACTTCACAGTCGGGGTGGCTAGGATCTGGAACCAACTTCCAAGAGAAGTGGTGCTCACGCCTACCCTGGGGGTCTTCAAAAGGAGGCTAGATAATCACCTAGCCAGGGTCATTTAACCCCAGCATTCTTTCCTGCCCATGGCAGGGGGGTGGATTTTATGAACTGCTCAGGTCCCTTCTGACCCTACCAACAATGAAACTATGATTTCAATCATTTAGGGTGGTAAATTGAACAACAAGATGGTGTAATTTTCTCTCTCCTTTCAATCCTGAAATAAGTGTTCCATATCATTACAGTGTCACGCAATCTTCTTTCTCAGTTTTTTTAATGGAAGTATACTGACAAAGACCTTGATTCTGCAATGAGTTTTGCAAGAATACACTCATGTACTTGCACGAAACTTGATTGACATTAGACCAAAACCATGTTACGTTCTATGGTTTTAGTCTAATATGTTTATATCAATGCAACAAGTCCAGCAACTTATAAATTATATGAGTTTAATAAATTGACTGATATCTCAATAAGAGATTCAACATAATCTTAGGAATTTTAATGTAAATAAATCAAAATTCAGTGAATACAATAAGTTACATCTAAAGAGCTATGATAACACATTTCAGCTTTGTGTGATAACCAGGCCTCTGGGTTTTCTGTTTCCCACAGAAAACCAGAGAAAATCATGAATTTTCTGTTTTTATCAGAGATAACAGATTTCTCCTTCGATCACAGAAATCCATGGACTCTCCACTTTTCCAAAGAGCTCTTTCAGGCTGGCAAATTCCAAAGAGCTCAATTGGCTAGCAAATTGAATACCCATCAATTTCATCCTCTGCTTCTCTGATTTCCCTCAGCCTGATAAACTCCTTAGGGAGCTCCCTCACCTGCCCCTTCAGGGCCCTAAGATGGACACCTGTGGGACAGGTATGGGGGCCCCCATTCCATGCCCCCCCGGCCTCACCAGACATCCCCCACAAGCCAGGGGGCAGGGTCATGCCAGCTCCCCCATGGCCTCTGTCTGGCCTCAGAGAAGCCCCGGGTGGGAGGTGCCCCCCAGGCAGGGGCCCTACCAGCACTCTGCATCTGTACCATTTTTATTTATTTGGTGTGGTGCTTTCACCTTTCCCTTACCAGAGACTTCCTCCTGGCCCCTCTTACTTGCCCACCTGTGCAAACCCCAGCACAATAAATGGTGCACCCTTACAGAGCTCTCTGCTGGCTAAGCTAAAAGGGATCTGGGGGGGCTTCCCCTCTGGATCCACCTCAGCTGTGTTGCATCCCCCTGCCCCACTTACCTTAGGGGGTCAGCTGCTGATCCTTTTTTTCTCCTTGATTTATTTGTAAAAGCATGCTATTTTGTAATACAACCATTTTTGTATAAAGTAACACATAAATGTTAAAGTAAGGATTAACAAATTTTGAGCTTTGGGCTCATGAACAGTCTTTTATGCTGTTGGTATGGTTTCTCTAGCCCATAGTGGGGGCCCTAATTCATTTAGGGATTCTAGGTCCCACTGTAACGACAATAAATTGTTCTCCTAAGGGGGGAGGGGAGGGAGGGAGGATATAGTGTTCACTCCATTCATAACATACTGTAAAAAAACAAACCGAACATCAGAATGTATCAGGAATTCCAGGACAAATGTAAAATCCCAGTAGGTATTTCAGTGGGTTAACTCCCCATACTGAAACATTTACTATGTATCCCTACTTTCCTTCCCTGCTGTCTCATTTTTAAGGTCTGAAAGAGATGAAAGAAGACTCATTTTTTCCAAGATTAAATTGCACGTAATCCCAATAAAAAAGCAATTTCCTTGGCAAAAAGCTACATTTTCCCCAAAATTCAATATCAATCCATGTTTTTATTCCTCCAGAAGAGAGTTAGCATAGAGAGAACTGGAATAACAGACAGACAAGTGCAGTTTCTGTCCTTCTTCAAAAATTAATACAGCACATCAAACATTAACTGTGTTGGAAAGGGGGAAGAGGAAGAGCTGCAAGTTCCCCCCACCACAAACTTAGACACACCTTCACCAGCACCATTAACACCACTAACCAGCAGCAACATGACATTCTCCACCTCAATTCAGTTCCCAGAGTGAGCCTTCCAATGCCAGAGGAGGAGCTGGATCTGGAAGCCGAGGAGCTGAAGGCCATAGCAAAGGAAATTATGGGGAAGGAGGTGGAACCTGAGTTTGTGCTCTATGCCCCTCAAAGTCTCTTTAGAGGCAGGCCTCCTCTGGAAGGCACTTTGGAGGAAGTTATAGGGGCAGGTGACTTGGCTCCTCCTGTTGTTGTGCCTCTGCCTGTTGAGGAGGGGGATAATGTAGGATCCCCACCCTCAACCCAGAAGCGGGTGGGTAGTGTGGTGTGGGATCATTTTGAGGTGGCAAATGATCCCAGGTATGCTACCTGCCAGGACTGCTGAAGGCAGATCAGTTGGGACAAAGATGTGAAGCACTTCACCAGGGTAATGCTGCTGCATCTTAGGAGGCAGCACCCCCTTGCCCTTGTTCCTCCTCAGGTGAAGACAAAGCAGGGCATGTTCCCAAGGTGAGCGAAGTCATCCAGAGCATTGGGGAGATGCTTGCCCTGGGTGGACAGCCCTTCTCCTTAGTTGAATGTACAGGGTTTAGGTGGCTCATGGCACTCATGGCCCCATTGTACCAAGTGCCCACACACATCATCTTTAGCAGGATGGTTGTGCCCTCCTGGTATGAGGCATTTAGGGAGTTCTTGAGGAAGGAGCTATGGCAGGTAGGTCCACAGGTAGTTTTGCACTTCCCTCAGACATCTGGAGCAGCTGGGGTGGCAATCATGCCTACCCCTCCCTCACAGGGCACTTGTGCAATCAGTCAAGGGTGCTGCTGGGCTCTCCTTCAAGAGGAGGTGATGAATGGGTCTCACACAGCAAAGGATATCATGGTGGCCATGAACTGCATGGTGCAGGGGTGGCTTGTGCTGCCAACTTTGTTGGCATCCTCTGGGTGGCACACAAGTTCCACCTCACAGTCAGGATGGCTTGGAGGGGGGACACGGCTCCCGGTGACAGTAGCATCACTACCAGCCAGGTTATTTTGAAAAGCAGGAAGGTGATGGGCTACGTCTACTGGAGCATTAAGGGGGGCAAGATGCTTTGGGACAAACAAGAGCTGAGCATCCTGCAGCCCAAAATCATGGAGGATGTGGAGACATGGTGCTCCAAGTACCTGGTGCTCAAAAGGCTGGGGGAGCAATAGAGGGCCCTCCATGAGATGGCCTTGCTTGGGGAGATCAGGATCAGTGGCACCCTGAGTGGGGTACCATCTCCCAAATCTTGGTGGTCTTCAAGCCATTCCTTGAAGTCCCTGAGAACCTCAGCACTGGTGATGCCCTCCAGGTGATCCCAATAATGAAGGAACTTGATAATGAAATGAAGTAGTTCTAGGTGACTGATGTTCCTGGCTGGGACAAGCCGTTTTTATCAGAGGTGCAGGCACTGTTGAAGCAGCTGAAGCAGGGCATCAAAAAATGGCTGGATCCATTGCAGTCCATTATGGTCCATATACTGGTGGGCATGTGTGACCTGAAGGAGAAGGGGAGCATCTGCAGCAGCAAAACCCTCTATCACTGGATGGAGGTGCTGATGAACAGAGTCACAGAGGCAGAAGGGAAGAGGCAGGGAGACATGGAAGAGGAGGATCCACTTTCCCTTGCCAGCACTCTGCTGCCAATGTGGGCCAAGGGCATGGCTTCAGTGTTGGGGTCCAGAGGCACCAGACCTCACCATCAGGCAGGTAGCATGGAAGCCTTGGTGGCCACCTATCTCACCGAGGATGTAGAGCTGTTGCACTGTGACCCCTTGGCCTATTATACAACCCACAGCCAGGTGTGGCAGGATCTGGCCAAGGTTGCCTGGGAACACCTGTCCTATCCACTGACCAGTGTTTCAAGCGAGAGAGTGTTCAGCATTGCTGATGATGTTCTGACACCACACCACACCTCCTTAGATTCTGATTCAGTGGAGCAGCTGGTGTTCCTGAAGGTGAATCTCCCACTGCTAGAGTTCCCCAAGCTCCACATTGCAGGTGGAGTGAGTGCCACCCACCTCGCTCCACACCTGTTTGCTTTTTTTATTTGCTTTCAGAACCTTGAGGTGCACTTTCACAGAAACCACTGCATCTATTTCCTTGAAACTTGGCAGGCTTCATGCCCTCAGAAGAGGCTACCATCCAATGTTCCCTCTAAGGTCTAGTGATCCATGAGCATGCTGCTTTGGTCTGTGAGTGTGCTGCTTTGGTCTATGAGTGCACCACTTCGGTCCAGTCCCAAATTGGTCCCACCTCCTCCTTTTGGCGTGTGCCACTTCAGTCCACCCCACAGTATAATACAGTATAACAACAAAAGATGATACTATCACTTTTTATTTACTGGAGTGACTCTCGTCTACCTTTTCCTGTTTTCCAAACAGAATATATAGTGTCCAGGGAACTGCTCTGCTGGCTCTGGGAAACTGCTCCACTCCTCACCCCAGTACAAGATGTTAAAAGTCCAAAAAAGTCCAATGACATAAAATTCATTTTACCAGGCAGCACTGAGTAAGGAGGAGTTCTAAAAGTCATTGGAAGACTTGGACTAAGCTTGTCATTCAGGACAAGATTTATCATCTCATGGCATTGTTATGCACTCTAAAAGGGGTTAAACAGCCAAGTATAATGTTCCTGTAAAAATACCAAAGTTGATGTCCTGAACCAAACCAGAATGACCTTCTTGCTCACTGCTTATTTGTATGTTCTTTCCCTGCATTTATGCTGACACTCCCCAAGCAGTCTCACCATTTTATTTCCCCTTTGAGACTGGACAGGTTAAAGCAGAGTACTTACTTGAAGCTGCATATCTAAAAACCTAATCAATTACATGTCAGTAACCAAGGTGGTTAAATTCAGCCTCCAGTGTAACGATGACTGACATAAAACTGTTAATAGAACATAACAGGCTGCTACTAAATATATATTATCAATCCCATCTATGTTTCCTGACATTTTTTAGAAAACGCTTCTAGCTATATAAAGCAGAGATTAAAGCCAATCAGTACCTTTCAACTCATATTTCAAAGCTTTTAAAATACTTTCCCAATTTGTTCACTTTTCTCACAAAACTGACTACAATGGATTTTCATGTAACTTTGCCAATATCTAGTACAAGACTTTGCAACTTCTACAGCCTTTTTAAGTAGCTCACCCAAAGGGGCTGGGGAGTGGAGCAGTTCCCTGGAGCTGGCAGAGCCTGTGCCAGCCCCCAGCCTTAGCCTCTGCCCCAGCCTCACCTCAGGGAGTGAGGAGGCACATGGTGTTGGGACTGGGGAGCACAGCAGTTCCCTGGAGCCAGCAGAGCAGTTTCCTGGCACCAGTCCCCAGCCCCTGTCCTCACACCTGCCTTGCCTCAGGGTGAAGCTGCTGCCTGCCCCATGTGAGGAGTGAGGAGCTTACCTCCGGTAAGTGTCCCACACTGGCCCTGGTGCCTCTGCCGTGCTCTGCATCCAACTCCTCCCTCAGAAGTCACAACCCAGCTCCTCTCTGGGCAGGTGTGTGGCATTAAAAAGTTAGTGCATGGCAAGATATTAAATTATGTGTGGCCACACACAGTTTACAGGGAACCTTGCTACCATCCCTGCTGCTTTCATCCCACTTTGCCTTTACACACACAAATGACATGAGTTTTACTTTCACAGTTTGAAGTGCACTCTATCAGAAACCCATGCCCCTATCTCCTTGAAACTTGGCAGGTACCATGCCATTAGAAGGGGCTGCTATCCTAACTGTTTTCATCTTAATCTGCAAAAAAATGACAAAGTTATAGGTATTTTAGTGCTTCCCCATTATAGTCAATGGCCAAATCTCTGACTTGGCATGGAATCTCCAAATCTGAATTGGCTTAATCAAATTGGGACAGTGATTCAAATCACCAGATCAAATCACTGTCCCTCCAAATTGGCTATATCCAAATTGAATACTTGCTGCTTCTCACAGGCCTGGTAAACATGGAGTTACTTCTGTACCTAGGGAAGACTGCAAGCCCAAATGGCTAAAAGGACCCAAGGGGACCGTAAGAATAACATCTGGCTAATCAAAATGTTGAGGGGAAGAGAGACAGTAAACATGGATTAGTAAATCTCTGCCTGAAAGAAAGCATTTATTATCCTGATGTTAATTAGGATAGAAAAGATTTCTTCTCTGGCAAACATGCACCTTTGGGTAGGGAGGAGCTACATGCATCATATTAGCCTCCCAATAATCTAGGAGGTTATATATGTGTATATCCAGATAAATAACTGTACTTAAGTCTGTCTCAACAGCATGGTTTTGTCTTTAGTCTTCCTGGGTACAAGGGAAGCTGTGGTCCTTCATCCCGGAGGCTAAATAAAGAAGCTGCCAGAAGAACTTGCAAGAGGTCTTGACAGGAAGGTCTGGGTCTTCTTTCTGCCCCCTGAGCTGAATAAGGACTGCATTCTTAGATTTACAGTGCAGGGTAAGAATAGGTTATTCCTTTGATATTTCTTTGTTTTTGTTTATTTTTACATATCTGCTGTATCTCAACATATGGTTACATATTTCTTATGCTATGTATGTATCCATCTTTTCTTCATACATGGGTCTGATTCTTTTAGCTGAAAAAATACTCTCTGCTAAGTCTGAGTGAAACTGGTAAGTCTGAGGCACCACAGGCCAAAAAGTTGGCTTTAGCACATCTCAGCTGTTTCTCAGTGGCCAAGTAGCTGATTACAGAGAGGGGTTTGGAGCTGAAGGGTGCCCCTCAGGGTGCAAGAGCACACCAGTAGAAGTGCATCTCACAGACACACCCAGCTGTATCTGAGGTGTGACAGGGCATACCAATTTATACTCTCAGTATTATGAAGTAAGGAAGAACCTGAAAAATTTCAAGGGGATTATGGAATTTTCTTCCACTCCTGCAGTTTGAGCTACAGCATTTTCATTATCTTTCCCCACCTGTTGTTGGGAATGACAGGCTCTTGTAGAAGGTTTAAACAAGGTTTTATTGGCTTTGTTTTAATGTTCCTGTATAAGACACACTCAGTTTATGCAGTTCTAAAGAATGAATTGAGACTGATGTTTTAGTAGGTTGTGCAATCATCCACTGTCCCTGTGAGTGATCTGTTGAAAACAAAAGCACTAATTCTTTTCTTCTAATTCTCTAGCTAACTAGAGTTTCAAGGAACTGCCTTGATAGCCAATTCAGTTGTGAAGTAACCAAAATTTAACTCTGACTGATTCAGACTTTCATTGTTTTGTCAATGGAGTGCTTTGTTACCACTGACAAGTCGCTAAGATTTAACCAAATGAAATATGGGGGAAATAATACCTAACACAAGTTACAATACCTTGTTAATTTTTTAAGCTTCTCCTACTAATGATATGATGTAATTACAAATATTTTTTCTTTCCCTCTCTATCCATAATATGGCAAGCTATTGCTTTTGTTACAAGTGACCTATTACCTGAAAAGAAACAAAAAACACTTTGATTAGATAAAGAGCAGTTAATTTTACTATTGCTCTGGGAGAGTGCAATGAAAAAGCAACCTTTGGCACTTATTTGAATAATGAACATATAAATACTCAAAGCTGACAATAGGCTTAAGAAAAGACTTGATTTCCTATGCTAACTAGCTTTTATTGCAAAAAAATCTTCTTAAACTTCCTTTCCCTTAACCATAACACTGTATTTCTTAGTTTACTGGCTAATTGTCAGTAATTGAAATTGTCTTGCATTGGCCAAATCCAGCATGCAAATAATCCCATTGAAATAATTTGGCTCATTTTAAGGAGCTTAAGCATCTCGTTCTCTTAACAATGTGAATGGCTTCAATGTGTACAGAAATGTAAGCTTTGATAGTATTTCTGTAGCAAACCCACCATTTTTTCTTTTTTAATACATATTTATATATATATATATATATATATATATATATATATATATGATAGATATGCATACCCTCCCCTTCCCCAACCATTTCTGACTTTTTCTCTCCCTCTCTATTCCCAATAGATAAGTATAAATGACCTCAGACTTAGGATAAGCTTTAACATTTTTATTTTGGTAGCAAGTTTTTGGTTTGGGATATCAACTGTTTTATATATATTGTGTAATTATTAGGCTTGTATTGATTTTTACTGTTGTATATTGTATTATTATCATTTTTGTATTGATTTTTGTTGTTTCAGATGGATATTGTATGGTTTAGGCCTGCGTTTGTAAGTGAACCAAAGTCATGTCAAGTTTCCGTTTTATATGTCAAGCCTCCAGCTTCTGTCCTCTTCCTAGGCATCCCATGTTGCAACTGTATGAGTCCCACCCATATAAATTGGTTCCCAGATGAATAAGTGTGATTGGGAATGCTTGACATACAATGGTAGCAGGCCTCTACTGAATGGCCTGTAATGACTGGACCATCACCTCACATTGATTCATCCAGGAACCACAGACCTCACCCAGGACCAGAGACAAGAACCCAGCATTTGAAAGACAAAAAATCCTGCAGAACCGGCAACTCTACCATTGTACCTCACCATTACAGACACCTAAAACTGCACATCCCTGCATGGAGCGCACATGCTCAGTACACCAGGGACTGACCCTTGCCTGGGCATGCCTCCTGTCAGTAGGGTCACACAAAGTCTGCCCCTGTAAAAAGGGGCAGTGAAGAGAGACCCAGTGGGAATGCCATTTCCATTCAGACCAGACCAGCTTCATGTCACCTATCTACCCCAGAGGCCCTGCTGGCGACCCCCTCTGGACAACACCAATTTGAAGGAGACCCCAACTGGCCATCGAGGATCAACTTCCAGTTTGGGAGATAGGTAGATATTACCTGCACACCTCCTCCTAGAATTTGGACTCTCTGTCTCTCTCTCTCTATAACTCTCTCTCTCCTGGATTGCAATGGACTTCAGCCCCTGCACCAAGCCTCTGTAACCCCTGCTGCCAGTGTGTGTGTGTGTGTGGTGGGTACAAGGGAACCAATAAAACATTGTGTCACCATCTCCCCGATACAATAAAACCACTGTCATTTGCAACCCTGAGTTGCATCATGTTTTATTGAATCCCAGTTTCTTCCCTATCTTAAATTCCAGCCTTGTTTTCTATTTCTCTCAGCTCCAGCCCCCCCAATAGTTTCCTGATCTTCTCCCAATTCTGTCTCCCCTTTTCTGCCACCTCTCAGACTTTCCTTGCTTTCCTGCTGCCCCCACCGCCTTTCAGTCTCTCTTGCCGCTTTTCCTGTGATTTTCTCCTCTCCCCCTACTCCTACTTCCTTTTTCCTGTGACTTTCTGCTGCCTTTTTCTGCTTTCCTGCTGTCCTGCCACCTTTCAGTCTCTCCTGCCAATTTTCCTGTGATTTTCTGCTGTCCATCTCTCTGTTTTCATGGTTCCCCCACACCTTCTGTAGTCCTCCCTCCCCACTACAGCTTCCCAGCTCCTCTTGGCTGTCCTACAGTTTTCTTCAGCAGCTGGAGCCTTTCTCCAGCTCCCAGCACCTACTGCCACTCCCTGCAACTTATTTAGCTGCCCTGGAGCCATCCTATGGCTCCCCACACCCAGAGCCCCTCTTTAACACCCACACTTTCCCTTGGTCCCATTTTCACTCTCCCTACCTACCTTTTCAGTTCCCCCATAGCTCTGGCTCCAGTCCCAACCTCTGTGCCAGCATTGCTCCTCTGTTCTGCAGGCTTTGGGCATTGTCTTTTAATCAATTAAGATCAATTAACCTAAAGTTACCCACAGGACTCAGTTCTTCACCCTAAGCCCCTCTAGTCTATGAGTTCTAATCCTGGTCCCAGTAGCTTTCACTCCCAGGAACTTTCACTCCCTACACTTCTATTTTCTTACCTTAACTTTTCCCTAGGTATCCCAAGTACACCCAGCACATACATACATACATACATGCAGCACTGTGATGGCCAGAACCAGATGGATTAATAAGCAATAGATATGTGCTTCTTAGAGATATTTGGTATTTTGCCTAAACAGGTAATCTTAGTTAATATAAACTTGTAAGTTTGTAAGCTTGTAAACCACAAATGTAACTTTTCTGTCATAAGTTTAACCAAAATGATAAAATTAACTGTTTGTGGAACTGACTGGACCACATAGGCAAAGCTGTAGATGTGAGGTTAACTGACCTAATGGTTTCTGCTCAGGGTTCAGCTTTCATGATGAAAAACTGGATCCCACTGCCTGGCACACCCAACACGTTCCAGGAAAGCACATCCCAAGAAAGCATATCCAAATGAAACCTAAAAGGGGTTGGGGTTTAGGCGGAGCAATGTCAATTTCAAACCTAAAGGTGCAGCATTATAATTTGCTTATTGGATAAACCCGAGTCTGGGGAGAAACCTTATATGATAAATTTAACACCTTTCAATCCCATAGCGTAACAGCTATAGGGCAACATTGTAAGTGGCTCTAAAGCCAACAGATTAGCATAAGACTAGGTATAAAAGCATGTGCATCAGGTAACCAGCAGGAAGGAGGGAACAGAACCCGCCCAGACCCCGGACTCCTGATGTGAGTGAGGTTCAGATCCTGATCAAGGGACCTTCCCTGGTAATCCCTCTGACAGTGTCAATCGGGGACTCCTGACTTTCCTGGAATCACTTGGCGAGCACCTGGCATTGAGGGACTATCAATAAGTTGCCAACCCATGTCTGTCTATCTGTTGTTTCGAACATATCTGTTATTTACTATTAGCTCTTTAATACTGTATTATCTGCTTATCGCATTTATCTTTCTGTTAACTGTTGTGTGTGTGTGTGTGTGTAAGCTATAATAAATTTGCCTTCACTTCACTCCCAACTTTGCCTCCTTGATCCGAAACTGAATCAAACAGCCCAGTTGGCCTGTGATAAAATTGATACACTCACAGTGCCCAGCTGGCCTATGACACAACACTCAACTTAGGAACTCACCCGTGTGTATGTGTAGGTGGGTGGTATGTGTGTGAATTAGTGAATATGTGTGTGTGTACATACACACATATATAGATATCGTGTGTGTGTGTGGCATATGAATTGGCAATCCACGTATGTGTATTGGATGTGCAGGTATTGGTAACTGATTCTGTCTAAATTTGGTGTGTGTAGCGTGTATCATCTTAAATTGGTGATAAGTGTGCATGAACCTAGACTGGTTATTTTGAATGTGTGTGTATCTGAGTTGCTAGTGTAAGTGTGTATGCCTAGTAGGGGTGTATGCACCTAGTGAGTGTATGTGTGCTTAATTGGTTTTTATGTGTGCATGTGCAGTTGTACACCACACCCTCCTGTCTAACAGCTCAGTATTGAGATCCTGAGTTTTGGCCTGACCCTTCAGGGTAACATTTCAGTCTGTAATATATTTGGATATTTTCATTACAACCATCAAATATACATTGGTCTTAATGACTGGCTATACAATCAGGTTTTTTAAATGTTTGTTTAGCATTTATTGGGAAAACTACCAAATTTATTTCTTCATTTGACAGTAGGTTCATCAGTTACTCTGAAATATCACTCCCTGTTCTGCCTTGGAGACTTCTTTTTTCATTCATAGTGCATACCCCAATGAGAGCCAATGTGCAGGGGCACATGTTTCCCATGGGACGAATAGCAGCAGCACATAGTTGTGTTGTTGCTATTTGCCCCAGATGTGCCCCTGCACATGCACTGTGGCACATGGCAAAGTAACACAGGTGTGGTAGGGGATCCTGGGGCCAGCACCTGTGCTTATCCCAGCAACCCGGGGGCCTCCTGCAGCAGCAGCGGCATTGAGCCAGCCATGGTCCCTAGGGAGCGCTATAGCCCAATCTCTCCTCCTGCTACCACATCAAGGGGATAAAAGGTGGGATGCACTTTCTGCTCCTTGGTTCCTCAAAAATCAGGCTAGAGATACAGGCATGTGTCATGGTCATAGTGGCTTTAAGCACTGGAAGCATTCTAGAATCACTTTGTCCTACTACGTCACTGAATGTGCAAGACTTCTTTTATTTTTCTTTCCTTTATAGGACATTCCATAACCTCATCTGTGGCTTGGTGTCCTCCCCACTCCCTAAGATGATGTCATGAGGCATCAAAGCTTTTTTGCCTTGTAGCCATAAATCTTGAGTTGTTCACACAATGACATCGGATCAAACCCCCATATACCTTTGTTTTTGCTCACTCGCTCTTTTTTCCCCTCTTCTTAGTGCAGATAAGATGGCATATTTTTCTTCAAGAATGGACTTGCCTTGAACTGACTACTTCTCGAGTTTCCAGGACACTGAGGACTGAGTGCAGGGAGCATCCCCTGCTAATTAACTGAGTAGTGGAGGTGGCAAAAAACAGTGTGCCCAGAAGCTGTGATTGCAAGTTCAGCTCTTAGCTGCACTGGCTTCCCCTTGTCATCTGCCACTGCCCTGGCAGGCAGGGGCTGTGATTTAAAAGCTAAGAGGGCCAGGAGTCCATTTTGGGAGGTGCCTTATTAGACCCAGCCTCTTGAGCTTCCCCTTACCAGCTAGCTGATCTGGAACAGGTTGGGTAAGGAAAGATGCAGTACCACAGTGACAAGGTTTAGGAAGCCAGTCATAGTGGCTGAGTTTTTCCCACCTTCTACTACCTCAGTAGTCCTCTGAGATGGAGTGCAAGGAAAGAGGTTATTTTCCTTCAGGGGGAGCTGGGAGGGTTCCCACCATGGGAGGCTGCCCTTTCTGCAGTCTCCCATGGTGGAATGGAGTGGGGATAGGGGCATTCTACTGGGGCTGGAAATCTCTCTGGTTTTCTATGGCACCTGCTGTTTTTCAGAGTTCCTCAGCTGCTGTCAACCTACATTTGGCAGGGGAAGAATGGGACTCAACTCCCCAAGCAGGGAGGCTGTCAAATAATGGGCTCCACTAAGGACAGAAGCAGCCCAGGGAACAGCCCTGGATGGGTAGCTTGGCTGTGAAATTTCTTCCAGTAGAAATGACCATCTGTATACAGCCTCTGAAGACCAGGGAACAATGGGTCACCTAAAGACCCAGAAGCTTTGGCCTTGAAAATTCTGAGCTCTGTGCGATGTTTGCAGAAGCTCAGTGTAGCTCAGAGGTGGATATGCTACCACCTTTTTCCATTGATACCCATAGATTAGGGTGTAAGAGATTCAGTCATGCTTAGAAGGTGGTAAAGACAACAGATTCCCTAATACGAGGGGTGATCAAAAAGTTCTAAGACAGCCTTTATTTTAAAGAATAGTGTACAAACAACATTTTTATGAGCTGTCCCCTTCAAAGTAATCTCTCCCAGATGATATGCACTTGTCCGAATGTTCCTGCGACTTTCATAAGCAATGCTGAAAGTCTTCAGCTGTGAGTTTTTTGAGTTCCGCTTTCACATTCTTATGGATGGTTGGAATGTCATCAATGAAACCTCCTTCCTTTCAGCTTCATTTTGATTTTTGGGAACAGAAAAAAGTCACATGGGGCAAGGTCAGATAAATACAGAGGATCACAGGAATGTGTTTTTTCAGCAAAAAATTCTTGAATGGAGGCGGCAGTGTATGATGGAGCATTGTCATGGTGCAGAAACCGTCTACCATTTTCACACAGCTCATGGCGATTTCTTCTAACTTTATCCCTCAATCGAATCAAAACCTCTTTATAAAAGGCCTGATTGATTGTTTGACCACTCAGTACAAATTCCTGATGAATGATACGCTGAACATCAAGTCTTAGAACTTTTTGATCAAACCACGTATACCCATCATAAAAAGGGCTAGATCACTCCCCAGAGTTGTGTGGCACATAGGCCTGAAAATACTTAGGTGCCAATATCAATTTGATATGCTTGATATGCTCCATGTGCCAAGACTGTCTATTCCATATGCCCAGCACTACCTAGCATTGCAAATTCCTGGATGCCATTACACACTCTGGCACCATATTCATTCCTGCCTCAGGTAGCACAGCTGCCATGCCTGGTACCACCATCAATCATGGTTTCCACTTCCCCTGATTCTGGCCTTATTTTCAGCACTGACAGAGTTACTTTGCTCAAAGTGCCTGTCAATATCCTCTTAAGGCTCTGAATGAGTAGTCTCTGTTGCCCTTGAATCATAGACACTCTAACCAAAAACCAGATGCTATACAGATCAGCCATAGACACAGTGCTACACAGAATACCTATAAGTGCTTGTATGACCAGCATAATTTTGTATCAATGCTAGCTTAAATTCATGAGCTTCCTGCCCTGATCTTTCTGTGGGTTTTCCTCATACTGTGTATGGCCCCTCAAATCTGCACCCTAACAATCCTAGGCCTATCTTTACAGGTTAAAATATTTCAACTTATGTAATCCAAGTAGAGCTACTCTAAAAGAATTTAAGTGAAAAGGTCACGGAGATATTCCATGTCCCATACCCAAGGGTAGGTCAAATACACAGCTGGGATAAGGCAGATCAGTGTCACTGAAGTTGTCTCTTCTTACACCACCAGTGTTTTTGTGTATTTCATAACAGGAGAAACAATTAATTAACCCAGATATTAATATATTATAGCTGTATATATACCCTTTTTAATATGTGGCACTGCACAAAACAATAGCCCAGATTATATTTTTGTTTATCGGTACAAGACCGCAACAATCTCCAATCACTTTCTGTATAGACACATTTCCCTCAAACCAAATTATCTCTCCAGTAGGTTTCTGGAAGTTCAATAAACTTGACGATATTATTAGGGTACTGAGCCCATTTTATACAGACACCATAGTATATTGTGGGATAGTAACACATATTAAACAGCTCTGTCTAACATAATTAGCTCTCATAACTCTCCAGAGCAAGCACAAAGATATATTTTCTAGGGAATTATGGACTGGGAATGATCAAGATTTGTTTTTAAAAAAGCTAAATCAACAAAATACTGCCAAACTATATTATAAAGGACAACTAAAGTTTAGAAAGATTAGAGATGATTAAAATATGTTTTAACTGGGCAATGTTGTGGTTATATACATTTATTCAATATAACTCTGTTAATCACTATGCCATGTTGTCTTTTTAGTATAGGTATTTTTTTTTATAGAAGTTACTTGCAAGGTACTTATAATAGAATTTTTTTTATAAGAAAAATATTTCTTTGTTTGTGACAGCAGCTCTCTGGTATAATGCCATCTGAATACTCCCCCCACCCCCCTCCAGTTTTATCCTTAAATGGCTTTCTTGCCCTTATTATATATTATCTCCCCTGCAACTAATATACATTTGCTATCAGAAAAAATTAATGTTGGGAAATAATGTATTTAGATCTGTCCCAACACTGCAAGTCATTCTTCACTGGTAAAACCACAGCTCAAACATGCATGTTCATAATCAAATGAATGTACTAGTATACATGAAGTGAATTGAGGTATACTTCCATGTCCCCAGTTATTTAATGTTTCTGAATGTTTCAATTTAGATTTCCAAAAAAGGTTATTTCCCATTTGTATAAGAAGTTATACATTTGGTAAAATCTTTAAAATAAAGGTCAGCAACAACTTGATGAATACATTGTGCAAAATACTATCAAAGAATGATTATTCAACCTTTTTTATAACACTGAATATTAAGTAGCCACACAATCTAATAGCGCCTTTCAGGCTTTAGCTGGTTGGAGTTGTAGCTCAATGAGAAGGACTGATGTTTTTCATTGGATAGCTGACAGCCTTCTCTTTTGATTAGAATAGAACAGCCACCCATGGACACCCACCCCACTCCCCACCCTCACCATCACACTCAATGTAGACAGTTCTCCAAAAAACCACTTTACTGCTTTCACATAAATAGACTGAGCATTTCCCCCCTCCCGCCCCAACAACAGAGCTCCTTTACCACCCACGCCACCCACCACCAATAAGACAACCTCTTCCATGTGTGAACTATTTATATTCTTCTGGCCTCAAGCACGGGCTGCCACTCCAGGGCTTCCATGTGCCACTCCTCCAGGCCCAGAAGAAGCATCCTAAACACCTGGGTTCAGGTCCACCTGGTCTTGTACCTCCTTGTGTGCCATGTCCTCTTCCCACCACGTGTCCTGCTGAATGACATCCTATGCCTGCCAGGCCTGAATGTCCACCAGCTACTCCTTCAATGCTGTCACCAGCTGATCCAGGAGGAGGGGCCAGTCTTTGTCCCCCTCCAGCACACCTGGCACATCTACAGGGACCTTACAACACCTTCTGCTGTCCTGGGAAATATGAATTTTCATTTCCACCTAGGAAAATTTTTACAATCTTTGCATTCTCCTATGCCTGAAGAAAGATGATGAGAAGTGCAGTTCATAGATCCAGCTCTGAAAAGTGGTTTGTACATTCAAACAAACACCTAACCTGATCTCATTACCAGAACTGAAGCCAACTTCCTACAGCTCAAAACACAAAACCTGCCAACTATCTCCAGTACCCCACAAACTGCACACCAGAATCTATCAAAGACAACAATACCCAACTACCTGTGAGGGCACATTCCTCACAAAAAAAACACTCTGCCTCAAGTCTCTCAGGCCTGATACTGAGAGGGAACAAATTACAATGAAAACCACTTTCCGCAGCTGGGCCTATGAACTTAATTTATCAGCCTCCTAGTTACAGAAACTCATGGACTCATTACAGATTAGACAGTGGAATTCTGGCACACTGTGACCTGCCAGACATCTGATTCCCCACGTACCTCTTCACTTTTACCTGTACTGCTAGATCCCCCTTTCCCCCCTCCCTACTCCCTACCCCATCCTGTCTCTCACCCTCTGATGCCTCCATTTCCATTTTCACTGACTGGCTTTCCTGTCTACATTGCATACCAGGCCAGCCTCTGGCTTCTTTACAATTCCTTCCATTCAGGACCAAATGAAGGTACTTCCTCAGCTTGACAGGGTTTTTCAACCCTAAATCTGGTGTCCCAGGCAGCTAAGCTGAGTTCACCAGGAGCCTCACAACTGTACTGCAACCAGCAAGTGTCAGGCCTGTCAAAGACATGACAGGTTTGGGCATTCCCCAGCCAGGACTGTGTGTGTGCACGTGTTAGCTGGAGGTTATGGCACCTCCTACCTGCCTTTCACCAGAGGATCATTGGTCCTGGCATTTACAGGGCTATAGCACCACTTGCAGTGTCACCAGGTTTCCCTACCCTGGTAGGATGCAGTTTTAGTGGTCATGCCCATGACCTGGGCCCTCTTCCTTCCACATAGCCCTAATCCCATACTGCCAAGTTTATCCTGGCAGGGAAATGAGCTCATTAGGGACATGTTTTTCCTCTGCTGACTGGTGATGCAGTGAGTGTCCCCTCCAGCTGAGAGGAGGACATTAGTTGGCTTTTAAAAACTCAAAAAAGGAAATTGGTGCAGACAGAGTGAGGAGGGTAGCACTCCATCTGTAGGTGGAGCTTGGGGAATTCCAGCAGCAGGAGGTTCAATTTTAGGAACACCAGGTGCTCCACAAAAGCAGGATCCAAGTAGGTGTGGTGGCGTGTAACAACATCCCCAGCAATGCTTGGAACATTGGTGAGTGGTGTAACAGGTCACCCTCCCCGGCTCCAACTTTTGCGTCATCTGCGCCCTATGTGGGGCACCCTTGGAGTCCCCTAAAGGTTTCTCATGTCCTGCTCTCTACTCACCTGCCAAATTTTGATGGAAATATTATACCGATGTTCTTGTAAGCAGGAGACTACCTATTGTTTTTGTATGTTGGGGTCCTCCACCACCACTGGCCTTGACCCCAGTCTTTCTTTAGCTAGCCCTCCCCATCTAAACCCACCAGATAGGGTTTGATGCCGAGGCTCTAGCTCTTTAGTCACAGGGCTCATGGCCCTCCTTTTTGCTCCAGTCTGGAGCCCAGCCTCCCTGGCCCAGGGGCCTATCCACCAGCCCCACAGCCAGAGGTTCACAAGTTCATAAGCCGGGCAATGACCCTGACTCCACAATCCCATTCCAAAAAAAACCCCCACAGTCACACCCTCGGTGCACCAGGCCACCCTGGCCTTTAAGGATTGCCCTCTCTGTTGCCAGGCTGTCCTAGCCACCTGTGGAGGGTTTGGAATTGATAGTATGGTTGGGCTAGAAAGATAAGAAAGGTTTATTGACATTGACTTAACAAAAACACAACTATGTGTAGTAACAAGACAAACAGTTACAGACAAGAATAATTCACATTGGCAACTTATCAGCAGTCCCCTTTGATGCCTAAAGTACAACAAGTTTCTCTTTCCACAAAACTTAGTGAAATCGGGCATCCCTGATTAGTGCTGTCTGAGAGGTACTGGGAAGGACCTTGGTATTCAGTCCTTGGGCTCCTCGAGAACCACAGGCCCAGTGATCCAGGTCAACAGTTAACTAATCCTTTTCACAGAGCTGTATCTTCCTTCTGAATGATTTCCGGATGTTCCAGCCAATTTATAGTTTCTGAACAGTACTGATAACTTACAGCCACTTAGATTCTTTTTACTTCAACTGTCTTTAGACTGATCAATAGCAATACAAGCCTTGCATTCCTTTTGATAAGGTTAATTTTAACTATGCCAGAGGGCCTTATTGCTTCATGGCTTTGCTAAATTTACTAGGCCTTACTTTATACAAGGCCTTACTACATGTTAAACTTTAATTAGGCTCTTGGCAACAACATACAGCTTAATATGTAAACAAACACAAAAAAAAACTTGGTCTAACCTTCATAGAGTCTTCAGCACTTTTATCACACAGACATAATTTTCAGCTGTCACACTGGGCCTGTGCCCCTGAATGCTGTGCCCTTTCCGTCGTTGGGCCTGTGCACTCCAAATACTGCACCCACACTGGCACTGGAATCCCCACGCTACAGGAGGGCTCCAATGAGGTCTCCTCCTTCCCCAATAGCCTCACCCAAATCACTGGTTTTATTCAATAACAAAAAAATATGAACAGTTCTGTCTCTGGGCTATAACTGCCACCAAAAAAAATTATTAAAGAAGGCAGCACACCAGCTTACATTTACTCAACGGTTTGTGCTTCTGCTCCCCACCATTGGCTACAGTCCTTTATCTGGTGGTGCTGCCTCTTCTCTGGGGTCCTCAGTACTTCCCCTCCTCCAGCTTTTGGACCACTCACTAAGCCTCTCTGTGGAGCTCTTATACACTCGTTCCCCTTTGGCTGCTGGTCCTCTACTGCTGCCAAGCCCAAGGCTTTTATAGTTCTGGCCTTCCCCCTTCTGGTCACCTGACTGGGTGGCCTGATTCAGCTTTTAACTCCCACACCTTACCAGTACACTGTGCCTAGAAAGTTCTGGTTTTAAAGGGGCTGACCTGCCTTCTGGTAACAGGGCTAGGGTTCCTTGTTACACCTCCACTTCTCTTTGTCTGGGGTCTTTCATTCCCCTCTGAATCCTCTTCTTCATACTGTTGAGATAAGAAGTTGGCACTTACATTCTTGGTCCCTGGACAATGCTTCACCACAAAGCAGTATGGTTGAAGACTGAGGGCCGATCTCATCAGCCTCGCATTATCAGTCTTCATCCTTTACAGCCATCAGAGGGGGACGTGGTCCGTGATTAAAGTGAACTTTCCACCTAACAAATAATATTCGAGTGTTTCTATGGCCCATTTGATTGCCAAACATTCTTTCTTTATTGTAGCATAATTCCGCGCAGGTGGGTGCAACTTTCTACTTATGTATGCTGTTGGACATTCTTCTCCTTTCTCAATTTGGACCAACACCACACCAATTGCCCAGTTTGATGCATCTGTCAATACCAAAAAGGGTTTATTGAAGTCTGGAGTATATAGTAGTGGCTGTGTACACAGTGCATCCCTCACCTTTTGGAATGCTGCTTCTACCTCAGGTGTCCATATCACTTTGGTTGGAGCTGCCACCCTTACCATTTCAGTCAAAGGCACCACTAAATCTGCAAAGTGAGGAATAATTTTTTTAATAACAATTTTCCACTCCTTAGACAGCCCTCACTTTGTTCTTTGTTCATGGAGTTTGACAATTTTTTAGTGCCTCTACTTTATCCAACAGTGGTTGTACCTTATCACTTCCTAAGTTACTGTGTTTCCTCCTTCCCAGTTGTGCACTTCTTTGGATTGGCAGTTAACCCTGCCTTCCTTAAGTCATGTAGTACTGCTTGCAGCACTGTTAAATGCCCTGACCAATCTGCAGTATACACAATAATATCATCTTCATAAGCCACAGTGTAACCCCATGCAGAACTAGGACTCTGTCCATTAGCCGCTGAAATGTTGCAGCGGCTATAGGTAACCTGAATGTCATGTGTCAGAAATGGAATAGGCCCCATGGTGTAGCAAAGGCTGTCTTTTCTTGATCCTCAGGTGCTAAGGGGACCGGCCAGTAACCTTTCATTAGGTCCAACATGGAGACATAGCAGGCTTGCCCTATATTCTCCACCATTTTGTCCACCCTCAGCATTGGATAAGCACTGAACTTTTTGGAAGTCTATACAGAGCCTAATTTTTCCATCTGTTTCAGCATGGCCACAATGGGGCTGCACCAGTCACTTCAGGACTCTTGTATTATGCCTTTTTCTAAAATCATTTCAAGTTCCTCTTCTATCTGTCCTTGAAGTTGTTGTGGGATTCGCCTCCAGTTCTCATGGATCACCTGGCCTGGAGGGCTTTTTATTCGATGCATCACACCCTGAGCTCCCCGGGGACCTCCTGGAACACATCTCCATATTCTCTCACTAGTTCCAATGCCTGTCACCTCTGCTCTTCAGAGAGTCATGGAGCCACTTCCATTTCACTTCCCCCCCCCTCAGGAAGGGTCCCAGTTCTGGTTCATCCAGTTGAAGGACCAAGTATAGGTAATCTCGTTCTTGCCATGGCTTCAGCATCTTAATGTGGTATACTTGTTTCTTCTTTTGCCTGTCTGGCTGATGTACTTCATAATCTACAGGCCCTACTTGGCGTATTATTTCATAAGGGCCCTGCCATCATGCTAGTAACTTACTCTCTTGATTCTTCAAGAGAACCAATATGCGGTTTCCCAATTCAAACTTCCTCTTTCAGGCCCTTCAATTGTAATGGGTTGCTTGCCACTCTTGGGCCTCCCTCAGATTTCCTAAAGCTTCTCTCCATTCTGCCTCCAGGTGTTCTCTTAGTTGTATCATGTATTGAACCAGGTTCCAAACTTTACTTTGTTGTTCTTGCCAGCTTTCCTTGATCAAATCAAGAATTCCTCCTGGTTTCTGTCCATATAATAGTTCAAAAGGGGAAAACCCTGTTGAGGCTTGGGGTGCCTCTCTTACCACAAACAACAAGGGTGGTAATATTTGATCCCACTTCTGAGGGCACTCTTCCACAAACTTCTTCAACCAAAAAGGGTTTATTGAAGTCTGGAGTATATAGTAGTGGCTGTGTACACAGTGCATCCCTCACCTTTTGGAATGCTGCTTCTGCCTCAGGTGTCCATATCACTTTGGTTGGAGCTGCCACCCTTACCATTTCAGTCAAAATTTCAGGGTCCTGTTAAATTAAATTAAATTAGCCCATCAGTTTAGGGATAGTATACTGTGGTCTTTAGGTGTTTAATTCCCAGTGTTTTACTCACTCTCTTGAACACACATGATGTAAAGTTCATTCCCTGGTCAGTCAACAGTTCTTTAGGGAGTCCCACTAAGGAAAATATTTTCAATAACTCCTCTGCCACCTTGGAGGTGGACACCGTCCACATAGGTATGGCCTCTGGATACCTTGTTGCATACTCCAGGAGGACCAAAATAAATTGGTGCCCAGCACTGCTTCTTGTCAGTAGCCCCAAAATATCCATGGCCACCTGCTCAAAGGGGACTTCCACCAAAGGTAGTGGTATTAACAGAGCTGTTGGAGGATAACTAGGGTTTACTTTTTTGGCACATGGGGCAAGATGGACAGTACTTGGCTACTTCCTGTATTAACCCCGGCCAAAAAATCTTCCCCTAATGCAAGTTTCAGTCTTGTGTCACCCCAAATGTCTGCCCATAGGGAGTTCATGAGCTACTTTCAGTAGAGCCTTCTGGTATCGCTGAGGTACCAGCAATTGTACTACTTCCTCTGCCCCATGTTTTCCCCCTTTGACTCTATATACAGGATCATTCCTCACCTCAAATCATGGGGTCTTCATCAGCTGTGGTTGTAGGACCTCCCCTTTTTGCTGGGCTAGGTGTTCCTGGAAGGCATAACAAAACACTTCCTCTTTGCTCTGTTCCAATCGGAAATGCTTATCCTCTCACAAGTGTACCATGCCCACCTTCTGTTCTGCTTCTTCATCTGATAGAGGTAGTTCAACCTCATTGGTGAATGCCTCAAGCCATAAAATCATCCTCAAGTACCACCTTGGACCTTGCTGTCTTGCATCCTCTTTTCTCTGCTTCCAGTGGTTTCCAGCTGGGGCCATTTCCTACCTTTGACTTCTCTTCAGAGGCTTTCCCCGTAGTCTGAATGGGGTAGCATTGTGGGGCACCTCCAGTTTTCCTTGCCCCTCTCAAACTATATGCCTGGGCTATGACTGTCAGAAGCGCCAGCCAGTAACATCCCAGCATCATAGGATAGGGTAAGTGCTTAGCCACTCTGACCAGCATTCGGTGTATTTTCTCACCCACTTGCAGAATAACCCACACTCTGTCTTGTCTTTGGGACTCTCCACACAAACATTGAATAATTATCTGATCCACCGCTTCCCTCTCTCCTCTTGGTAAGATGTCTCTCTGCGCTACTGTGTGTGATAAGCCAGAATCCAACATAGCCTGAATCTTTTGTCCCTCAAGCCTCACATCCACCATTAGTGTGGGCCATTCCTGTCCTGGCTCAGGGTGAACCCTGGCACCATACCCACAAATGCCCTCGGGGGGGGAGGGGGGTCAGTTTGTTGGTATGCCCACACACCATATTGTCTAGCAAAGTCTGTTGTCTTTCTGTTTGTTTCTGCAGACCCTAGACAACTAGACATAGGAGTTAGTGTGCCCCTAAATCTGAGGCTTTGGTCTGCCCTGTCTTTCCTGCCTTCTTTTTGGACCCAAGGGTTCTTTCTTTCATTTGGGCCAACCATCATCACAGGGTACATGTTACTGTAGGAAGCTTCCTAGCCAATGCACCAATGTGACAGGTAGCCCTCCCCAGTACCATCTTTTGCATTACCCATGCCCTATGTGGTGGCCAGAACCAGAGGGGTTACTATTACAAGCAATAAATATATGCTCTTGGAGACATCCAGGCAATTATTTAGCAGTTAAGATTAGCTAATGCAAAGCTTGAAAGTTTGCAACCTGCAAGTGGAAATTGTCTGTCACAATTTAACTGAAGTGTTGAATCAAACTGTTTGCACTGATCATGGGACTGACTGGGCCCCCAAAATAATCAGAACTACAAGATTAGCTGAACTAACAGGTTTTTTAAAGGTCAGCCATAACAAGATCTGACCACCTAATATAATTAGCACATTCCAAGAAATCCAAGGAATAAGAAACCAAGGGGTTGAGCTTGGGCAAAGTAATGCTAATTTCAAACCTCAAAGTAATGTGGTGTAATTTGCTTATTGGGCGAACCCGAGTTCAGGCAGTAACCTTTCATGATAATTTCTAACACCTTTTAATCCCATAGGGTAACAGCTTTACGGTAAGATTGTGAATGGCTCTAAAGCCAACAGATAGACATAAAATAAGGCATAAAGGAACTTGCATGTCAAGTAACCAGTTTGAAGGACGGGACAGAAAGACCATTGCTGTACCAAGCCTGGACCCAGACTCCCAGTGTGAGCAAGGACCAAATCCTGACCAAGGAACCTTCCTAGTGACCCCTTGGACAGCACTGATGGGGGATGTCTGACTTTGCTGGAACAACTTGGCATGCACCTGGCATAAAGGGACTTCTGATAAATTGCAACCCCATATGGAAACTTTGCCATTCTGTCTTTCTGTTGTTATTATTCACTATTACCTCTTTATTACTGTACTATCTGTTTGTCACATTAACCTTTCTGTTAAAGGTTGTATGCTAAGCTATATATAAATTTGCCTTTACTTCTCTCCCAACTTGCCTCCTCAATCCTGAACCCAGCAGCCTAACGGCTGATACACTCACAGTGCCTAGCTGACCTGTGACAGCCCTATGTGGGATGCCCTTGGAGACCGCTTAAGGTTTGTTGTGTCCCACTTTCTACTCACCTGCCAGGTCTTGAAGGAAATATTATACCAATGTTCTTGTAAGCAGGAGACTGCCTATCGTTTTTGTATGTTGGGTTCCTCCTCCACCACTGGTCTTGACCCCAGTCTTTCTTTAGCTAGCCCTCCCCATCTAAACCCACCAGATAGGGTTTGATGCCTAGGCTCTAGCTCTTTAGTTGTGGGGCTTATGGCTCTCCTTTTTGCTCCAATCTGGAGCCCACGATCCCTGGCCCAAAGGCCTGTCCACTGCTTCCAAGCCCAGGGCTTTTATAGTTCTGCCTTCCCCCATCTGGTCACCTGACTGGGTGGCCTGGCTCAGCTTTTAACCCCCACCTTACCAGCACATTGTGCCCAGAAAGTTATGGTTTTAAAGGGGCCAACCTGCCTTCTGGTAACAAGGCTAGTGTTCCCTGTTACAGTGACATGTCAGGTGTTGCCGGACAACCGTGGTCAGATCCTGCCACATCTAGCTGTGGCTTGCCCAGTAGGCCAAGGGGTTGCAGTCCAGTGGCTCCACATCCTCAACAAGATAGGTAGCCACCAAAGACTCAGCACTAACTGCCCAAGGCTGGGGTCTGGTGTGTTTGGACTCCAGTATTGAAGCCATGCCCATGGCCAACATTGGCTGTCTGGAGGAGACTGGCTGATGCTGGTGCCAGTGCTGGGGCTGAGATTGCTGACATGGGAAACTGGATCCCCTTCTTCCACATCCCCTCATCTCTGTACTTCCACGTCCTTGACTTTGTTGACCAGTGCCTGCATCCAGTGATCAAGGGTTTTGGTGCTTCCTGCACATGTGCTCCCCTTCACCCTTGGGTCACAGATGCCTGCCATGATGTGGACTGTACTGGACCACAAAGGGATCCAGCCATCTCCTGATGCCTTCCTTCAGCTGCCTCACCAGTGCCTGCATGTCTGGTGACAGGAGCCTGCCCCAGCCAGGAACATTGATCCCCTAGAACTTCTCCATTTGGTTCTTATGTTCCCTCATTATGGAGATCACCTGCATGAGGAGGGCATCACCAGTGCTAAGGATCTCGGTGGCCTCAAGTAAGGTCTTGAGGACCACCAAGTTCTGGGATATGGTACACCACTTGGCTCTGTTCTGGAGGCCACTGATCCCTATATCCCCAGGCAAGGCCATCTCATGGATGGACTTCTGTTGCTTCACCAGCCTTTTGAGCATCAGGTATGTGGAGTTTCACCAAGTCTCCACATATTGCATGATTTTGTGCTTTGGGATGCACAGCTCTGCCTCTTTCTCCCACAGCATCTTGTCCCCCTTGATGCTGTGGTGGAAGTAGCCTACCACTTTCCTGCATTTTGAAATCACTTGGCTTGTACCAGTAGGGGTGGTGGTGCCATCACAGGCAGCCTTGTCCCCCTCCAAGGCATCCTTCACTACGATGGGCAGCCTGTGTGCACATAGTGGATGCCAACAAAGTAGGCTTCATTGACAGCCTTGACCTTATTGGCCCCATTGCCGGTGACCATGCACCCACAGGTGAGTTCAGCCTGCCCAATGAGCCACCCTTGCACCATGCAGTTTATGGCCCCCCATGATCTCCCTTGCCATGTGGGACTCATCCAGCACCTCGGTTTGCAGTAGAGCCCACTGATAGCCTGACTATGATCACCACCTCGGCTGCTCCAGATGTCTGAGGTGAAGTGCAAGGCTACCTGCAGCCCTGCCTTGCACATTCCTCCCTCAAGTACTACCTGCATGCCTCATATAGGGAGGGCACCACTGTCCTGCCAAAGGTAGTCCATGTGGGCACTTTGGAAAATGGCGCCAGAAGTGCTAAGAGCCACCTGAACCCTAGCTGCTCAACTAGGGAGAATAGATGGCTATGCAGAGCTAGCATCTCCCCAATTGTCTGGGTGATCTTGCTCACCTTTGCAACTCACCCTGTCCTGTCTGCAGCTTTCCTTCACTGGTCCAGGATGGCCTTCCTCTGCTTTGGACCGAGTGGAGGACTTCCCTTTTGGCATGCTCACACTGGTGCCAGGCTGAGCAGCAAGAAGGGTAAGAGGGTGCTGCCTCCTCAGCTGCAGCAGCATCACTGTGGTGTAAAAGTGTTTCATGTCCTTGCTCTGGTTGATGTGTCTTCAGCAGTGCTGGCAGATGGTAAACCTAGGATCATCTGCCAACTTAAAATGTTCCCACACTATGCTCCTCACCCACTTCTGGGCTGAGGGTGAGGATGCTGCCTTCTCCCACTCCTCAGCAGGCTGAGGCACAACAGCAGAAGGAGCTGCCTCAGCTGAGCCACTTGCCTCCTCAACCTCAACTTCCTCTTAGGTGCTGCTTTCCAGAGGAGACCTGGGTCTAGGGGAACTTTGAGGGGTGTGGAGCATGAACTGTGATTTCCCTTTGGTCCCCATAAGTGCTTGAGCCAGCGTGCTCAGCATCCCTGGTTCCAGCTCCAGTTCCTCCTCTGGCAGTGGGAGGCTCATGCTGAGAGATGGCATTGGGGTGGAGGAGACAGTGATTCTGCTGATGGTGCCTATTTTGGGACTGAGGGGAGGTGGTGCAGGTGCAGGTGAAGGGACATCTGGTGCAGACACTGCTCCCACCTCCTAGCTTGCACTGGCAGAACAAATGCCATGGCTGCTTGAGAAGTGAGTACATCAATGCTTGGTGGGGGGGCTTGCTCCCCCTACCCCTTATCCCTCCACTGCCAGAAGACCTGGCACTTGCCTTTCCAACATGCTTCATATTAATCTTTCCTCTGCTGCAAAAGGTGTGTGTGTATGTCACTCCTTTTGTGTTGTATGTTTTAGTCCCTCTGTGTTGCATGCTTCTTTGATTGTTTGATTCAGTAATAATAATGTGTGAAGAACTATGTAAAAAAGTGTGCTGTCTGTCTGTCTTCTTCTCCTCTGTGATGTGTTTATTTAGTATGAATTATGAACGTGAAGTGTGACTCTGTTGTCTGTTTTATTCCCTCTCTGTTATTCCCTCTGTGTTGTGTGCATGCACTGAACTCTTCTTTGATTATTAATAACTATATATGGTATCTTCTGTGATGTTCTATTAATGTGAATGTGTTACTACTACTGTACTTCTTGTTTTTATTCTGTGTTGTGATGTGTACCTAAAATGATGTATCTCCTTCTTCTAAGACCCTGAGTTCTGTGTTAGTTTCAATCAGTATCTGACTTCTGTGTTGTCTTCAGTCTCTATGTAAACTATAATAATCTTAATAACTACTAACTACTAGATATAATCTGACTCTTTTCTCCTATAAATATTTGATTTTTCTTCTTCTATGTGTGTATAAGTGTGTGTGTGTGTGTGCGCGCGCGCGCAATCTGTGTGCCTCCCTGCACAGTGATGGATCATGCTTGCAGGGAAAACACAGAGTTTATTTTTATCAAAGTTTGCAACAAAAAAGAAAGCAAATATAAATTGAAATAAATTAATTGGATAGTATTAAGAGATGCTAAGGTAAGCTAAGCTAAATCCTATACAATCCTTTCTAACAAGAAAAAGGAGCAGGCAAGTAGCAACTCCTGACTATAAAGCAAGCCAGGCAGTACACAGTACCTTTCTCACACTGTTCCCCAGACAGAACCAGCTTACAAAAGGCAGAGTAAGCCTGCACAGAGAGGGTTTTATGCTGTTTCTATGTCTCTGCCCCCAGACACTGTAATTGGAAAGGCAACTAGAAATAAATCTTACTCACTGGCCACCTAGACATGCCAGTATTTCCCCCGTGCTCCTCCTCCCCTCCTTCTCTCCCTTCCTCTTCTAAGTTTCTGTTTCCCCATACAGACAGCCCTCTGAATTACTGAATCTTTTTGAAATCTTTTCCAAATCTTTTCTGAATCAATTCAGAAAGCCCAAAGCAGCCACAATTTGATTTGGACATGCTGATTCAGTGTCCAAATTGTCCAAATCTTTTCCGAATCTGAATCACGGCCTGAAGCTTCTCACAGCCCTACTGGGACACCAGGCACTGTCACTTACATTGAGGGGACACCATCTGTGCCATGCTTCTGTTTACATACTCACTGTGCCACTACTGGTGGATCTGACTTTTCATAATTCAAAAGGGAAATTTGAAGACTCCCATTTACTAACAAAAGGCTAACAGGTCAAATTTAATCTTTGCTGCACTCATTGAAAATGCATTAATATTTCTTGAAATTCTCCTTTAGAAACCCTTTGCCGAAACATCTTTCCTCTCCACTAATATGTTTAAAGTCCATAAATGTGTTGCTGTCTTCATATTAATCATTTTTATTTTACAAAATTGCATGGAGCACCTTGCCTCTGTCTCTTTCCTCCCACCCCCTCCCTTTTTAGTGACCAAAATTCTATTTGTTTCTGAGACTGATAAATTTTCCTTGGACATTCCAGAAATTATTTTATATCTGAAAATTATAGTTATTATATATTATATATCATATAGCATGTTGATATTTCTGAAGTCTGTAGGGTGGATGGGTTTTAATTCCTGATGATTGCTAGAGGACTAGTTTGTGAACATAAAACTTGGGATTATCTTGTTGCTGTTTTATTTCAAGCAGATGTTCCCCTCCTTGCCTGAAGTTGTGCCATGTACAGCTCTATCCCAGCCTAGAACTGGGTTCTTTACCTTAACCTTGCATATTTACAGCACCATTTAATTAACAATGATACAGCTTCTGTGAACAAGTTTGCTTTCTTGGGCTAAGTAAGTAGACAGAGTAATTCCTTGTATGTTTATATAATCTACATGCTTTTTTGCTGAAACAAATAGTTTATAATGAAAATTAATTTATGAAGAAAGCCTGAAGTTCCAAAGTTAATGGTACTATGAGGTGGCAGGGAAATAAGAAATAGCTTGTTTGTGCTGCACCAGCTGGTTAGTATAAGATGGAAACAGGCAAGCAACACTTACACTAGTTTAATTTAGTTCGGTGGAATTTACCTCTGACTTCTCCAAGATAATTCTAGGTAGTTTTGAGGCACTAGACCATTGTAGGAGTTTACATTGTCTATCTGCTCCGTGTAATCAGACTTAACACTAATCTGAACTACCACGTAAACCTATTGTTTATCCAATCCCTTTGTGTAAATGCAGACCATATTAATTTGAAAAAACATGGAATGGGTGCACCCACCACCAGCAATGACCCAGGCTGGGGCTCTGCAGACCTCAGTGCAGCAGCTTGCAGCCTCCCCACCACCTGCTGTGAGCAACCCTGGCTCTGCAGTGGGTGGCAAGGGCCTACCCAGTGCCTGGGCTGGCTGGGCAGGGAGAGGGGCCTAATCCTTGTGTCAGTGCAGCTCTGGACACTGCCCTGCCATCTGCCTCAAGGCATGAATGCCAAGTAAAATGCCTTTATGTGTCATGCCCTGGCCAACCTCTGACCTAGATTATAATGCTGCTGCCTGACAATTATGTATACAAGTGGGTTACATGGAAACATACCAAGATATCTCTTTGCTTAAAAGTTGTTTGATATCTTGTATACCCTAGAAAGAACTGATATATGGACCAAAAAATGTCACTCAGTAATGACTTAGTGAATGTGGACAAAAGAATGTGAACTTGGAATATGAACGGCCAGAAAAGCAGTTATGAATTTTAGAAATTTGCTTGCAAAATGCAAGTGATGTTTGCTTCTTAATTAGTTGATAACTGTTCACTTTCTGTTGATAATTTGAGGCAGTCCCCTTGGTGTTGACTTGAGGTTTCATTAGTTTCCTGTCATAGGGTCATAGAAAAGTAGGGCTGGAAGGGGCCCCAGGAGGTTATCTATCTAGTCCAGGCTCCTGCTGAAGCAGGATAATCTCTGACTAATACATCCGAGTCAAGTGTCTATCCACCCAGGGACAGAGATTCCACAACTTCTCCAGGTACCCTGTTCTAATGCTTGGCCACTCCCACAGTCAGGAAGTTCTCCCTAATCTTCAAACTGAATTTCCTCTGCTGTAGCTTGAGGTCATTGCTTCTAGTCCTGTCCCCTATGGCGACAGAGAATATATGATCTGCCTCTTCTTTATAATCGTCATTCAGGTGTTTGAAGACTGTCGGGGTGACTCGTATGGGGTGCACATGGGTTCACATGCACCCCCTACAAAAAGGTGTCACTGACACTGTTGGCAGCACCTGCATGTGGTTGCCGCTTGCCACCCTACCACCAGTACTGCTGGCGGCTTCTGCGGGCAGGCAGTTCACAATCCCCGCTGATGTTGACCAGGGGTCGGCACTTGCTGCCACCCCCACCACCACTGACAGTGCCAGCAACATCTTTGGGAGTTCCCCTGCATATCGCTGCCATGTTCCCACCACCACCAGTGCTGCTGTGCCCCCCCAGCCACTGGGTGCACGCGTCATTCATAAAGACTATTATCAAGTGCCCCTCAGTCTTTCCTTCTTCAGAATAAATAATTCTAGAACGTTCAGCCTTTTCTTATACATTATGCTTCCTGGGCCACCGAGAATTTTTTGTTGCTCTCCACTGGATTCTTTCCAATCTATCCACATCTTTCTTGAATTGAGGCCCAGTACTCCAGGTGAGGCTTCACCAGAGCTGAATAAAATAAAAGAATCATTTTCCTTGACTTGCAAGTGACATTTCTCTTGATACAACCCAATGTACTGCCAGCTTTTTTTGCAATAAGAAATCTTTTTTGGCTCCTATTCAGCTTATGGTGCAGTGTAACCCCCAGGTCTTTCTCTGCAGTACTGCAGCCTAGCCAGTCATTCCCCAGTCTGTATTTGTACATGCAGTTATTCTGGGCCAACTGAAGGACTTACCATTTGTCCTTGTTGAATCTTATCTGATTAATTGTGGATTGCTTCTCTAGTCTATTCAGGTCATTTTGAACTGTAGCCCTACCTTCCAGAGTGCTAACTCCACCCAACTTGTTGTCATCCAGAAAGTTGCTAAGTGTGCACGTAATTCCATCATCCAAATAATTTAATGAAGGTATTAAACAATACCAGAACAGACTCTAGGGGAACCCATTGTGATTCTCCTTCTAACTAGACACTAAACAAGATAATCCAATCAGTTTTGTATCCAACTTACAGTTTTCCTTAGTTTGCTAATGGCAATGCCATGGTTTATGTGTGAAAAGCCTTGCTAAAGTCAAGGTATATAATATCCACAGCTCTTCTCCCCTATTCCCCACCCCCACCACTCTTCTAAATTTACAGAGGCTGTCACTTTGTCATAGTAGGAAATCATGTTGGTCAAACATGACTTGTACTTAGTGAATCCATACTGGCTGTTCCTGATCACCTTGTGCTTCACAATAGATTCCTTGAGGACCCATTCCATGATCTTCCAAGACCAGGCTGACTGGTTTGTAGTTCCCCAAATACTTCCTTTTTTTTTTTCAAATCATTTGAGACCTCACCTGGATGTAAATAACAGTCAGCCTACTTCCTGAGGTGAAATATTTCAGCAGTTCATGTTTAGCTGTTAAGACTACAGAGTTAATAATGTCAGATGGGTGCAGGAATAAACTAGGTCAATGATGCTCAACCTCCAGCCTGTGGGACAAATGCAGCCTGTGGAGCCATTGCATGTGGCCTGCAGGGCTCCCCACAAGTCAGAAAATTTGGCAGTGGTGGATCACTTGCCATTAATTGGTAAGTCTACCATTTTGCTAGTACTTTAATCAACTGTACATTCTCTACTGCTATTCAATAAAACTGTGGAAGCGCTAAAGGTGTGATTTACATTGGGAGCCGTACTATCTGTCTGGTGCAGGGCCCCTCCCCTCAATTTTCCTACTATGACTTGGTGTTACTGAATGAAAGGGAGGGGTTCAGTGGAGATCTTCTTCCTGGGGGACCCTGGGGACAGTAGTACTCACTGTCTTGATGCGATGTTCTGCGGGCTCCGCCTCTCCTACACCCTGTCCACTCACCAACCAAATGAGTGCCACCTGCATAGTTTAGGCATGTCCCATCAACCCCTTTCACAAGGGGGGCCAGTGTCAGCATGGGTTCTGGTGGGCTAGCTCAGTTCTCATGACAGCTAGTGTCCAACTGCTTTGGATGCTGATGGGCTAGGCTTCTGTCGGCTGGTGTCCTCCTTGCCTTCTCTGGGCGGGACGCCTCTAAAGCTCTTTATCAAATAGACTGCTGGAAATGGGGTGGCGGGATGGAGAAGTGGTGAAACTGCCTCCTCCCTCCCAGCCTTCTACAGGGGCTCAGCTTTCAATGGCTCAGGATGCTGACGCTGAGCCAGCTGCAGTGCTACTGCCTGCCACAGGAGTCTCACCACACCAGGCATGCTCCAGACTGATGTGCTCCCTCTCCAATCCTCAGCTGGGTTCCGGTGGGGCTTTTAAGTCTTCCTGCGGTGGCTGGTCCAGCCACCATGATTGGCTCTGCTGTTCCCCACCTGGGGAACAGCTGATTAAACAGCCGGCATAATGCCTGCATGCATGGCCATGGCTGCAGCTGTGACTCCTTCTTTGGCTCTGGCTGAGCCCCTGGAGGTAAGTTTCCCCAGTGGGGGGGGGGGCTTCTTGTGTGGCTTGGGGCCCATGGGGACTGCCCCCTCCCCTTCAGGAGCCTGTGGGGTGTCTCACCGGCACAGACCTCCCCTCTTAAGTTGCCTTGTGGTATCTGGATCCCTTGTACAGCTTCCCAAAGAGCCTGATGTTCCTCCTCATGGGCATGATGTGCCTCCTCAGCCAACTTGCTTGGGCTGCCACATCTACAGAGGAAATCTGCTACAAAATTATTTTTGCCAGGATGGTGCACTACCATAAACTTAAAGGGTTATAATACCAGAGCCCAGCGAGTAATAATGGGCATTTTCATTTTGTTTCCTGGTTAGCCATTGGAGTGGGGCATGATCTGTTACCACCAGGAATTCCCATCCCATCAGGTAATACTTAAAATATTCTATTTCCTAGCGTATCACCAGGCACTCCCTTTTGATTGTGGCATACCTGGTTTTGGTGTGGCTGAGTTTGCGGTTGGCGAAGACGATCAGGCGCTTATCTTCCCAACATCTTTGCATTAACACAGCCCCTAGGGCACTTCCCAATGCACCTGTCTGCAATATAAAAGGGGCAGAAAAATCAGAGGTGTGTACCATGACATCATGATGTATCACCTCCTTCAGTTCCTTGAAGCTCTTTCTCATTTCTGGTGTCCACGTTAACACCGCTGCTGATCCCCCTTTGAGTGCATCTGTGAGAGGTGCAGAGAGGTCTGCAAAATGTGGTATGAGCCACTGGTAATAACTGATGAGCCGCAAAAAGGAGCAGAGCTGTTTATGGTTGGGTGGTTCCTGGAATCGCCATATGGCCTATACCTTGTCTGCCAGGAGGCGGGTGGTTCCTCATCCTACCCGAAACCCCAGGTACGCCATCTTTAGCCCCACTAGTTGGCATTTCTTTGGATTGGCGGTCAAACCCACTGCTCAAAGTCCTCTCAGGACTACCCTTAGGGCCTTAGGTGTTGTTGCGCATCAGGAGTGAAGAGGATGATGTCATCTATATAGGCTGCTGCATACAACACATGTGGCAAAAGTAGGGTGTCCATAAGCCTCTGAAAGGTGGCTGCCATGCCACTCAGCCCAAAGGGCATCCTTACAAATTTGAATAAGCCCCAAGGGGTCCTGAAAGTGGTCTTTGTGCTATCTATGGGTCACATCAGGATTTGCCAGTAACCTTTGGCTAGGCTGATGGTAGATATGTACCAGGCTTCCCCAATTCTCTCAATGAGGTGGGTAATGTGTGGCATGGGGAAGGCGTCAAAGGTCATTAAAGCATTTAACTTTCTGAAGTCTATGCACAAGCAAAGTGACCCATCTGGTTTGACCACCAGTACAATGGGGCTACACCAAGGGCTTTGGGATAGCTGGATAATTCCCTGTTTTTGCATTTTTTAAATCTCCTGTTGTATCTCCTGCTGCCATCATTGGGGTATCAGCCTTCACCTTTCCCTGACTAGTGCCCCAGGCAGTGTTCTGGTCTTGTGCTCAATGCCCCACACCCACCCCAGGGTTTCCTGGAACACTTCCTAGAAGGCCTCTATTATTTCCAACAATTCCCATCATTGCTTGGTAACCAGACCTTCACCTAATTGCATGGAATCCTTCGATATGGATTCGCCTAATTCTAGGCAGAGAGGTCCCAGTTCTTCCACTGCCTCTTCTTCCTGTACTAGCCAGCCCTGTGGGGTCTTCCACTCCTTAAGGAGGGTTACGTGATAGATTTGATGCTCATAGCAGTGTCTCAGTTTGAGCACTTCATAGTCCACCGGCCCTACTTGACGGACCACTCTAAAAGGGCTTTGCCACATCATGAGTTGTTTGCTTGCTGATGCAGGAAGTGAGACCAAAACCATATCTCCTGGATAGAATGTTTGGGTTTTTGTCTTTCTATTATACTGGGCCTCCTGTTGTTCTTGTGCAGCTGTCAGGTTTTGGCAAGTGATCCGCTGTGTCTTGTTGATTCAGTCCTGTCGTTCCTGTCGGTACCTCTCCACTGATGTTCCTAACCCCACCGGTCACTCCCACTCCTCCCGGATGATCTTTAACAGTCCTCTAGGGCGGTGGCCATATACTAGCTGGAACAGGGAGTACAGCATCAACTCTTGGGGGGCATCCCTTAGGGCAAACAGTAATGTCTTGATTGTCCCATTTATTCTTTTGACTAAGCCGTTCATCTGGGGGTGATAAACCAAGTTTTTAAGTGGGTGATGCTGAGGGTATTGCAAACAGCTTTCATCACTCCTGACTAGAAATTTGCCTCCTGGTTGGTGAGTATGCCTGCCCAGTATGCCTACCCTAGCTATCCATTTTAGTAGCTCCTCTGCTATACAAATTGTTATAATAGATCTGAGTGGGACCACCTCCAGGAACCTTGTGGCATAGTCTACTAAGACCAATACATATTGGTAGCTGCTGTGCAATTTTGGAAAGGAACCCACTATGTCAAGAGTAAATTGGGAGAACAGCATCTCTATTATTGGCATCGAGTGCAACGATGCCTTCTGTGGTCTCCACTCCTGGGCCCTCTGGCATTCTGAGCAAGCTGCTTCCCACCTTTCCACATCTTCCTGCAGATGTGACCAAAAGAATTCTTGAATTACCCTTGCATGGGTCTTGGTATGTCCTAAATGACCCCCTAGCAGGGAGTCATGGGCCAATCTCCAAATGGAACGGTGGAGCAAGGATGGAACCTGTGGCAGAAAGCCACCTTGTTTCTTCCCAAAATCTCTGCCCTGTGACACTGACTAAAATCTCTGAGCAGCAACCATTTGATTAGGGTGGGTCAGCACGGAGGGGACCACACCCTGGCCGGTCTCTTTAGGTAACTTGAACTGGCTGCATTCCTGAGGGAGGGGGGGAAACCTGCTCCCTCTGCCTACGTGACTTGCATCAGTTACCTGGGTGGGGGGTTTCTACCTGGGAAGCTGGAATCTGCCTGGTAACAGGTGATGTATTTCCAATTGGTTGGCTGACAGCCAACTGGGGCTGACCTCCACTGGACCAGGTGAATGAGGTCACAGGGGCTATATAGGTTGGGAGGGGGAGGAGGCTCGTTCTTCTCTCTTCGGCCATGAGGTGAAGCAGCAGCAAAGCAGGGGAAACAGAGGAGCTTTGCCATCGGGACCTAGCTCTCTATCTCACTCCCAGACTCCAGAGGGGAAATGGAAGAACTCTGGAAGATGCTTGTGAGTAAGCTACTCAATCTGATTAGATATCTAGCTGGCAGTAACACAGATGCGTAATCAAAAGGCTACCTCAGTCACACTGTTTGCTCTTTAGGATTTCTAAGATATTGCTCAGTCCTGTACCTTAGTTTCCCCTACCCCTCGTAATCAATAAAGTTCTCCTTTTTGACTGGTGTGGGAGACTTATTGAGGGGTGGGTCTAAATTATGCCTAAGAGACCCCTTAGGTCTGCGAACTAAGGGAGACTTTACTTCTTGCCCCTTGGCTTGGGGAAGTGCCCCAAGTGCCTGTACTGGGCTGAGTACCCGTCGGACTATTAGGCCTGTGTTTCCCCGAGGACACATGGCCGAGACAGTCCCTTCTCGGGGTGGTGGTGGCGACGTTACCCCCAGACTAGCAAGTGTGCTCTGGGAGAGGGGTTGGCCAAGCATAAGGCACCCCTAGGGAGGCATTCAGAGTCTGGAAGGTGGTCGGGCACAGGGAGGTGGGCGGCTCAACGCAGGAGCGCCCCCTACTGGCCCACCACAGAACCATTAACTGCTGCCTTTCCATTGTGCCCTCCTCACCCTGCTAGACCTGATATAGCATCCCCCTGATTACCTCAAAGCCGGAGTGACTCCAGGATGTTCCCTCCCCAGGGTCCTCTGTCTCGAGCCATTGGAGTTCTGCATCTTTTCATTGAGCCTGGTGAAACTGCGTTTCGCTGGCCTCCTGTTCTAGGTCTATACTGCCTTTTTTCGCTTTCTTCTTGTAAGGTGGACTTTCTCCAGCCCAGCCCTCTCCCCTTCTGAGTCACTTCTTCTCCTCAGTTGCTTGTATCCATTCCAGTTCCATGTAGAACAGCTCCTATTCTCAACCGAGGATCATCTTGCAGGCCATGGCTGGAATCAATCCAACCCACAGTTCTCCACGGAACTCCATCACCTTCAAAGGAAGGTAGCAGCTCCAGAAATGCATCTCACTGCCCAATATACAAGTCATCATTAAGGATCTGGCTTCCTTTGCCTCAGTCCATGGGGATAGATCTGCTCAGAGTAGGGACTGGGAGCATCCCGTGTCTAGGGTTGCTCTTACTGCCTTATCCCCAATCCAGGCTGTTATGACGAGGTGGTCCCATCCTCCCTCATGTGCAATGTACCCAAAGCTACAGTCCATGGGCTCCGGTTTCTCTGCCTCTTTTCCCTGCTCATGGGGTGGAGTGGATGTAGTCGACTTGTGGCCCAGCTTGCTTAGGCCCAAACCATATTCCCTGGCAATATGCCCAGTTCATCCACAATGGTAGCAAATGACACCCCTCAATGTCCCCTTCTGTGGACCCATCTGCCTTGCTCCCCATTGGGGCCCAGGAAACTTGTCTATGCCCATGCTCATTTTATGAGCTGGCAAAGGCCTCCTCACTGCTCCAGGGCTGGTGCCTCTACACCCACACCTGGGTGTCTTTCTCCAGGTCCCAGAGGAATTGCTCCAATAAGACCTGGTCAATGACCCCCTCCTGGTTGAACCTACCTGTCGGTAGCCATTTATTAAGAGCATCCCATAGGTATTGTTGCAAACCATGGGGCCCCTTAGCTTCCTTCAGCTTTTGTGCTTGGAATGCCTGTCTGTAGCTCTCTAGGGAAATCTCAAGTCTGTAGAGGATCACCACCTTTACAGTCTCATAATTCCAGGTATCCTCCCTTGACAGGGCCTGATAAGTGGCTTGGGCCTTGTCAATCACCACGGCACCTAACTGGTGATCCCACTGACTGTGATCCAACGCTGTCTAGAGGGTGGTCCTCTCAAAAGCCTCTATATATTGTTACCTGTCAGCTCCATGTTCTTGGGGAACCCTGACACAGGACACAGACTGTCTGACTCACAAAGAATCGCCATCCCCCCCCACCTAAACAGAAACTGATTAAGATGCAGTGAGAGACACACCTAAAACCCTTCAGATAAGGGTGACAAAAGTGCAACAAGTGCCCTAGGTCTCATTTGCATCTGAGATGGGAACAGATGACCATTCATTTACATGAGAGATGGAGAACAGAAAACCTGAAGCAGAGACTGCAGTGAATTCTGGGATCAGCAAAGCAGGGGAGCACTGCATGTTGGGGAAGCTGTGTTCCAAATGCTAATCAACCCCCACACCCAGCTCAGCATTTATCAGACCAGTTCTAATCTGGATTTACAAAGGACTTTTCCTTCCCCCCCCACACCTCTAAGCAAAAGGAAGTTTATTGGGCCTCTCGGGCCATACATTCCCGGGTCCCACTATGGGAGGCCTATGTAAACTTAATTGGCTACAACTCGGTTGCCGGGTTAGAGAATGCTGAGGCAATAGAGCGAGTCAGAGGGGGTATGGGCAACATTTGAACAATGGTTCAAATGGTTATTGAACAGGGTTCATCACAGCGTCCAGCCCGTTGGAGCCCTGTGCACAAGTGTTGTCATACTTTTCCCAAGACGACTGGTGGAAGTCCTCTCCACGACAGGTTATGAACACTCCAATAATTGCCTTCAGTCTGTTAAAAGACTATAATAAGATCTGGAAAAGTCATGCTAAGCTGAGGCTTGTTCACAGCAAGTAAAAATCCAAAAACCCTGATGCTGCAAGCTATTGTTTCTGAATTCACCAAGAGAGATCCCATCAAGTATACCTGCTATCCATAGGAATGTCAAGCTGGCTCCAAAGTAGATGTTTCCTGAGTATCAATCAAGTTCCTGAGATGTTGCACCCAGATAACCCCTTGTCAATAGAAAAGACAATTTGATTTACAATATTGAGAATGCTTGAAAAAAGCTGAACTGAGGGTATAAAAATCTGTAAAAGAAGCAACAGTGTGTGTGCTGACACCACTCGCTTTCTTCTGGAGAAGCTGCAGGAGGAAGATCATCTCCCTTCAAGGATCATGCTGAGAACTTTGACCTGTCAGCTTTGCAACCTGAGTGCCTTGGACTAGTGAGATCCCAGCTCTCTCTCTCTCTTTTCTCTTCTCTCTCTCTAAGAATAGATTTCTGAACTTGAACTGTATTAGTTAAGCTTGAGCTAAGTTTCCCCAAATACTTAGTGAAACCAGGGTATACTGTGACTGTTTGTGTTTGTTTTTCCTTTGCATGTCTATCACTACTAGTGTCAATATACATTTCATCTACTTAGCAATAAATAACTTTTATAGTCAAACTGGTGGTAACTGGGTATATTTTGCCTCTTTACTTCTCTTTCCCCACTTACTCTGTAGCAACGCCCCTCTTACCTAAGCTAAAGATCCCTGTGTAGCCCAGAAATACTGTGGGGTCTGCTCATCAAGAGACTAAAAGATTGGGACGTGCTGAGTTTGAAACACATAAGGGGATCAGCTTGTACAGGCTGATTGACCCAGTTTGGCTCAGACATGCCCTAATGAACTGAATTCTGGCCCATGAGGGTGTCATCTGGACACCCAGCCAGATTCAGAGGTATTCTGTTTAATTGTGTGCTTGTGTCTGACTGTGGTTATTGTTGCTCTGATGAACTGATTCTTGGCATATGAAGGTGTCAGCCTGCCCATGCTGATCAACCCGGCCAGGTCAGGCGTGTCATGTTAATCTGTGTGTGTTTGTGTGTATGACTGATTTGGTGACTAGAGGAACCCAGCCCCACTGAACTGAGTCCTGCAAGATAGCTCCACTGGGGGTGAGGGCTTGCAGAAGGGAGAGATACAGCTTCATAATAGAAACACAAGTAACACAAGCAGCACATTGATAGAATTACCAAGACCCTAGCCCTAATAAATGAGGACACCCCAAAGTAGCGGGCAAATCTGGTAACAATATGCCTCAGGATCATCTTCCTGTGTCATATGCGGCATTTTGAATAGGGTGGCATTATGCTACATCCATTCCTGCTGATGTGCCCCCGTAGCTGCTGTACCTCCAATACCTGCCCTCTAGCCTGGATGGCCTGCGTTAGCAGCTCTGCATGGGCTAGTTCTGGTGGCTGCATATTTGCTTGACCCAGGTTGGGATTTCTATCTCATTAATGCCAACTTTCCCAGCAAAGAACTTCCTGGCCAATGCACCACTTTGGAAGCACTAAAGGGGTTTATGTTGGGAGCCATACTATCCATCTGGTGCAGGGCCCCTCCCCTCAGCTTTCCTGCCATGACTTGGTGTTACAGAATGAAAGGGAGGGGTTCAGTGGAGATCTTCTTCCTGGGGGACCCTGGGGATGGTAGTACTTACTGTCTTGATATGACGTTCTGTGGGGCTCCGCTTTCCCTACACCCTGCCCACTTGCCAACCAAGTGGGTGCTACCTGCATAGTTTGGCCATGACCTGTCAACCTCGTTCACAAGGGGGACCGGCATCAGTGTGGGTTCTGGTGAGCTAGCCTGGTTGTCACAAGAGCTAGCATCTCTGCCTCAGATGCTGATGTGCTAGGCTTCCGTTGGCTAGCATCCTCCTTACCACCTCTGGGTGGGACGCCTCTAAAGCTCTTTATCAAGTAGACTACTGGAAATGCAGGGCGGGGAGGGATGGAGAGGTGGTGGAACTGCTTCATCCCTCCCAGCCTTCTACAGGGGCTCAGCTTCTCCTGGCTCAGGATCCCGGCAATTAGCTGACTGCAGCGCTCCTGCCTGCCACAGGAGCCTCACCACACCGGACATGCTCCACGCTGGTGTGCTCCCTCTTCACTCTCTAGCCAGGTTCTGGTGAGCCTTTTAAATCTTCCCACAACAGCTGCTCTGGCTGCTGTGCTTGGCTCTGCTGTTCCTCACCCAGGGACCAGCTGATTAAACAGACAGCATAACACCAGTTAACACAGCTGCAGCTCCTCCTCTGGCTCCGGCTGAGCCCCTGGACGTAAGTTACCCCAGTCAGGGGGGATGCTTGTGTGACTTGGGGCCTGGGGGACTGCCCTCTCCCCTTCAGGAGCCTTTGGGGGTGTCTCGCTACCACAAAAACTAATGCACTTATATAAAATAAACCTAATCCATTGGCAATAATTAAGTTCAAAGCATTTATTCAAAGTAAGAATATGCTGTTGATTTAATAATAAAATTATTATTTAGAATTTAGGTGTAATTCTCAGAAAATAAGCCTGACTCACTTTGAGGATGCAATTAACTATGTCTGTTAGATACTTTCTCTGTTCCCTTCCCTTTGCAGCTATTCCATGAAGTTGTGCTGTTCAATGAGTTCCATATCTGACATGATGTTGTCTTTGGTAATCCCAGCTTTATTCTATATGACATGATCAAGGGTGACAAGATCAATTTTTTGTGTCATGGTAGAGTCACGATTGTACCATACCATGTATATAGTGTTTCAAATAATTTCTACCCATTTCTTTTGGAAACAAAGTACCAATTGCCTATTTAATCTCACCTGTTAATGAGTTCTCTTTAATTTTATTCTATTACCTATAATCTCACTTGTTCAACTCAATAATTATTCTTCACCTTGATATTTTACACATTTAAAATAAGATATTTAAAGGCTCTTATGAGTCTCTTCAGTTTATGATAGGAGGAAATACATATATAACCTTCCATATCTCCTATATTAATACATTCTTCTGGTCTTAAATATATTTTCTCTTTGCAATGTGCAATTTCTGATATTGGAACAAATCAGTATTTGTGGTAGTTTAGGTGTTTTACTTTTTTTTTACCATCACCTCCAAAATTTGAGAAGGGGAACAAGAAACTATGTGCTGCTTAATTCCAATGTATGTCTTTCTATTGTAAGACTTTTCCTACACTATGTTCCCCTGGACTTTTGTAAGAAACATACTATCTTAAGGGAGTATGTGCCTATAAACACTGGAGGACTCTGGAAGAGGTTTGAATGTGAATATTACTGCTGGTTATAATATGTATCATTTTATGTAGCTGAAACAGAATGTAGTTTGACTGAAAGTATAAACTTGGAACATAATAGTGACTTTTTTACTTTTTCCCCCCAGAGGTTTCGGTGATACAACCTTTTAATTTTCCAAATTGGCTTGTACAAGCATAGTCATATTCTCACTTTAGGTTCCAGTATCTTGTTAGCTAAGAGAAATGTTCAGCAGCTTTTGCGATTTTTACAAGCTAACTTGGAGTTTTCACTCAAAACATGCTTCATGCTTATTTGACCCACTAAGGTTCTAACACCTCCACCTCACTGGTGTGTTTGTTGAATTCTTCTATATAGTGAGTTTTACTGCAGTCACTAAATTTTAGTTTGCCTTTTTCCAAATCTGGCAGCCTGACTATCCTAAACTGCTCACGGACTTAATTTATCCTCCCAAATGTTTATGCAAATATATTTTACACATAATAATATGTTTTATATAAGCTGAGTTTTATATTGAAACTTAACATTTCAGTTCAGCAGTCTGTCATTAAAAATAGCCAGTTGCAAATTAGCAAGACTAGCTTAACACTCTTTAATCTAATCCTTAAGCAATTGTAGGGTTCAGAATTACTTTCAGAAAATTTAATAATAGTAATTTTACATTTTATGTAGTATTCTAAGGTAAAGGAGTTAATCATGATACAGAGTATAAACTACAGACTGACAGAAATAAAATTGGATGAGGGAAAAGAATTCCCACCAATATTGTTTCACAGACAGTGGTATCTAATTGCCTTCTCCATGCTCACCAGAAATGTTCTGAATCTTGTTTCTGAATGATTGATTGCCTTACTCAGTTCTTAAACTGGATTTGTAGTTGATGAAGTGACTAAGCCCAAAAACTGAGTAGAACAGCATCAGACAATACTGCTTGCTACTATGTTGCTTAATGCTGCATATCCAGCCCTCTGACATTATCACAGACATTGTAATATTCTATTACTGCAGGGGAATAGCCTGCTATCAGTAACGTGTTAAGTCCTTGAAATATTCAATAGCAAAAGCCATTTGCTTCTGTAGAATTGTAAGTGTTTGTTCTGTAGATTCTTGTTGTTTTATAAAGGAAAATGAGTAGGCAGACCACTGTTTTCAGTGACAGACTTGTACATAGGTGGCACTATGCTCATGTAGTCTGTTTGTTGTAAATGTTGTATTCACATAATACATAATCTATATGTGTAATACAGAATCTATATGTGGCTCTGTTTGTTGTGATGTTTACTGTTTTCTTCAGTGTATGTATAGTAGTAATGTACTTTGCATCCAAAATTCTCCAAGTACATTAGAAATGCTAAGAAAGCTGCACAAGCCTTTGTGAAAAAATACAAGCTAACTCATTGATTCCCATATTGTCTATGTTTGTGGGAAAAGTAAATAAGTGAAATGGACACTACTAGTGACTCTAAGAAGATAAATCAGAGTGATGTGGCAAGAGGCCCTTAAAAAGCTAGTACTTTCAGGTTAGTTCCAGAATCTGACATCCAAAGCACATAGATATACATAATTGGTAGTCGGTAAGAACAGAGTCTAATAATTTCTTGCTTCTTCTCAGTCCACTGCCAGGAGCCTCCCGTCTGATATTTGAGGTCTGACTACAGCTTTAAAATTAGATGCATATTAAGACTAATGAAGAGTTTTCTATTTTTTTTTCAGTTTCCCTAAATATTTATTTATTTGGGTAGAGATGAATAAGTTGTCCACATCTTAAAAAACTTTAGAGTTTACACCAGGACTTTGACCTGTTACTTTTAGGCCAAGTACAGTCACTATACTTTTTCCTGTTTAAGTGGTCAGAAACTGGTCTCTATTAGGGCTGTGCGAAGCTTTGGTCACTGATTGGATTCAGAGGAGATTTGGCCCTATTTGGCAGCCAAATCTGTATTGAATCAGGAGACTCATTCAAAAGGTCTGAATAGAATCCAAAGCATCTGAATTGATTTGGAAAAGATTCAAAGTGATTCGGAGAGCTGCAGTAGCTGGGGACAGCCAGGCATATTTGGGCAGCTACAGGTTCTCCTATGGTTTCTCCAGCTGTGCCTGCCTCTCTCAGGGTGGGGGGAGCCACAGAAGTCGTCCCCATGGCTGCCTTACCCAGCCCCATCCTCTGCCTGGTCCCAGCTTCCTAGCACTTTAAAAAAAATAAAAAAACACCACACTCACTGCCTGCAGCAGCAGAGATTGGGGCCTCTGAGGGCTCATGGCAGAGCCCACTGGTGCATTGGGGGGCAGTGGGGATTGCACCCCACACCAGGCACTTACGTGGCAGCTGCCCCATGGTGTGGGTGCAATGTGGCTTAGCAGGGTGCTGCGTGCTGTCTGGGAGGTGGGACCACTGGGGCTGAGCAAAGCTGAGCTCTGGCTGACTTCTAGAGCTGCCACTGCTCCCAGACAGCATGCAGCACCCAGCTGAGCCATGCTGCATCTGCATCATAGGGCAGCTGCCACACTGGTGCCAGGCAGGGGGCGTGATCCCCACTTCCCCTCACTGACACGTACTGGATGGGGGCGGGGGGTCTGCCCTCAGAGGATCTGGTTCCCACTGCTGCAGCTGGTGAGTGTGGGGTTGGTTTGTTTTTTAAAGTGCTCAGAGGTTGAGTCCAGGCAAGGGATGGGGCCAAGCAGGGCAAACTTGGGGACTTCTCTTGTGGCTCCCCCAACCCAAGGAGAAGCAGGCATAGCCAGAGGAACTGCAGGAGAACCTGCAAGAGAACATGTAGCTGCCTGGCTATGCCTACCTCTCCCCCACCGATCCAAATCTTTGAATCAGCACCGAACCAGTGCCAAATCTCTGATTCTGATTTGGCCAAACTGAACAGGGACAGTGATTCAAATCACCAAATCAAATCACTGTCCCCCAAATTGGCCCAATCTGAATCCCAATCGAATACTTCTCTTTCTGCACAGGCCTAGCCTCTATATGTAAAAGAATAGAATTTCAGTTTCCACCATTTTTAAAGCAGCCTGTGTGCCCCAGTCTCAGATAGATGGATACAATATCAGACTTACTTGATCTAAGTTAGACCAGTGAATAGAATGTCAGTACCAGCTTTGCTTGTGGATCAAGGTAGATTACTGTCTGCTGTCATCCCAGGGCCATTGTGGTTCCCTGCTAACCTTTCCTTGCAGGGAGCTGCAGCTGAGCATTGTGTTGGCCCCACCCCTAAATTCTCTGTCAGCCACAGGCAGGGCAGAACTCACAACAGGAAGGCAGGGCAACAGGAAGGCAGGGCTCACAAACTGCTGGCAGGAGATGGTGCCAGTGTCATGCCCCACATTCTGGCCCAGGTCAATGGGGCACAGACTGTTGCTCTTCTGTCCCTATTCAGTCTGAGCCCCAAGACCATGAGCTGGAGTGACTCTGGAAAGGATTTCCCCTCCCACCTCCAGAGCCAGCACTGAATTCCCAGCTGAAGCCTATTCCTGTGCAGCTGTGGAACTCCCGTCCCAGGGGAGGAGAAGGCAGTCATGCCCTCACAGCTGTATGGGAAGCAGCTTCAGTCCCTAACTCATCACTGGCTCCAGGAGGTGAGGGGCAGAAAACATTGTGAGCCATTCCCAGAACCACTCCAGTGCATGTTTTGGGGGCTCAGATGGAACCAAGACAGAGGAGGGACACTCTGAGTCCTGCCAAACTGGGCTGGGAATGTGGGGTGTGCTGCTGCACCACCTACCCCCAGGAGCTTGCAAACCCCACTCTTGCCAATTTCTATCCTGCCTGGGGTGAATCCCAGCACTCCCCACCCTGGACAAAGCCCAGGAACCCCCATGATCCCCCAAGCAGGAACAAGCACACCTTCTTCTGCTGGCTGCCTGCAGCTGACTACTGCCAAACTGTTTTACTTCATAATCATGGATAGTGCAGAATTCAGCTGATCTCATCAATTTCCAGCACTCTGGGAGGCATGAAGGAATGCCCTCTGCCTTCTGACCTTAACCAGTGCAGGCCTCTGTGTGCCTGCCCCCACCAAAGGGCAAACATGAGTTCTGTTCACTCCCAATCTAAACTATGTAGTTTAGAAACCTGTTTAGATTGGAATGATTCTGCAAGTCGCATAGTGCAACAGTTTCCATCAAGAAACATTATATATTGCTTGATGAAAACTACATCTGCCAGGGGCCTAAGTTTCAGCCTTCACTTTTCCACTATCATTCATGTTCTTTCACTCTTCCATTTTTACAGGTTGTTTTATTATTTTTTCCTGTCTAGATCTTGAACTGCTTTACAAAAATCAAGCAAATGTGGTAATGAATACATAGGAAGTTCACCATGTATTGGAAAAGGCTACACAGAGCCAGTGCATGATTATAGCCTAGGCCACATTCTCTTCAGGTTTGTTTATATAAGAGAGTGTTGAGAACAAGATTACATTTTAAGTTGTTTGTTTGGTTTAGTTTAGACATTTTTAATAAAGCTAATGATGCTCCTGTCCTGCCCTACTCCCTTCTCTATAACACATAGTTCTGTGGTTGAGACAGTCACCTGGGATTTGAGAGATCCATAATCAAAACATTTCTGCTTGTTTTAGAGTAAGGATTTAACTGAGAGGTTTTACCTTTCAAGATAATGTTTTAAGCATGAGGCTATAAGGTATTGTGCTTTGTCCATTGCAGGTTCTCTTGTTGAAGCTGTTCCACTTAATAAAAATACTTTATCTGCAGGAGCAGTAACTGTAACCCAGGTGTTTCCTTTTTCATGAGTGTCCTTAACGCAAGATTATGATCCCTCAGTCTACTCTGGTTTATGAACAAAGTGAAATATCTCCAACAAACACATTTTTCATAGATTCATGGATTATTAGGGGCTGGAAGGGACCTTGCAAATCATTGCCCGCCCCTGCTCTAAGCAGGATGACAACTGGGGTCAAGTGACCCCAGTGAGGTGACTGTCTAGTTTCCTCTCGAAAACCTCCAAGGTAGGTGACTGCACCACCTCTGGAGGGAGTTTATTCCACAGCCTGGACAACCCTGACCATGAAGGAGTTTTTCCTGCTATTAAGCTTGAAGTGCCCTTCCAAGAGTTTATATCCATTGATCCTGGTCTTTCGCAGGGGTGCCCTAGTGAACAGTTGTTCACAGATCTCCTGATGCCCTCTGATATAGTGGTAAACCACTATCAAGTCCCCTCTCAGCCTTCTCTTCTTTAGGCTAAAGAGGCCCCAGTCCCTCAGCCGTTCCTTGTATGGCTTGCCTTGTAAGTCCCTGATTATACGGGTGGCTCTTTTCTGGACCCTCTCAAGTTTTTCCATGTCCTTATTGAAGTGCGGCACCCAGAACTGGACACAATACTCCAATTGCAGTCTTACCACTGCTGAATACAGCAGGACTATCACTTCCTTAGTTTTACGCAAGATGCATCAGTTGATGCATGCCAGCATGTTATTTGCCCTGCTGGCTACCACATCGCACTGACAGTCCATGTTCATGAGATGGTCAATCATTACCCCTAGGTCCCTTTTAGCCATGGTGCAAGTCAGGCTGTCACTTCTGAGCCTGTATGTATGTTGAGGGTTATTTGCCCCCAACATGGAGCACCTTACACTTGAAAGTATTAAACTACATCCAGTCTGCCAGCTCTTGAGCTCATCCAGGTCTGCTTGTATCTGCAACCTATCTTCTGGCATGACCACACTGCCCCATAACTTGGTGTCATCTGTGAATTTGGCCAGCAAGCTTTTCATTCCCCCATCCAAATAATTGATAAAGATGTTGTCCGGGCATGGACCCCTGGCCACTTCATGCCATGATGACACAAATCCATTCATAAGAACTCTCTGTGTCCTACACTGTAGCCAGATTACCACTCATTGAACCATTGTGCAGCTGAGCTCTCAATCTTCCAGTTTTCCCATGAGGATATTGTGGGATACTAAATCAAAAGCCTAGGTGTATAATGTCTACCTTTTCTCCCATGTCCACATGGTGAAAGACCTGTTTGTAGAAGGAGATGAGATTGGTAAGACAAGACCTACCCTTTTCATAACCGTGCTGGCTGTTGTTCAGAATCTTACCTTCCATGAGCTTATCATGCATTCATTCTCATGCTTATCATGCTCATTCTTTAATGAGCTTTTCCAGGATTTTCCCTGGGATAGAGTTTAGGCTGATCGGTCGACAGGTTCCCGGGTCTTCCCTCTTCTTCTATCCAGGCCTGCTGACTTTCCCCATGGTCTGGTGAAATACTGAAGCAAAGTGGGAATTCAGTTTTTCCTGAATGTCACTTACCATCCATCCTGAGGTGTTAAGCAGGGGTCCCACACTTCCATTTGTTTTCCTTCTACTGCCTACATACCTAAAGAATGACTTCATATTGTCCTTGACTCACACGGCTAACCTAAACTCAATCACCACCTTGGCTTTCCTAATCATTTCCCTACAAGTGCTGGTCACTAAAGTATTGAGGACCTAAAGTCACTTGAGGACCATCCTTAGCTTACACTGTCTGCTTCTAAAATGCTCTGTACACAGTAGAGTCTCTGTGGACTATATTTTTTTGTTCATCAGTGTTCAGATTGTGAGTGAAATATAAACATATGAAAAGTTTTCTGACTTTTCTTCTGTTAAAGATAATATGTCCTGCTCATGTCAGGCATTTATTAAGAGATTTTAATATAAATACCTACCAGCAGGTGATACCATCTTGGGGATCAAGTAAATGGTTCCATGTGACATTCAGGGATTCATTTTCTCCATGAATTTCCTACTTTCAAAAGTCTGTTTCCATTCCTGGCTTGAAGCCATTTTGACATCTTCTTCTGGATGTCTTTCCTGTATTTCTGAATTATTTCCACAAGTCAGTACCATAGTTCTGTAATGTTAATCAACTCCATCTGGCACCATGTCTATTAATTTTAACCACTCTTGTACTCAGAAAGATTAATTTCATGCAATAAATTAATTCAAAGTTAGAATGAAAGGTAAACTGTTTGCTTCAAAATATTCATGCAGAAATTGTCACATTACAACTGGCTGGATAATAAATATTGCCCATCATATCAGAGTCATTGGTGGGGCAACTGGAGGGCATCTGAAGGGCAATTGGAACAGGCCAAATCTTTGGTTTAAGTTCAGTGCCTAGAATCCAGTCTTGAGAACAAGTTCTTCCTCCAAGTGGCAGAGCTGAATTTTCATTAGATTCTTAACTAACTTACTCATTTTCGTCATTGACATTTATATTGTGTTAATCTCAATCTTTTGGCTATCTGGGCAGGGTTTAAAGGACAACACTTCTCATTCTTTTCATAAATGGAAAGAAGGGAAAGGCCATGGAAGCTCAGGTCTCAGCTTAGTGTGTGGGCAAGGTCCATGCCAAAGTGGTTGATCTGATCATAGTGTCAGATAAGCAAGCTAAATGCTAAGAGATCAGAAGAGGCTGAAGAGAAACCTGAATTCTGCCACCACATATGTGAGTTTATCTTCAATGTGTTGAAGTGGAAGATGAAAATTAATGACATCAAATGGGTGCTATTTTCTGCTTCCTCCCACATCTCCCTCTAGCAGAGGACATCTAGTCCCCCATCCTAAAAACAAGTGGGAAAATTTCACTGAAGCCCCCTGAATCTTAAGGAAAAGTAACCCATGCACCCCATCTTCAACAGCCAGGTGGAAGAAATTCCTGCTTCTAGCAAGCAGGTAGGAAAGACACATGCTGAAATAGTTGAGAAACAGCAAAGACATTCCACTTCAAGCTATTTTATGAGAAAGGTCTTAAGCTTCAAGGAAAGGTGCCAGCTCCCATGACCTGGATGATACCATTGATTCATTCATCTCCAAAGTCCCTAGACCACTTGTCTTTCTATAGAGTTGGTCTCCAGTTAGACCAGACCCAACATCAGAGAATACTGGATACAATGATTCCCTTAACATAGTTTTCCTTGTTTCCTTTTGTCTTCCACAAGTCCCATAAGATATCATGTGACAGGCTATAATTAACCTGAAAGATACCAGTCTGTACACTTGGACCGTGTCTTCTTTGTATCTTTAGCAACATACATCTCTCCAAACAGGGTTCCTCAGTCATTTTTTGTTTGTTTGTTTAGGATGATCCAGGGATTGATGAAAAATACTTCTCTTTACAAAAAACAGCAAGCAGGTTTTAAATTCAAGGTAGTTTTTCCTCTTAAGAGGATCTAGAAATGGGGCTTAGATCAAAATGTGACAGGCTCAACAAATCATTGATTAATTAGCATGAATGGGAGATCTAACATGAAAGGGAATAATGCCTTTGTAAAACTGAAATTTTCAAATAAGACACATAAAAAATGAGAAGATCCTCTATTAGGGTGTGATTAAATGAATGGGATGTCAGAATTCTTAATCAACACCAACTTACACCTGTAGAGGAAAAGGGTCTTAACTACTCAGCCTAAGATTAAGCCTACTACAACCTCCTGATTAAAGGACATGGTTGTGATACATGAGGTATCATTTATGTCAAAAACAGACAAACAGGCTCATGCCTTAGATCAAATTTTCCCACTTCAGCTCTGAGAGTACTGTCTATTATCTTTTCTTGTGGAGACCTATATTTAACTGAAAGATCTTTAAAAATTGCTCAGAAGTATCCCACATAAAATCTACTTCAGCTTTCCTCAGCAGCTTTTTCCAGAAGATTTGATACTGTAGCCCTGAGGGATTAAGCCAATGCTCAGGATCTCAATATTGCACTGCTAGACAGGAGGGCGTGATGTACAACTGCACATGAACACATAAAATCAATTAAGCACACACTCACTAGTGTTGAAACAAAATTTTAAATATGGATGCTGCCAATGCCGGAACTCAGTTTGACTGTGATTGGAAAACTCCATACAGGATTAGAACTGCCCTTTCTATGACCTTTGAGCTTGTCAATCAACCATAACCCAGTTTTCTGTGTTGCTCATGCGCAGTAATAACCAAGCCGCGATCTGACGCATGCTCAGTCCTTCTGTAGCATGAGGTAATCTGGCTAGAACTTTCTGTTTGGAGAATGATTTGATTGGTCTCCTTCAGGGGGAGATCACGCTAGCTGGAGGCAGAGGCTGGTGTTCCAGGGACTGTCTCTCAGTCAGGCCTATTGATCGTCTCCCTCGATTGGCACATCGTGCTATTTGATTGGATTGCAGTTTTGATTTCCTGGTCTCTGACTGATTTTCACTGACTACCGACTACGATTTGGATCATCCCACTACGACCTTACCTTGTCATCTCGGCATCCTGACCTTGGCATTATTCTTTGACTACCCGATTGTCCATCATCTTGGACTGGCGTCACATCACATCATTCTACGTGTTACAGCTTTGTTCATTTGTTTCCCAATTCTTGAGCTGTTGACCAGCCCTGGGACTAGCAGTGGGCAGCCGCACCTATCCCTTGCGGGGTAGAAAGCAAGGGCTCACTGTGAACCTCGTGGGCCAACAGACCCCTTAATTGTATTTGTTGTTACTGTAACTGAAGATGCATGTAAGCGTAAGTTAAATAAATTTCACCTTGTTCAAGAAACTGCTACGCTTCTGTGCCTCAGTTCTCCTCGCCAGAAAACCCAGCCTGTTTTTGTGTTCAATTGCCACCTGAGCCCATCGTGACACTGGGGCTTGGTTCATCCCCCCAGGACAACTAGGTGCATGCACACTCACACTACCAGCTCAGTCACATAGACTATACACCACAAAAATTAGACATGGATCACTAAGTCATATATCATGCACACAATGCCATATTTTATACAAACTCTCTCTCTCTCTCTCTCTCTCTCTCTCTCTCTCTCTCACTAGCAACTCAGATACACACATTCAAAATAACTAGTCTAGGTTCATGCACACCTATCTCTAGTTTAAGCCCATACATACTAAACACACCAAATTTAGACAGTTACCACCAACACCTGCACATTTAATACACATATGTAGATTACTAATTCATATACCACAAACACACACACACACATACAATGCTATCTATATATGTATATATATGTGTGTATTCACTAATTTACACACATACCACCCACCTACACATACACACAGGTGAGTTCCTAAGTTGGGTATTGTGATATGTATGTACTTGGTGTACTTAGGATGCCTGGAGAAAGGTTAAGGTAAGAAAGTAGAAGTGTAGGAAGTTAAAGTTACCAGAATGGGGATTAGAACCTATAGACTACAGGGGCCTGGGCTGAAGAACTGAAGGCTCAGGGGTAACTTTAGGTTAATTGATCTTAATTGATCAAAAGACAATGCCCAAAGCCTGCAGAACAGGGACGCATGACGCACAGAGTCTGGGACTGGAGCCAGAGCTACAGGGAAGCTGAAAAGGTAGATGGGGAGGGGGAAAATGGGAGTAAGGCAAAGTGTGGATGTTAAAGAGGGGCTCTGGTTGTGGGGAGCCAGAGGATGGCTCTGGGGCAGCTAGAGAAGCTGCAGGGAGTGGTATCAGGTGCTGAAAGCTGTAGAGAACTGCAGGACAGCTAATAGGAGCTGGGAAGCTGCAGGGAAGCGGGGGAAGCCTGAAAACAGGCAGCAGAAAATCACAGGAAAAAGCAGCAGGGACAGCTTGAAAGCAAGGAGAGGCTGGGAGGTGGCAGAAAAGGAGAGATGGAATTGGGAGGAGATGGGGAGACTAGCAGAGAGGGTGGGAACTGGAGCTGAGAGAGAGAATGAAGCTGGAATTTAAGATAGGGAAGGGACTCCAATTCAGTAAAACATGACCCAACTTGGGGTTGCAAATGACAGTGGTTTTATTGAACAGGGGAAATGGTGACACAATGCCAAATTGGTTCCCTTGCAGCCACACGTAGACACCCACACACATGCACACACAATGGCAGCAGGGGTTAGAGAGGCTTGCTGCAGGGGCTGAAGTCCACTGAAGTCCAGGAGGACAGAGAGAGAGAGAGAGAGAGAGTCCAAATTGTAGGAGAAGGTGTTGTGCAGGTAATATCTACCTATCCAGGCTGGAAAGGGGTCCTTGTCCAGTAGATGTTGTCCAGAAAGGGTGTCGCTGGCAAGGCCTCTGGGTGGATAGGTGGTGGTCCAGATGGAAAGGGCATCCCACTGGCTCTGTCTTCTCTGCCCCTTTTTATAGGCGCAGACCTCGTGTGACCCTGCTGACTGGAGGCATGCCCAGGCAAGGGTCAGTCCCTGGCGTACTGAGCATGTGTGCTCCATGCAGGGATGTGCAGTTTCGGGTGTCTGTAATGGTGAGAGTTGCTGGTTCTGCAGGGTCTTTTGTTTTTCAAATGTTGGTCTTGTCTCTTTTCCTGGATGAGGTCCAAGGTTCCTGGATGAATCAACGTGAGGTGATGGCCGAGTCATTACAGGCCATTCAGTAGAGGCCTGCTACCATTGTATTTCAATCATGCCCAATCATTCTCATTCATTGGGGAACCAATTTACATGGGAGGGGTACAATGAATCATATTGTTGCAACATGGGATGCCCAGGCAAAAGACACAAGATAGAAACTTGACATATAAAATGGAAACTTGACATGACTTTGGTTCACTTACAAACACAGGCCTAAACCATACAATAGCCATATGAAACAATAAAAGTCAATACAAAAATGATAGTAATACAACATACAACAGTAAAAATCAATAAAAACGTAATAATAATAAAATATGAAACAGTGGATATCAAAACCAAAAGTTGCTACCAAAATAAAAATGTTTAAAGCCTATCCTACATCTTACCTTACTTATACTTATATATAGGGAATAGGGAGGGTGAGAAAGAGTCAGAAATGGTTGGGGAAGGGTAGGGAATGCAATAAATAATAATAATAAAAAAGAAACTGCAGGTTTTGCTACAATATTAAACCTATTCTGATTTTGTTATGTATTAAAAACTTCCAAAGTTCTCTTCTGGAGTAACGGTGGTTCCCCTTCAATTAGAAGTGCAGACTGCATTATGATATCTTGTCAGAAATGTAAGTTTTTCAGAAATATAGAATAATTGCTGAAACTTCAGACAAGGAAATAGATCCCCTTCTTCTCTGGAATCTTCAGAGTGTCTTATTTTAATGGGTATTTATTTCCAGGATCTGTCCTAGAGATTACATACCAAGAAGAGAGCATAGTTGATTTTCTTGGTAGTTGGAAAGCTGTGCCTTTGGAAAATTACCAAATTCCCAAAATTTTATCTTGTGTTTAGGTTTTTCAAGTCTGGGCAGATTGCTCCCCACTCATGGAGGACCCATGAGAAGTGACACTGTAATTAGGTATATTTCTTTAAACCTCTTTAGTAATTTTCTCAGTTAAACTTTTCCTCAGACCAGCACATATGCATACATATTTAAGTAGTCCTATGGACAAAAGTGGAGCCTTACATAGTTTAAGGGTTTTTAGTTGAATGATAATTCTTTATCAGGGATGCTTTACTCTCAAAATGCTTTCAGTTTTCCCCTCTAAATGAAGTATTTCATATGCAATGAAAGTATGAGTAGGTATAAACCCACTGAACCTAAAATTTCCCTTTCTATTTGCAGCAAAATCAGATTATTTAAAATCCCTTTTCTAACTTTCATTAAACTACTATCTGTTATGCAAACTTGTTACAAACAGAACTTGGAAGAATGTGTGCAGCAGCTTTGTAATGTATCTGGTAATTAATTCTACTTTTTTTTGACTATTCACTAAGTCATCTAGGTCTTTGCTCTATTCTTCTTGCACTGCAGTATTATAAAAAAGCAGCTCCCCAGACTTCAAACCTTGTAAGATTCTGGCTGCAGGATTTTAGTGAGAAAAATCAAAAGATGATAAACCTCAAACTTAAAACTAAAAAAAAATCTTGAAAATATATTGAGTAGAAGCATTAATATGCATCTGTCAATATTATTCATAAAGTATAAGATACATTTCATTCAACTAAAAAGTGTTCTTTTTCTATATATACTTTTTTAAAAATAAGAGAAAGCTAAAAAAAAATCTATTACATGAGATAATTTAAAGATGCATGTTATTGTAGCTCACAGGACAATTTGAGAAAATTGTCAACATAGATTTGTTTGGTAAGGTCCTAGTGATGGTGCTGACAACAAAATGAGGGGTGTGGGGCGGGAGGGAGAGGTGCTGCCAGGCATCCTCATGTTAAAGTAAAGAATAAAAAGAACAGCTCAAACATACAAGGAGCTCAATGAAGCTCATTCTAGTCTCAGTGAAGGGAAAAAAGATCAGTAAATATAGCTTGCAGATTACAAATATCCTGGGAATGTTCTCTCACAAAAATATAAAGAATCTTCTAAATTCAGCTTGAAATAGGGAAGCAATTAAGTGTTGTCTCAATCACATAAAAGCACAGTTTATAATCTAAAATCAGTATTGCACAATAGGTTATTGTCATATAATCTCTTTATGTTTTATTTGATTTTGTTATATTTTAGACACTGTATTTTATTCACATTATTAAGGCTTTGCCAAAAATATCTCCATTCATTTTTTTTTTTGGTTTTCTCTGGCACCACAAATGTTTATTTTTTAATAAACATGCAGAATTCCAAATAGTTCATAGAATTGCCGGCTATGCATAAGAAGACTTTTTCCCTGACTTTCCCATGCTAAATGGAACTGTGCCAGTTTTTAAAAGCAATGGCATATGCAAGCCCAATTCGGTGGCTGAATCTCCATATCTAAATTGAATTGGGGGAGCAATAAAAGGTTCAAATCAATCTAAAGCTTCTAAATCAATATGGAAAAAGATTCAGAGGAGATTCAGAGATTCGACGATTTGGGCAGTCCCTGCTTGGCGCCGCAAGGAGCTGGACCCAGACTTCATACTGGTAAGTAGGGGATGGTGGGGGAGTTCTGGAAGAGCAAGGAGGGCACCATGGAGGGACCCTTCCCAGGCCCCATCCCCTGTCTGCTCCCCCACCTCCCTGAGTGCCCCCAACTCCTGCTTGCTCTCCCAGCCCCATCAATGGCTGCCCCACCTGGCCCCAGCATTCTGCCTCTTAAAAAAAAAAAAGCCCCACTGTCACCGGCTCCTGCTAGCCGGGGGGGGCGTGATCCCTGCTGCCCCCCACTGCTCCACACTGAGTGTGAGGTTCTGCCATGAACCCCCATCCCCTTCCCACTTTCCCATCCCTGTTGATGGCTTCCCCACCTGGCTTCAGCATCCTGGCTCTTTAAGATTTAAAAGCCCCACACTCCCCGGCTGGTGCAGTGGCCATCAGGGCTTCTGAGGGCTCGTGGCAGAGCTCCCCCCCTCCCACAGCATGGAACAGTAGGGTGCAATGGAGATCACCTAGCAGCAGCTGGTGACTGTGGGGCTTTTTTTTTTCTTTTTAAAGAGCTGGGTTGCTGGGCCCGGGCAGGGCAACCATTGACAGGGCTGGGAGAGCAACCAGGGGATGGGGACTTTTTGATTTGGAGGTTTAGCCAATTCAGCAGTGGCCAAATCTCCAAATCAGATTTGGCTGAATCAATTTGGTACAGTAATTCAAATCACTGAATTGAATCACTGTCCCCCAAAGTGGCTGAATCCAAATCCAAAGCAAATACTAGCTGCTTTGCACAGGCCTAACTAGTAAGTGTTATAAGCACAACACAACTGTATAAAAAACTTTGAAGTTTTTAAACTTGTAAAGTTTAAAAAACCTTTTTACACATACTGCCTGATGTTATCCTGTCAAATAATAGTACTGCATGTCTTGTGCATTTGCCTAGTGCTTTTCTAAAGGCTACTACCAGGGAGCTTTCTTTTATGATAGTCTGCTTTCTCTACCTCAGTCTCCTGATCACCTGAAAAATATCCACGCAACTTGCCTATACATTATGTAGTCTGAAGAAAAGAAGACTAAGAGGGGATTTAATAGCATTCTACAACCACTTAAGGGGTGGTTCCAAAGAGGATAGAGCTAAACTGTTTTCTGTAGTGGCACATAACTAAACAAAAAGCAATGGTCTCAAGTTGCAGCAAGGCAAGTTTAGTTTAGAGATTAAGATGGAAAAAATCACGAGTAGTTTAGTAATGTACTGGAATAGGTTATCCAGAGAGGCTATGAAGTCTCCATCCTTGCAGGTTTTTAAGACCTGGGTAGACAAAGCCTTGGCTGGGATAATATACTTGGGAACAATCCTGCTTTGAGCAGTGCGTTGGATTAGATGATATCCTGAGGTCCCTTTCAAATCTAATTTTCTGATTCTGTTTTTTTTTTTTTCAGGATCTTACGTAGGACAGAAGTAACTAAAGATGCTATATATGACAATACCAATGTGCATTGTGTTAGGAACCTCTGTACCAGCACATCTGTCAACCCGAGCCATGAATAGGCATTATGTTTATGCTGGGGAAAAAATCCTTTCCCATAGCACAAAAAAGAGTGTACAGCTGTTCAAAGGCTTTCTTACAGAACAAAACTGTGTCTACCCTAAAGAGTTAGATTGGTTACCTATGAGGAAGATCTCCTTCCTCCTAATCCAAGTGGAACAGCTGTCTGCTTCTCTTAAGTGTGGAGGATGACCCAAATCCACAGTCATCTGTTTTCCCTCCATCAAAGAAAGATGGAGGGAAGGAGAACATTGGCACTCTGATAGCTTTCTCAGGCACATTCTCCTTCAGTGGGATTCTTCCCAGAGCGTCCTGAGGGTTGCCTCTAGGGAGAATGGACCTCAGCCCTTTGAGGAGTGTAAGGTGTAGGGTGTGGCAGGCAGCTTTGCTACAGTGGCAACACTCTCCAGATTCAAGGGGCTTTGAAATTGTAGGGGGATTATTCCCTACCCCTTCCATGCATCTGGTTCACTAGGAGGTGGGCAAGAGACAAGCAGTTGAATTGCTTGCCACTGGAACAGAATGCCTCCTGGCTTAGCCAGGAGCAGTGCAAGGAGCTGGAGCTGTTCTTCTGTGGTGGAACCAGGGGTTTCCTGCCATGGGAGAATAGCCTGCATCCTGCCAAACAGCAAATTGGTAGGATAGGGGAGCATTTTCCTGGGTCTGGAACCCTCCATGAGATTGGCCAATTCAGTAACACCAGTTGAAAGCCCACCTCCTTCTCAAGCAGGAGAGAGGGAAGTTTGTCAATAATGATAATTTCTAAGAACAGTATGTGAGAAGTGGGTGTCCAGAGAGGTGCTCTCTAGTGGGGGAAGCCAAGATAAATTCTAATCAGTAATAATGAACCCCTTTTTGTAAGCCCTGCCTCTACCATATGCCAGTATGGGTAGGGGCTGTATATCTATAAATTACATTTGTCCTATAGTATTGAGTCCTATAACCATCAGCCACACTTGCTGACTCCTTATCAACATCCTGTCCATACTGGCTGTATCTATATGAGACACTGACTACACACTTGTTACTCAGCAGTCACTTAGTACTTGTTTACAGTAACTGGATTGTTTACAGTACCAGTACAGTACAGCATTGCTGAACAGATTTTTCGTGATGCTGACTGCAGGGTAGACTGAGACTACTGCGTAATCATGTCACATCACACTTTCTACCACACAACACTATGCACAGTAGTCACAGGCTACTGCACAGTGTCTCGTGTAGATGTGGCTGCTGTTTCCTACATATTCAAGCTCCCTTTCCCAGCCACTGTAGAGCCCTTAGTTCCATAACGAAGATGTTGGCATCATGGGCCATGTGTAAACAAAACAAGAGGCGTGTGTGCACGACACTTTAAAGTGGCTAAATGCTTTTGCACTGCTTTAATGGTGTTGGTGTTTGCATGCCTTGGTGGTATATTGCACATTAATTCCAGCCACTGTAGGAAATGCTGTGGTGTAATGCACCTTAAATGACTTGGAGTGCAGCAAACTAAAACTCCTTTGAGGCTCTGGCTCTGTGAAGCTCTGGGCTCTGTGCAGTTCTGTGGCTCTGCGCAGCTTCACAGCTCTGCAGGAAGCCCTGCAGGCAGCCTGGCAGCAGCCCAGGAAAAATGGTGAGCCTGATCGGGTTCCCCCCACCCCACCCTCCTGGAGCCTGCCTGAGCTGTATTGGGACCCCATGCTTCCCTTCATGGCTGCAGTGCCCCCCAGGACCACCTGAGCCTGGTGCCTGCAGGGGGGTGCCACCTGGGTGGGGGTACTGCCCAGGAAGCTCGCCCACTTGCATCTCACCGTTGCCTTCCCGCTGACAGAGAGGCAGGTAAGTGTAGGGTGCATGCATGACACGGGGGTTTACTTTGCCCTAAATTGAAGAGGTGGGTTTAAAAACCTACCACTTCAATTTAGGGCCCGCATTTCATCTACACATAACAATGAAGATTAAAAAAAACTTACTCATTCCATGACAGACCTGTTTCCTGCAGCAGCAGGAACAGAAACAGAAAAAAATAATATGAAAAGTGCTCTTAGGTTTATTAATACTCCCAGTTTTTAGCTAATTTGAGATTTTTATGATGCAAATAATCCATATCGGGCTAAAGAGACCTTTCCAAATGGACAGCGGTATTGGGGCATAATACCACTTCCATGGCTGTGTGAAACTCTTGGATTCATATAGAATTCTATTCCAAGTGTTATATATGCCTGACTGAGATGTACACAATGCAAGTTCTTGTCTTTGCTCAACTGCACCATTGCCAAATGCACTTGAGAGTAAGCCTGCTTAAAACAAATTTTTTGCAAGTCTAAATACAATTTACAAATCATATGAATCATTTGGGAAGTGTTCTCCGGGCACCCAAAAATAAAGACATGACCCTTTTTCATGTTTGGAATAAGCCCCAAACTGCCAGTTCTATTTTGAATATATTAGCATTCAGTTTTGTTAGTGTTTGTGATGAATGAACTACTGGTCTTTTAGTTTTTATGATTTCTGGTGGATAAGAAAGGCTCTGTTTGTACAGGATAAAGTTTAATGGGCCTGTATTGTTTTAAGAGAACTGTTCTAATACCTTATTCTGAATGTCTGTTGACATTCTGACACAATGACCATACAATAGACCATAAACCTAATATAAGACAACAGTGTGCTTTTGTTACCACAAAACTGTGGGGGGGGAGTGTAGGGGGGCAACAGTATGCTGTTTGATATCAACACAAGTGTAACTTGCAACTTCAGGGAAGTGATTCTTCCACCCTATTCATCCTCAACTGGAATACCATGTCCAGTTTTGGAACCCTCTCTTCAAGAATGGTTTGTATAGATGGGAAAGATTCCAGAAAAGAACAACAAAAATCATTAGAAACCTGTGTAGCATTACTTATGAGAGAAAGGTTGAAAGAGCTAGTTTTATTTAGTTTGGAGAAGAAAAGACTGAAGAGGGGCTTTGATAAGTCTTCAGATACCTAAATGATTATTATACAGAGGATGGAGATGAGCTTTTTTTTTGGTGGCAGACCTGGAGCAATGGCCTCAAGCTGAAGCAGACGATATTAATATTGGAGAATAGGAGGAACTTTCTGCAGGGTGGTCAAGCATTGGAACAGGCTACATGGAGAAGTTGTGGAATCTCCATCCCTGGAAATTTTCAAGGGTAACTTGGATATGCACTTGACTGGGATGATTTAGTCAAGAATAGTTTAAAAGTGTCATGGTTTCTAGGTTAAGAAGGGACCTGAGTAGATCATCTAGTCTGACCCCCTGCCATGGCAGGAAAGAGTACTGGGGTCAAACGACCCCAGCAAGATGAGCATCTAACCTCCTCTTAAAACCCCCCAGGGAAGGATCCTGCACCACTTCTCTTGGAAGTTGGTTCCAGATCCTAGCCGCCCTGACCGTGAAGTAACGCCTTCTGATATCTAACCTAAACCTACCCTCTGCCAGCTTGTGACCATTATTCCTGGTCACTCCTGGCGGTGCATGGGGGGAACAGTGACTCCGCCAGTGCCCGCTGATCCCCGCCTGACTAGTTTATAAGAGGCCACTAGATCCCCCCTCAGCCTTCTCTTTTGGAGGCTGAACAGGTTCAGGTCCCGTAGCCTCTCCTCATAGGGCCTGCCCTGCTGTCCCCTGATCATGCGATCAGGGCCCTCCCCTGGACCCTCTGCATGCTGCCCACATCCCTCCTGAAGTGCAGTGCCCAGAACTGGACATAGTACTTCAACTGCAGCCTGACCAGTGCCGCATAGAGGGGGACGATCACCTCTTTCGACCTGCTTGAGATGCATCTGTGGATGCATGACAAGGTGCAGTTGGCCTTCCTGACTGCCGCCCCACACTGCCGGCCCATGTTCATCTTGGAGTCAATTATGACTCCAAGATCCTTTTCTGCCTCTGTGCTGACAAGAGGGGAGTTCCCCAACCTGTAGGTATGGTGCTGGTTGTTCCTCCCCAGGCGCATCACTTTGCACTTGTCTGTGTTTGAATCCCATCCTATTCTCGTCCGCCCACCCTTGTAACCTGTCTAGGTCTGATTGTAGCCTGTTGAATCCTTCCAGTGTGCCCACGTGCCCCCACATCTTAGTGTCATCAGCAAATTTGAACAGGGTGCTTTTTATCCCCTCGTCCAAATCACTGGTGAAGATGTTGAACAGTGCAGGCCCGAGGACCAAGCCCTGCAGAACCCACTGCCCACGTCCTTCCAGGTTGAGAATGACCCATCCACTACCACCCTCTGGGTATGGCCCTCCAGCCAGTTGGTGACCCATTTGACTGTGTGGGTGTCTACACCACAGCCCCCCAGTTTCTTAATGAGAATGGGGTGAGAGATGGTGTCGAATGCCTTCCGGAAGTCCAGGAAGACTATGTTCACTGCTACCCCCACATCTATTGATCTGGTGATCTGATCATAAAAGACCACCAGGTTGGTCTGACAGGATCTGCCACTGATGAACCCGTGTTGGTTGCCCCTAGGCATGCAGTCCCCTGCTGGCCCCTCATGGATGTGTGCCAGGTTAATTTTCTCAAACAGCTTGCCTAGATCAAGGTAAGACTAACTGGCCTATAGTTTCCTGGGTCCTCCTTCTTCCCTTTTTTGAAGATGGGAACCACATTGGCCATCTTCCAGTCCTCCAGCACCACACCAGAGTACCACAAGTGCTCATAAAGCCATGCCAGGGGTCCTGCAATGACCTCAGCCAATTCCTTTAGAACTCTAGGGTGGAGATCGTCCGGACCGTCTGACTTGAATATGTCCAGTCCCTCCAGAAGCTCCCTAACTAGTTACTCGCTAACCCTTGGCCCAGGTGTGCGTCTCCTGGGGCCCAAAAGGGGCCCAGCAGGGAGGTGGCTGTTCTGGTCCCTACTTAGGAAGATGGAGGCCAAGAAATCATTAAACATGTTAGCTTTGTCATCTGGTGTGATGACTAAATTTCCCAACCTGTCCTGCAGGGGCTCCACATTACCCAGGAACTTCTTTTTACCCCCTATGTATTTAAAGAAAGACTTCTTATTGTCCTTAATCTGGGAAGCTAGTCTTAATTCTATCTCTGCCTTGGCCTTCCTGACTTCCCCCCTACATCCCTGAGCAACTGCACCCTGTGGTGGCAGGGATGATCCTGTCTCATACAGGAGACTATGCTAGATGACCTTGTGAGGTCCCCTATGATTTTTTTTATATCAGTTTTGTGTTTATTGTCATAGTGCCTCATAACTAGGACTATTTTAATTCACTCCTTCCATTTCTTGAACTATTTAATAATTTTATTTCATATCCATTAGGCATCTTTGCATAAGAATTCTAGATTCGACACAATATGTTGCTGCACTATGTAGGGAACTTTCTAAAGGACCTTTACTTGTTATCTCACCAATCTTAATGTGATCTATTTGGAGCCTCTTATGCTTTTCTACATTTTTTTGCCCATAGCAAAGTAGCATCTATGAAAGCCTTAGTTCTCTCTTATGCCATATAAAGTTTGTTGCATCTTCCTATGAAAAACCTTGGGTACAAAACATAAAGAAGGCAGTAGAGGAAACTCTGAGGAGCTGTGTGTCCCATTGAGCTATTGAATGTACAGAAACCTATGCTTTGACTCCCCTCTCACTATCTTCCACTCCCTGCTGATTCACCTTCCCCACCCCCAAAACATGCTGATGCATTAATTATAAAAAAGTATTTGTTATCCACTGTCTCCACCATTATCTATGTAGAGGAACATTCTGTAAGTATCTATTGTTCTTATATTTGGTTTTAGTATTTGTGTGCCTATATGCATGTGAAGGGTTCCTCATTTGGTTTGGTTTGGTTTTTGTTTCCTGCAGTAACCAAAGCATACTCTGATACTTCTATTTTCCATATGATTCCCACAACAATGAGTCCGTTTGGATTCTTTTCCAGCTCCATATCTTTCTTAGGAGTATGTATTGCATAATCGTTATGTATTTTTAGGGTTTTTTTCCTATACTGTGCTGTGAGTTTCCTTATTCTCTGGAGAATAAAATTCTGGTACACCTTTAAACTGCTTTATCCTTCCACTGAAGACTTTCTTTTTATTCTATTCCTAGTACTATATCATTTAGCAATCAGTCAGAGCTAAGTGCTGCAGCAGAAGTTTGCTTCATTCTGTGTTTGAGGCCTTAATGGAAAATCATTGTGTAACTTGAGTTTGCCCACATCATAGTAATTAGCTCCAAATGGTTTGTGTTAAGAGTCTTTTAACAGTTCCCTACAGTCAGTATTGCAACCTTCAATATTGTGTCCTGTAAGTGTTGGCAAGGGGTTGAAAACGTAATTTACATGATATAGAATTATGAGATGTCAGAACAGGATGAGTGGCAGTTCTTTACCTCACTGGTTAGGTTGACCCCCATGCCTTAGAACCCACTTTTCTAAAGTATTCCAAGGACACCATGGCCATGCTCAGTTGAGCATGGCTGTGCAGTATGTGGTGGCGCAGACCCATCTGCAGTGCCACACCCCACAGATGCAGGCATTCCCCATTCTGCTACCTTACAGTGCAGGAATGGGAAGGTGATTGTCCTGGGGTGTAGGTGGTAGGTGTTGTAGGGCTAGGTCCCCACTTGAACAATGCCCTGCCACCAGTGACATCAGGGTGGAACCTCAGTTTAGCGCCACCTGAGTGCTCTGGTTGCTGTTCTTGCTTGCCCCATGACTTGATGTTCTTCTTGGGAGACAGTTCCTGGAGGTGGCTTGTGGGATACCATGCATTGGTTTCTATGTGGGGCTCCAACCTCCCCTTTGTCCCACCCTTACCACATCCATGGCCAAGACAGATATCAATACCCTTAGGTCTCACTTTATAGATGATAGCTTCTCATGTGGAAAGTCCCCTGCTGTGGGGCAGAGACCTCTTGGCCATCGAATTCTTATAGGCCAAACTTTGTCTGTGGACTGTGGCATCTACAATTGAACTCACCTCAGTCTTGAGACAATAGGAAAACTCAGAAATAAATGTTAGCAAAAATCATTCAGCATCCACTGGTGGCCCCTGGGGTCTTGGCTTCCAGGCCCACAGGACCCTGACTGGGTGCCTCATGCCTCTGCCTTTAAAGCTGTGCCATGCAGACTCAGTGGGTCCCAACCATGCCTCTCCCATCTGACCTGAGGCTGGGTCTGTCCAGGTTGCTCTTGCCATCACTCCAGCCACTTGCCTTGGTGACCTCACTCAGCTCTCCACCTTGCTGCTGTAGCCCCACAGCCCCATGTCACTGATTGCTCCACCACCTGGCTCAGTCCCAAGTTTATGACCCTCCTCAGGGGCTCTCTGATGGTGTGTCACCTCTGCTGCACATGCCCCACTCCCCCCTGCCTTGTGCAGTGTGCCTCTTCCTTACTGTGCTCAGCAGTGGTCCCTGGTCCTCCTCCTGGGATTTTTCCAGGGGGCGGCTGCTTCTTCCATACCACACTCAGCAGCTTTTCCTCATCCTACTCCTGGGATTGCACATCAGCGTGCTGCTCCCTTAGCATGTGACTCACTCTGCCCAGTAGTGTCCCACAGCATTCCCCTGATGCCTGCCTCCCTCTCCTCTGTGTGCCCCCCAGCTGTTCTCTCAGCCCTCTTTTCATGGGCCTGTTCCTCTCTCATTCCCTTTCCTCTCTTCCCACTGATTCACAGGCTCAGGCTGCTTCAAAAATGGTGTGCCTGAGCCTGCTGACCCAATGTCCAGCCACAGGTGCCACTCATCTGCTCTCTTGTGATGAGTGATGGGAGGGGTGAGCTGTCTCTTCCCCTTTCACATGGGGTCTGCAGGAGTACTGTGGCTACAGATCCCTGAGGCCCCCACAAACTCAGATAAGGCTTCTGGGACCAGCACAGTTGCTGGCCCCAGCTCCCCCCGCCCCCACCTGGGGTAACCTGCCATGTGCCAGAGGAAAACAGAAAGGAAACAAACGTCTGCACTCATGGGGAGTGGGGAGGGTGGTGGGAATCCCAGGGTATAGAGTTGATTAGAGAAGCTTTACACAAGGGTATAGCTGCTAAAAATATTCTGTGGATGATTTGAACAAACACAGAGCAATGTGGAAAGAATGATTAAGTGCTTTCAGGGCATGTCTACACATACAATTAACATGCCTGAATAAACTCAGGTACATTTCATGCTGGAGTTTATTGCTCCCAGGTACAGTGTTTACATATTCAACTGAGACCGCAGCATATTGAGTCAGGGTGGAAGCAGCCCCAGATGGCTGGCCTGACCCAGCTCAACTTTCTGCAGAGGGGCTGACTGGGGCATGAGGGTGCTTTAGGGAAAGGATAGCCAGCAACAGCCCCCTCACTGAATCACCCCCATGCCCCAGCCAGCCCCGTCAGCTTCTACACATGCATTATTACAGAGTATAACTCCACCATAGGATAGTGCTTGTGTCTGGCAGTACTATCCTATGGCAAAGTTAGTTAGTTTACTCCATCCTAATGGCACTAAATGTATACACTCTAACATTTTACTGAGTAGCTAATTAGGTATGTCCACAGGAAACATCTCATAGATGTACCCTCAGAGATACAAATACATGTAGATGCAATTCAAGGACAGTTTTATGCACTGAGAATGGCCAAACTAATGCTATATTTCAGTCCAATCTACAAAGCCCTCATTGTACTTTTCAAGTTTCCTCTGCCATTACTGACGTCTTACAGTTTTGATTCTTCCCCCGCCACTCCCCACCCTCACCTCCTTGCGGTAAATATAATTTTCTTCAGATCAAGTCAGATTTCAACTTTTTGTTTGTTATGTTTCATTCTTGGCACCTCCATACACATCTCTCTAAATGTTGTTCAAACATCACTAAAACAATCATTGAAGATACTATTTGATGTGCCCTTATTACTAGCTACTACACACTTACAGAACATGGCACATTATTTGCCATTAGCCTTGGTTGAGTCTGGATATTTATTATCTCATTTTTATATCCAGCATTATTAAAATACATTTTCTTGGTAAGACACGTGAGAAGATAGATCTGATATTTCACTGGGACTGATTTGTTGAGGAATATGGCAGACTTGCCTGAAGTATTTAAATCAAATATTGAGAAAGTATTGAAAGCCAAAGAGAACCACCCACAGACACTTAATATCTGTTAATTAGTTCTGCTGTTGAACAAGCAATCATCATTTTTATTCTTAGGTTGTTTTCTGCTGATCCTCAGACCTTTTGGAGTATTTTTATAAACCAAGTGGGTACTGTATTTTAAAAGATGCCTATTGGGTTTATGCCTAGAAAATGGAAACTTTGAAAAAGCACAGTAAGTAATTTGGGAATTTAAAGTTTTCCTAACTCCCCACAACTATCAGCTCTTGACCTTCTATAAGCATTATATTAATAAGCTGAAGAAGGGAAGTAGATCAGAGAAAAATCCCTTTGGTTTTTGGTTAGGTTTTTGTTTGTTTGGTTTTTTTGTACAGGAAAACTAGCTGACAGTCTCAAAGAAAAGGCAACCTTTCCCCCTCCCTTCTTTAAAAAAAAAGTAAATACATTTTTTCCAAGCACAAAGAAATTTAGACCATGCCATAGCATTTAATCTGAAAAGGAACATTTTTTCTGGACTATTGCATTCCCCCCAGCTGTTAGAGGCATTCTCTACAGCCACTACTAATAATGTGTTCATTCAGATGTATCATTGCAAAAATAAAATTCAGTGTTTCAACCACAAGATTTCAACCACAAAAATTCTTGTCCCTCATGTATCTTCCAGGCCATCATGGTTACATCACACTTCAGGACTTGTCAAATATTTGACTATTACTCTATTCTCTTCCAAGATATTGTTACATTTCTTTTTAGCTTTTGTAAGTAAAATAAACTGAAAGATTATATGATTTTCTTTTAAAAATAAGGAACAAAAACATATGAATATAATTGCATTAACTCTCTTATTGGTTATATGAAAATCAATAACACTAAACCTTCTAAGCAAAAAATTCTCTGACATGAAAATGTTGAAACATCTCCTGAGTGCATCACACTGTTACTGCATGCACTGCAGTTGCTTATTCAGCTTAATATATAAGCATTTAAATTTTCCATGTTATCATGATCATTTATGTTTTCTTTTCACTTGACATCATATCAAATGTTGAACATTATTTGCTTAAGTAATCATTATTTTAAAAAAATAACTCCATTATTAATAATATTGATTAGTAGTAGAAAGTACATTTAAATCTGACTGACTTTGGTACTTGATATTTAAAAATATTTAATGTTTCTGAGCAAAAGCATACCAAAATATTTAGTGGCACTAACTAGAAGTCCTATTGGAATTAATGGGAGTGAAGCAAAGTACCAAACTGGGATGGAATTATCATCACACCTTTGTGATTATTTTAGGATAACTTTCAGCCTTTTTAGTTGGGAGCATGGGAGATAGGGTAAAACACATTCCATTCCATGTCAGTGCCACTTCACATGTGTCTTCATGTGAGAGATCCTCTTTTTGCTTGCAAAGGAGAAAGGCAAATGCAAGAGACTATTTAATGATCTCAAAATATTGTCTTTTTACATACTTAATGGAATTGGCTTAACATAATAATTTTAATAAGCTTTAATTTATAAACAGGAATTTACATAATATGCCAATCCCCCTTTAGATATTTCAGCATTAAAAAAGAAGTAAAGTCGCTATGTCTGTACACATTCCCACAGCAAAAGAATTCAAAATTTGTCATTCAGTGTAGCACAGTGAAGAATGAAACCAGACAGCAGGGAAGTTGGATTTTGTATGTTTGTCAGCTGTTGATATATTTGAAATGAATGAGAATTGGATAAATTTGAAAAACAGCAATAGGTAATGTGCTAGCTGATATTTTCACACTTAAGCTTCTTTATGTATGCGTCCTTGTATTGAATTTCATTACAGTATTAAAAAAAAGTCAAATCCATGTACCTCATAAAAATTAATGTGAATATAGAATCAGAAAAAAATCTTGGAAAACATTTCAGTTAGTTCTAAAGGCGAATTCATTGAAGCCTGCACATTGTGGAACTTTAACAAAAACATTTAGACTCATAGGCTGCATCCCGACAAGCATGCACATATGTCTTATAGTGTCTCAAAGCCCTTTAAGATGCTGCAAGAGGCACATGCAGGAAGAAAACAACCTTCCCCCTCCCACTGGAAATTAGGATATCCAGGGGTCAGAAAATACCTTGTGGGGGGGCAGGGAGGGAAAGCAACCAGAGGCTTGGGTCCTCTTACAAAGATATTCTGGTAGCCACCCAGAGTATCTCTATGGTTGGTCCCTACCCCAGTGCTGAAGCACGCTTCCTAGATCTAGGTCTCTCTGAATCCTAGCCCTATCCCCCAACTTATTTACTTCTACCCCTAGCTTGATGTCATCTACAAACCTGCTGAGGGTGCACTCTATGCCATCTTCCAGGTCATTGATGAAGATATTGAACAAAACCAGCCCTAGGACCGACTCCTGTGACACTCCACATGATACTGGCTGCCAACTAGACATTGAGCCATTGATTACTAACCTCTGAACCTTATGATGCAGCCAGTTTTCTATCCACCTTACATTCCATTCATCCAGCCAGTACTTTCTTAGCTTACCTATGAGAATGTTGTGGGAGACAGTATCAAAAGCCTTGCTAAAATGAAGGTATACCACATCCACTGTTCTCCCCACACCCACAAAGCCAGTCATCTCATCATAGAAGACAGGTTGGTCAGGCATGACTTTCCTTGGTGAATCCATGCTGACTGTTCTTAATCACCTTCTTCTCCTCCAAGGGCTTATAAATGGATTCTTTGAGGATCTGCTCCATGATTTTTCTAGGGACTGAGGTGAGGATGACTAGTCTATAGTTCCCTGGATTCTCCTTTTTTTCTTTCTTAAATATGGGCACTATATTTGCCCTTTTCTAATCACCTGGAACCTCTCCCAATCAGCATGAGTTTTCAAAGATTAAGTCCAGTGGCTCTGTAAGCACAACAGTCAACTCCCTCAGCACCCTCAGATGGATCCTGTCTACCCCCATGGACTTCAGCTTTTCTAAATTGTCCCCAGATGTGCTTCCAGGTGAAGTAGTCTGGGAGCTGACCTTGCCTGTGAAGACTATGGTCATCCTTTTCTGCATCCTCTGTCACTAGGTTGCCTCCCCCATTCAGTATGAATTTTACATTTAAAAAAGTAAAACTTGGTAGATAGAGCTGCCCTGTAATCAGGTTTTAATCCTAAGGGTGCTGGCACATGTGACAGGGATTTAGTCATAGATTTCATAGATTTCATAGACATTAGGGCTGGAAGGGACCTCGGGAGATCATCGAGTCCAGCCCCCTGCCCGAAGGGCAGTAAGTCAGCTGGAGTCATAGGATCCCAGCAAGATAAGCATCCAATTTACTCTTGAAGGTGTTCAGTGTAGGTGCTTGAACTACCTCTGCTGGCAGACTGTTTCAGACCTTGGGGGCTCGGACAGTAAAGAAATTCTTCCTTATGTCCAGCCTGAAATTGTCTTGCAGGAGTTTGTGACCGTTCAACCTCGTCATCCCTTGGGGCTTTCTGTGGTTGTGGAAGCCAAAGCCTTCCTGATGACACCAGCTCCACAGTCTTTGGTTCACTGCGTGGATCCTCCTCTCCCTCCTCAGCCCATAGCCCAAGACTGGGAGGATTGACGAAAACACCACCTGAGCTCCCAGACCCATAAACTCGGCTCCCAAATCCCTGTAGCACCTCATGACCTGGCTGGGGGTGCTCTGAGCCGTGTCATTGGTGCCCACGTGAATAAGGAGCATGGGATAGTGGTCTGTGAGCCGGAGGAGCTGTGGGATCCTCTCCGCAATGTCTTGGATGCGGGCCCCTGGGAAGCAGCAGACTTCCCGGGCTAACGGGTGAGGGCGGCAGATTAGGGTTACCTTCTATGCATCCCTAAATTGAAATGAGTTTTTTAATTGAAACCCACCATTTCTATTTAGGGGTTTCTATCACTGTTATGACAAAGGTGCCCAAGCATTCCTTTTTTTTTGGCAGAGTCTGCCTGTAGCCAGGGGGTGAGCTACCAGTGGATCAAATGTCCCCTGAGTTGTAGGGGGCCCAGTGCTTTGCTCCACAGCTGTGGCACTCCCCAGGGCCATCCAGGTGAGCTGCTACTGGGCCAGGTACTGCCCCAGCTCAGAGGCAGTGCACAGCCCAATGCAACTCTTCCCTGACCCCAATCTGGGGCCTAGCAACCCACCTGCATGGCCCTGGGGGGCAGTGATGCTGTGGAGGGAAGGACCAGGGTCCCCCACAACTCAGGGGCTTCTTGGCCTGCCAGCAGCTCATCCACCAGCTGCAGGAGAGGCAGACAGGCTATGCCAAAAAAAATTACAAAGTATTGGGCCCCTCACCACTTCTGCCTTCAGCAGGCACCTGCTGAAGGTAGAAGCAGTGAGGGACCTGATCTTTTTTTTTTCAGCACAGCCTGCCCACCTCTGCCCTGGTCAGAGGGTGAGCTGACTAATAGCTGCAATGCATCATTGCAAGCTAAACTACATCAGGCTGTAGTTTAGCTTGCAATGATGTAAACTCATTTAAAACCCCTAACATCTGCACATGTACAGTGTGATGCCGTTAAGCCACACAGTGACATTTTCATCATGTGTACATGATAGTGGCATCACGTGTACAAACACCCTAAGCTTTTGTGATATAGAATGCACTCATGGAAAATTTGGGACATACAAAGCTATACCACTATAGAGTCTTCAAATAAAAATTAAATAAAAATACAGCAAGAAAGATAAGAATCTAGGGACTAGGTGATTTACACATTATACTATACTTTTGTCAGTTGTACCCTCTATTTAATTGATTGTTTCTCATTATTACTCATGTATTTTTTCAGTGAATTTCCTTTGACATTTTGCATGTTAAGAGTCTTTTATAATTTGTAAGGGGTGAGGTAGGTGGCAGGGAAAATTGCTTCCTAAAAAGATTATGTGTATAAATTACCAAAACTAAGTCTGGAGGCAGCACAACATTATTTGTGATTATGTCATACTGACATAACATTTGGGACAGCAGTGTCAACACTAGAAATTTACTTGTAGGGAGTACAAAATTAGCAACAGGGGGAGGATAAAATAGTACTTTTTATCTTTTTCAACTAGCTTTAGTAATTTAAGAGCAATGTAATTTCTCTTCACCTCTAATATAATATAATGCATCTGACTTTTATAAGGGGTTTGCACATGGTAACCTCAGTTAAACAATAGCAGCAGTTGATCCATAATAAGAACCTGGGAAAGAGAATTAGGCAATGCAAGAATCAAAAGAAGCGGGGTACTGGCACACATGTAGTTCTCCATTTCTAGAAATAGAGGAAAAGAATTAAGATGTAATTATACAATAATAACAATATCTTGCACATTCTGCAAGTTTGTAATTTCTGATACTGGAAATAATTGAAGCTGTCACTTTGCATGCTGTGATTTATAGGAAAGACATTTTTATTTTAAACATATATCTTTTTAGAATTATGAAATTTACTCACATACCACAAACATCTTTCCCCAGAAATCTACCCTCCACATTTGGAGTGCAAGTCTGAAGTGGGAAAGCTGATTTTTATTTGCTGAAAGAGAAGCATGCAACCACTGTGCTTTAATGGCTACAAAGATGACTGTTACTTCTTTCTGAGTTGGCAAGCAGCAAGGGCAGTGTTAACGTCACAGCTTTAGCTATTGGCTGAGAACTGTCATTTTTGCATGTAACGGCAATTGAGGTGGTTCAGTCTGAGGGAGCTGCTGAATGTAGTCTGTAATATTTCAATGAGGCTTGTCATGTGGAAACACCAGCTTAATATTTATAGGAATTTATATAAAGAAATATTTAAAGTGAAGGCGTAATTGTTTTGCTACTTCCCTTGCAAAGGTTTAGGGTCTAGCCTTGATGCCATCTTGCCACACGGGGAAGTTTCTGCTTCCTCCTTCCCCAGCTCAAGACACATTTCCTGAGCACTCTGTCACAATTTGAGTACTGCATTCCCTCCTAGGGGGTGGGGAGAAGAGGTTGTGGGGATAAAAATAGTTCCAAGTCCCAGGGAGTAGTGTAGGGAGCCCCTTGATCCTGCCAAAACTTCCCAGGCCCCTCCCCACTCCCCTGTGGAACTCGGCTGCCCCCCTGATTCCCCTCCACAGACTCCACTTTCCCCCCCAGTCATCCCAAGATCCCACTCCAGAGCCTGTGAGCCCAGCCCCCATCCCAACTTGTATTAGATCAAGTGGTTATTGTTAACTCAGTCTAACCTGCAAAATATCTGTATGCATCCCCTGTCTTTTACTTGTGGTCGCTATTGGCTTCTCAAGCCTACTCCTGTATAAAGCTTATCTAAAGATATAGTGTTCTTTTTGTGCTTTGTTTTTTATTGATTTATTTTTTAATGGGAAAGTGTGGGGAAGATAGAAGATGTGAGCCTATGTATTCCTCTTGCCTCTCAAAATAGTAAGGTTTCAAGCGTGTTCAACTGATTAGAGAAAAGCAGTGAAGTGGAACAGAGTAACACAAGGAAATTTAGTGGCTGGAGAGTACTGGCAGTTCTTTGCCCAATTTGCGCAGCTTTTCCACTGACTGGATATTTGAATTTTTACAAATTATTTACCCATCTCTAAAATTGAATTTGATAACACATCTCATAAGAGGGGTTACATTTGTAACACGTTTGCGATATCCTTGAAAGCTACTTGGCTGAAAGTGGCTGTACACTGCCCAGGGTGTCAGTACGGTGTACCCGCTTTTTGGAACTTCTTCCCACTGGCCGTCTCATTTCCTCAGGTTCTTCCATGTCTGTACCCTTACCTGCCATTAGTTGATGGAACCAGTAAATGGAGAAAGGTCTCTCAAGGGTTAGGAGACTCAGATATAAAGTCTATGTCTGGGCCAGGGCCCTTCTTGCCTCAGCCCAATTCTACTCTACTCATGCCACTGAGTATTCTACCCAATTCTACTCTACTCATGTCACTGACTTCCAGTCCTGGGCAGCTTCTCCCTGCTTGGGCAACAGCTAACCTCCCAGTCTCTATCTTTGGCTTTCCCAATCATGTCTGAGTTCTGAGGTGCCTCATAAGTATCCCTTTTCTCTGGTCTCCACCTCCCCTACAGCCTTTGTCTGTGCCATCAGGTCAAGGATCACCCACAATCCTGGGGGTCAACTCAACTTAAAACAAAAATGATCTGCCTTTGGCTGACTTAGTGGCAGCCCTCTCCTAGCCAAAATCAGAAGAATAAAAAAGGCCTGGAAATTATCTGGTTCCCAAAGCAACATCACCAGTCTTCTCTGCTTGGCCTCTGTCTGGAACTACTTCTCCCCAGTTCTAGGTCCACAGGGAGCTCCTTCCCCTGGGACTCCTACATCCAGACTGCTTCTTTGGCCTGAGGCTTCAGTTTATAAAGGATAATCAGCTGGGTCCTGGCAGGTGCAGGGTGTGGCTATGATCTCCCAGCCTCAGGAATGAATGAAACCCTTGTGGTGGGATGATCACTACTATGGCAATCTTTCTGTTCTGGGGATGCATGGAACCCCATGGGAAGGGAGAGTGTTGCTGCAGTAATTTTCCCTTGCCACTTCCCTACCCCAACTCCAGGGGCTTGATGCCCCCACAGGACAGAGGGATTACTTCAATAGTGATCTCCATGCAGGGGGACCCTGAGATCAGGTTCTTCCATACTTCCAGCTGATGTGGAGGATTTTCCAAAGACATCAGTGATGGTAACATTCCCAGGTTTTCAGATATTTCCAATATGTCACTCAATTTTGACACCCATAGAATGGGGTAGGGATGACAACAGCCTGGTAAACAGGATGCTTGGTTTGGGTCCTGATGTTATAATCACTGAAGAAATTATTTTGGAGATGTCCAAAGGAAGCACTGGTAGATTTTATTCAGGGTTGACTATCTTCATCTATGTTTACTTTTGGGGAATGATAACCACCATGCTCAACATTCTCCAATAACTGTTTACTAACTGTATATGAGGAGAAGCAGGTGGTTGGTTTGGGCTAGATTGTAATGCATCTTGGGTTTTGTGAGGTTGATTGTATGTCTAAGCATTTAATATACTTGACAGAAGTATGTGAGAGTGACCTGGAGCTCTTGGACACAGAACAATTGTCAGCATTCTGAAGATCAGTAAGGAAATCATTGGTTATTTTGGATTTGGTACATAACAAGTTGAGGTTGAAGAGATTCCCATCCATGCAATATGAAACGCTGACTCCAGATAGAAACCTATCAGCAATAAGATGAAAAGTATCTGCAATATAGTTTGAAAAAAGTGTTAGTTCAATCCTGCAACCTTGCTTGACTCCATTTCTAACGGTGAAGGGGTCCATTTCCAAGTCATTACTTAAGATACTTGTCATTATATTGTCATGAAGAAGTCTGATTTTGGTAACAAATTTTGACAGGTATCCAAATCTCATCAGGATATTCCATAGAGCCTCTCTTTTGATTGAATTGAAGGCCTAAGGTCAATGACGGTCATATAAAGATCCCTGCATTGCTCAAAGTACTTTTCCTGTAGCTGTTTATCAAAGAAAAAAATCATGTCTATTGTATTTCTGAATGGTCTAAAACCACATTGGGACTCAGGTTGGTGATCAAGATGGGGTGAATCTAATTGAAGAGAATACAGCCAACAAACTTTGCAGGTATGGACAGAAATGCAATGCCACGGTAACTTCAATTCAATTGATCTTCTTTCTGGAATAGTTATGGTTCTGGCATCTTTCAGGTCATTGGGAATTTGTTCATGTTTTCATTTACATGTCCTGTTTTTCATTGGTTCAATGACTTCCAAGTTCTCTTGATAGGTTGGTGGGTCTGCAAGATGGTCCTTAATGGGGTGTTGTGGAATGGCTTGGGAATTTATCTTTTACAATAGAATTTCAGTTTAGAAGCTCTTGAAGGTGTTCCTTCCACTGTGCATTGATGGTGAAGCTGTCTTTAAGAGGTGTTGTTCCATCCTCAGACCTCAAAGGGATGGTTTCTTGTGTATTTGGCCCACAGATATCTTTGGTTATGGTGAAGAAAATACATATATCATGGCTATTAGCAAACCTTTGGATCTCTTTTGCTTTGTCCTTCCCTCACTTGTTCTTTTTCTCTTAATTTTTCCCCCAGGTGTCTTTAATGTGGCAGTAAGTGTTGTACTGCTTTTTCAGTTGATATCTTTCTGCCAAGAATTGATGGCTCTCCTTTTTCTTTCAGTAAGGGATTAATTTCCTTATCAATCTCATCATACCAGTCTGATATTTCTTTGTGGAGAAGCCTTGATATTCTTCACATACTTCACAGAAACCTTGCTTCAGGCTGTCCCAATAATCAATGGTGTTGTAGGTTGGAGAATTTGTCACTAAGGCACTGCTATAAATGTTCACTTTTAGCAGGGTCTTTCAACTACTCGAAGTTGAATGCTTTCTTGGTTTCTGCTTTTGCTTATGCCATTTTGGGGCAATATCAAAGAAACATATCAAAGAAGGATCAGTCCAGCAGTCACCTGTGCTGATCATATTTCTGGTGATATTAACATCACAGTGGTCCCAGGCATGCACTATTTTATAGTCAATCAGTGACAGCATTTTGAGCAGGGTTGCATCCATGATCCTTTTCTTTTTTTGCTTTGACTGAATAGGGTGTATGTAATATTGAAATCATGTTTGAAACACTTTTTTTTCAGGAGAATGTCATTTGAATTGACTTTTCCCACCCTTTCTTTCTGAGTGTTCATTTCCAGAGCTCAGATTCCCTGTCCACTGTAGCATTGAAATTGCTGCGAAGAATTATTTTCTTTTCTTTGGGGACAGATGATAGGACTTGGTTAAATATAGAATAGAACTCATCCGTTGTGTCATCATTTTCATCAAGGGTCAGAGAACAAAGCCTTGATTGGTGGAAAGGCTTCTGTGCTACCATTTACCTCAAGACTGATGCCATCTGCAGTTTTATACTCCTGGTACAATCCCCCATGGTGGCAAGGACAAGAGTGAAGTTTCCAGATTAAGAGAAATTCAAAAACAAATCTGAAAATCCTCAGTGGTGGGGCAGACAAATGTAGGAATACTTCACAATGGCTCCTAAGGTGGATGAAGACTGCAATGGAACAAAAACTACCGGTTGACTAGGTTTCCCTTGCTATCGAATTAAGGTTTCTTTTTCATGAAGTAATGCATAGTTGCTGCTGTGCAATGGCATCCTCACATTAAAGGCATCTTTCATCAACAGAAAACCCCACAGCAATGGGAAAATGGGGATTAGGGCAGGTGCCAATGATAACTGTTAAGGCCCCTAGTCATGGGGCAATGAATGTAGGATGGTCATATTGTACTGGGAACTCACAAGTGTTCATTTCAGCAGCTGCAACCAAAACTGGACAGGCCTATTAAGGGTCCACTTTGCCCACCTCTTATGAAAAGAGGGCTTGAAAAGGTGCCCTAAACATGATCTGTCTCAGTCCACCTGACTGGAGAACCGTATCCAGTGGGGGTTCTATGGCCTGAATCAATAAATAATGTTTACATCTACCCAATGCTGGTGTGATGGGCTAGTTGTTAGTGATTTAGCACAGGGGGTTTGAAAGGGCAAAAGATTATTGGAGGTCTTGGAATCCCCTTTCCTCAACAATCAGGTCCCAGAGACTCACCCTCCATGTCCCCTGATTGGTCCCTTGGGTCACCTGGAGGGGGATAAATGAGGCAGCACAGCTGACTCAGGGGAAACCAGCGAGGGACCACAAGGAAGGAATTTCAAAGAGCTGGCAAAGAGCTGGGCCAGTGGGGTGGGAACAGTTGCCCGAGAAGAACCTGAAGGAGTGGGACCTTCAGGCAGCAGTTGGATCCTCAGCAGTGCAGCATGTGGCTGGGCAGGAGAGGCTCCCCGCTGGGCTCCAGGATCCCCTAAGAAGCTGTGGCCAGCAGGAGAGGTTCCTGAGGTCCAGAAAGGATATGAGCAGTGACCTGAGAGGTTCTGAGCTCTGCTTCCAGCTCCTCCAATAAGAGGCCAGGAAGCTTGATGTGAGTCAGGGGCTCCTGAAAGGTCAAGATCCCTAGCAGCTTAGAGTAATCCTAGCACTGGTTGCTGTATGGTAGAACTTCTGCCCCCCTTCTGGGAGATCCAAGTTTGAGTCCCTGCTGTGATGACTTAGGAAGGATGAAGTGACAGGAAGAAATCCCTCTTGCTGTGGAAAGTGGGTCATTGTGTTCCCCTGCCTCCAGGTACCTAGGCCCTATGCTTCTTGTTATTTTACATCTTGTGCCTTTTATATTTTGCCAACCAGTCTTGTTTGTTCTGTTGTTTGTATTTTATATTTTGTTAACCCTGTCTTTTGTCAACTGGATGAATATGTCTATGATTGTAAGTGTCTGACCTTTATTGAATCCTGCCCCCTCAGGGTGTTGTAGTGTCCCCTATATCTCCTGGTTTATACCTGTTATGTTTCCACTACCATTCTGTCATTAAAAAGTATATGGTTAAGTCCCCATTGGTGATCTGGCTCTGCTCTATAGGAAGAAGAGGGTCTCTACACCTCCCACAGTGCTTATGTACCTGCTCTGATCCCTTCAATTGGAGAAGGGGTATACCTTCGAGTACCGCCCAGGTTACAATGGACAACCTTCACTGAGACTGATCAGAGGGAAGGACAACACTAGTGGGCAGAAAACTTGCACAATTTGATATTGATATTGCTGCAATTAGTGAGACTACAAGAGAAGGGGAAAGGCAGCTCACAGAACATAGAGGTGGTTACACTTTCTTTTGCAAAAGAAAAGTTGAAAATGGAACACATGTCCATGACCCTGGTTTTGCTATTGAGACCAAGATTGTTACTGAGATGCTAGAATGTCTGCTTGGCATTAACAAACAACTCACGACTGTGTCTTCCACTGACCAACAGTGCATCATTTAAGCACTAGACTGTTGTTAATGGGCTCAAGTCCTGGGCCTATTTTATTTTTTACCTAGTCTAAATAACTACTGTTCCTACCTCTGCATCTCAGGCAATTTCCCAGGAGTGCATGTTATCTGCCACTACATGGTCCATCTGTACAAGATCCCAAACTAATACTCTAGCCCCTTCAACCCTCCCTATTTACACTCCTTATCTCAGAGTTCTAACAAGATGTTCCTCAATTAGTTGTGGCAAGCAAACAAAGTGCAGATTTAACAAAATAATTTCTTAATTCCAAATACTTTTTAACTTGTAAAAGCACCAGTAGATCTTTAGAAAATAATTAAATACTGAACATAGCACTCTTAGGCTGAACTCTTACTCATCTCTGTCTCAGTCAGCTTCCTTAGGTGAGGCAGTGTCTCTTCCATCTTTTTTTCTCAGCAAACTCAGGAAATAAAATGACATCTCCTTTATTTGGAGGTCAAAAGTCTACCTGAGGCTAATAGCCTATCAGAAAAGTATAGCGAAGGCACATCAGTTTCCACAGCTGTAAGTCCATAAGGGAGTAATGTCATCCCATCCCATCCAGTTGTCTCTAACTCCCTAGAACAAATGACCAGATGCTTATTTAGAGCTGGTTTGACTGGGGAAGGCTTTAGCACAAGTTCAGGCCAACGATTCAATTCATACCTCAGAAACCATAGTGAAGCATCTCAATTACTCTGCCACTATATCCCATTTAAAGAGAGAATTTTCACTTTTATGGAGAAATATCAGTTTTTCCAGGTATGGGCTTAGAAATTCTAACTATTTACTTCCAGACACATTTCTTTTATAATTTATATGTTCAAAGAAAATGCTATGAACCATTAAAAAAACCTGCTTATTCAGCATATTGACATTGATGTCTCTCATCCGACTAGGTGTCTAGGCTGTGCTCAAAAGTGGTGTAACAATCCAAAATGGAAGTTAAATGTTGCCCCTCAATCTGTCACATATGGGTTGTTGTTATATCAGTGAACATATTTACATAGAAGGTATAGCTGGTAGCACAGATAACCATAGCAGCATGTATCTCAGAATGGGCTAATTTCCCCTACTTTCCATGATTTCACTGTAGACATATCTATCAACTAGGCCTGCGCAAAGCATCAAGTATTCAATTTGGATTTGGATTTGCCTGATTTAGAAGGACAGTAATTTGATTCAGTGATTTGAGTCATTGTCCCAATTCAATTTGACCAATCTGGATTCAGACAATCAGCCGCTAAATTGGCCCATTCGGTAATGTGGCCATATAGTATAATGGGGAATCACTAAAATACCTATAACTTTATCAGTTTTGGCAGATTTGGATGGAAATAGCAGGGATGGTAGCCCCTTCTCAGGGCATAAATCCTACCCGGTTTCAAGGAGTTAGGTGGAGGGGCTTCTGTGAAAGTGCCCCTCAAACTCTTGAAAGCAAAACTTTTGTCACTTGTATGTGTTAACTGAGTTTCTGGTTGTAGCCATGTTAGTCTAAGGAACAGGTAGGCAAGGCTCTAGACCATAAAAGATGTGGTATCTTTTATTAGACCAACTGAATAGTTGGAGAAATTAATCTTGGCAAGCTTTCAGGTTTAAAAACCCTTTGTCAGACTGAGGAAGCATCTGCAATTTGTGTGTGCACTCTTCCTGGAAGGAAGGAATAGTAAAGAAGCCAGAGGCTGAGCTGATATGCAAGGAAACCAGTCAGTGAAAATGTAAATTGAGGTGTCAGGGGGTGAGAGACAGGCTGGTGGGGGGTGGGGGGTGTAGCAACCAGGTAAAAGTGTAGAGGTACCTGGGGTGTCAGATGTTAGGCAAATTATAGTGTGTCATAAATCCAATGTCTTTATTAAGTCATGAGTATCAAGGAGGTTGACAAAGTGAAGTTCATAGGCTCATCTGTGAAAAATGTTTTGTGAATTCAAACAAGCACCATTGCTCTCAGCATCTCATCATATGGTCTGTTTTCCTGCCCTCTGATCATGTGCGTGGCTCTCCTCTGCACCCTCTCAAGCTTCTCCACATCCTTTTTGAATTGTGGAGCCCAAAACTGCACACAGTACTCCAGCTGCAGCCTCACCAAGGCCGAGTACAACAGGAGAATGATGTCCCAGGATCTGCTTGAGAAGCATCTATGGATGCAAGCCAGCTTTTTGCTCACTTTACTAGCTGCAGAATCACACTGAAGGCTCATGTTCATCTTGTGGTCAACCATGACCCCCATGTCCCTTTCATCTGTAGAGCTAACCAGCGTACCACTATCGAGCCTATGTACATGGTGCAGGTTTTTCCTCCCAAGGTGGAGAACCTTGCATTTTTCGGTGTTGAACACCATCAGGTTCCCGTCCGCCCATTTCATGAGTCTGTCCAGATCTGCCTGGATCACCCTCCTGTCCTCAGGTGTGGATGCTTTACCCCAGAGCTTGGTGTCGTCGGTGAACTTGGCCAGTCCGCTTCTGACACCTATGTCCATATCATTGATGTAGATCTTAAAGAGTATAGGCCCTAGGACAGCGCCTTGTGGGACCGACCCCACTGGTCACAGCACACCAAGATGATTGGCTCCTGTCGACCACCACCCTCTGGGTCCTACCGCGAAGCCAGTTCCCCAGCCAGCAGATCATGGTGATATCAAGGTCACAATTAGCCATTTTAGCCAAGACATGATCGTGAGATACCAGATCGAAGGTTTTTTTGAAGTCAAGGTATACAACGTTGATCTCTTCCCCCTTGTCCGGGTGATAAGTCACTTGGTCATAAAAGGAAATGAGATTGGTTAAGCAGGACCTACCCTCAACAAGCCCATGCTGGGTATCCCTCAGGATATTGCCTTCAGCTAATCTGTTAAGGATGGCCTCCTTGATAATCTTTTCCAAGACCTTCCCCAGGATTGAGGTGAGGCTGATGGGCCTGTAGTTTGCTGGATCTACTTTCCTCCCTTTCTTGAAGATAGGCATGACATTGGCCCTTTTCCAATCATTGGGCACTTCACCAGAGTGCCAAGAACTCTCAAAGATCTGTGCCTGGGGCTGGGCTATGATGCTCGCCAGCTCCTTGAGTACCCTTGGGTGTAACCCATCAGGGCCAGCTGACCTGAAGGTATCCAGCCTGTCCTTTCACTAGATTAGCTTTAATGGAGGGCAAGGAATCTCCCTCACCCAGGCCTCCCTGACCCATAGTGGGCAGGGCCGCCCCATAGGGCTGATGGGAAACTGATGCAAAGTACCCATTTAGCAAGGTAGCTTTTTCCTGGGCGTCAGTTGTCAGTTGCCCCATCTGGTTTACCAGGGATCCAATGTTGCCCTTGCTTTTCCTCCAGCTCCCCCTTATCTAAAAAATGACTTTTTGTTGTCCTTGATATTTCTAGGTAGCTGGAGTTCCATCACAGCCTTGGCTTTTCTGATTTGCTCCTTTCAAGTCTGGACTAATCCAAAGTATTCTTCCCTGGTGGTGGTTCCAGTCCTCCATCCTTTATAGGTCCTCCTTTTAAAACACAGGAGGTCCGCAAGTTCCCTGGAGAGGCAAGGGGGCTGCTGTACCCTCCTGCTGCCTTTCCTCTGAGATGGGATGGACTTTGCTTGTGCATCCAGGATTGCTCCCTTGAGGAGCATCCACGCATCCTGAACTCCCCTCTCCATTGAGTTGTGGCCTTTCAGGGCCCCTCTGACAAGCCTCCTTAGCTTGTCAAAATCAGCTTTCCTGAAGTCAAGGACTTCTGTACAACTGACTGACTTGCCAGCTTTATGGCAGATGGTGAAGGTGATCAGTTCATGATCACTGTCACCCAGCTTCCCTTTGACTGTTAGGTTACCAATTAGGTCATCCCCGGTTGCCAGTATGAGGTTGAGCAGTGCTTTACCTCTTGTCAACCCGTAGACTTCCTGCATCAGATAGAGGTCATCCACACGAGACAGAAAGCTCCCATGAGATAACTGGGTAGTTAAAGCCTCCCATGACAACCATACACCAGGATTGTGCAGCCTCAGCTAATTCCCTGGTGAACTCCTGGTCGACGTCTTGACTCTGGGTAGGGGGTCTGTAGTAGACACTAACCATAGTATCCTCTTTGCCACATTCCCCATAGATTTTAACCCAGAGGGTCTCAAGTCATCCACCATAGGTGCCAATGTCAGCTAGCAGGGATGCATAACTTTCCTTGACATAGAGAGCTACACCCCCACCCCTTTTGTCCACTCGATCCCTCCTGTACAGGGTATTATACCCATCTAGACCCATGGTCTAGTCATGGGCGGAGTTCCACCACATCTCTGTTATCCCAATGACATCATAGTTATTTGCATTTAAGAGGAGAACAAGTTCCTCATGTTTATTCCCCAGGCTCCTGGCATTTGTGTATAGACACGCAAGTGTCCCCTTAGGGGCTCTTGCCTTGCTTACATTTTGTTCCAGGGCTGGGGCTGGAGTGGGATCCCTTACATGCCTTGGCCTGCTGGCTTTGCAAGGGTCACTAGGTGGTCCAGCAGCGGCAGTAGTCCCCCTATCCCTCAGCGGGCTTAGTTTAAAGCCCGGTGGAGTGGGTCAGCCAGCCTAGCTAAGAAGAGCCTCCTCCCCAATGGAAAGTGGTGGAGGCTGTCCCTTCCCAACAGCTCACTGCCTCTCTCTCCAAAGAGCGGACTGTGGTCATGGAAGACAAAGCCTTCCTGATGACACCAGCGCTGCAGTCTTTGGTTAACTATGTGGATCCTCCTCTCCCTCAGCCCATAGCCTGAGACTGGGAGAATCAAAGAAAACACCACCTGTCCCCAGACCGCTTAGCCCCGCACCCAAATCCCTGAAGCACCTCATGACCCAGCCAGGAGCACTCTGAGCCATGTCATTGGCGCCCAGATGGATTAGGAGCATGGGATAGTGGATTGTGGGCTGGAGGAGTTTAGGGATCTTGTCCTCAATGTCACGGATGTGGGCCCCTGGGAAGCAGCAAACTTCCCGGGCTAAGGTGTCGGGGCAGCAGATTGCCCCCTCAGTCCCCCTCAGGATGGAGTCTCCCATGACAAACACTTTGCATTTGGTCTTGGGGAGAGTAGGAATGGTAGCTCCAGTGTCCTGTGTTGCCTGTGGTAGCTGGCAACTCAGAAGACACTGCTGGGGCTGCAAGAGGCTCATAGTTGTTTCAAAGCTCCAGCGGGGCAGGGGCCTTGGTGTGGTAGGCCCTGGGGCCCTTGACTACCTTGGTCCAGCCCTGTGGCTGGACAGAAGGGGAGGTCCCCGAGTCCTCCCTTGTCCTGGAGGGAGACCTTGGTTTATCCTCCGCCTCCCGGGGGAGAATGGCCTGGCAGTAGGAGTCTGTCTCCTGCTCACAGTCCCTGATGGCACACAGTCTCTGAACTGTGGCCTGGAGCTTCTCCATCTGGTGTGCCAGAAACCCCAGTAGGGAGCAGACCCCACAAGGGGAGGTGGCCATGCTCCCAGCCACTCCTCAGTTTGGTGGGGACCCTCCTGAAGTTGTCTCCACTTCAATAAAGTTGTTGAACACAGTGTGTACTTGTGTTTTCCCCACCAGTGGTCATGCTTGTGATCCTATGGGCAATTGATTCGTTGGTTCCCCTAGTTGTCAGGCCTCATGTGGGGTTGAGATTTAACAAGCATATCCCCAATGCTCTGAGTGACCTTTCTCACCCTGGGAACATGTCCCCCCCCCTTTGTCTCTGCATCTTCCCCACTGGTCCAGGGTGGCTTGCTTCTGCTTCTTGGGGACGGGAGCTTTGGAGCGAGAGAGGGGCTTCTTTTGGGGCATGCTCCCACTGGTTCCAGGCTAGGGAGGAACAAAAGCAAGGGGATGCAGCATTGCTGTGGTGGTGAAATGTTTCTCATCCTTGCCCTTGCTGACCTGCTTTCAGTAATGCTGGCAGGTAGCATACCTGGGATCATCTTCCAACTCAGAATGATCCCACACTACACTACCCGCCTGCTTCTAGGTTGCAGCTGAAAATCCTTCCTTATCCCCCTCCTCACCAGGCAGAGGCACAACAACAGGAAGACCTGAGCCACCTGCCCTGACAACCTCCTCCAAGGTGACTTCTGGAGAAGAAGACTTGCCTCTAGAGGAACTATGTGAGGTGTGGAGCACAAACTCAGATTCTCCCTCCTTCCCCAGAATTTCCTTTGCTATGGCCCTCAGCTCCTCTGCTTCCAGATCCAGCTTCTCCTCTGGCACTCAAAGGCTTACTCTGGGAACTGAAATTGAAGTGGAGAATGTCATACTGCTGCTGGTTGTGGTTACTTATGTTACTGATGGTGCCTCAGGTGCAGACACAGCTCCAACCTCCTTCCTCTCACTAGCAGCAGAAGGCTCCTCACTACCAGGAAAGAGATTATGTCTATTTTGGGGATCAGTGGGACTTGCAGCTCTCTCTCTGCCCCCTCTCCCTCCCCTGGCAGAAAACCTGGCACCTGCCTTTCCAGCACACTTTATAGTTTCATAGTTTCTAGGGTCAGAAGGGACCTGAGTAGATCATCTAGTCCGACCCCCCGCCATGGCAGGAAACAATACTGGGGTCATACAACCCCAGCAAGATGTTCATCCAACCTCCTCTTAAAAACTCCCCGGGTAGGAGCCAGGACCACCTCTCTTGGAAGTTGGTTCCAGATCCTAGCTGCCCTGACCGTGAAGTAGTGCTTCCTGATATTTAGCCTAAACCTGCCCTCTGCCAGCTTGTGACCATTATTCCTGGTCACTCCTGGTGGTGCATGGGGGGAACAGTGACTCCACCAGTGCCCGCTGATCCCCGCCTGACTAGTTTATAACAGGCCACTAGACCCCCCCTCAGCCTTCTCTTTTGGAGGCTGAACAGGTTCAGGTCCCGTAGCCTCTCCTCATAGGGCCTGCCCTGCTGTCCCCAATCATGTGAGTGGCCCTCCTCTGGACCCTCTCCATGCTGTCCACATCCCTCTTGAAGTGTGGCACCCAGACCTGGACGCAGTACTCCAGCTGCAGCCTGACCAGTGCTGCATCGAGGGGGATGATCACCTCTTTGGACATGCTTGAGATGCATCTGTGGATGCATGACAACGTACGGTTGGCCTTCCTGACTGCCGCCTCACACCGCTGGCCCATGTTCATCTTGGAGTCAATTATAACTCCAAGATCCTTTTCCGCCTCCGTGCTGACAAGAGGGGAGTTCCCCAACCTGTAGGTATGGTGCTGGTTCTTCCTCCCCAGGTGCATCACCTTGCACTTGTCTGTGTTGAATCCCATCCTATTCACATCTGCCCACCCTTGTAGCCTGTCTAGGTCTGATTGAAGCCTGATGCTACCTTCTAGTGTGCCAACATCCCCCCACATCTTAGTGTCATCAGCAAATTTGAACAGGGTGTTTTTTACCCCCTCGTCCAAGTCACTGATGAAGAAGTTGAACAGTGCGGGCCCAAGGACCGAGCCCTGTGGAACCCCACTGCCCACGTCCTTCCAGGTTAAGAATGACCCATCCACTACCACGCTCTGGGTGCGGTCCTCCAGCCAGTTGGTGACCCAATTGACTGTGTGGGTGTCGACACCACAATCCCCCAGTTTCTTAATGAGAACGGGGTGAGAGACAGTGTCGAAGGCCTTCTGGAAGTCCAGGAAGACTATGTCCACTGCTACCCCCGCATCTAATGATCTGGTAATCTGATCATAGAAGACCACCAGGTTGAACTGGCAGGACCTGCCACTGATGAACCCATGTTGGTTGCCCCTAAGCATACAGTTCCCTGCTGGCCCCTCATGGATGTGTGCCAGCATAATTTTATTAAACAGGTTGCCTAGGTTTATGATGTTCGGTATGCTGCAAAATGTGTGCCTGTGTCTGTGTCTATTTGTAGTATATGTAATATATGTTGTGCTTTCCTGAACAGTGATGACACACCGTCAGGGAAAACACAGATTTGCTTTTGTGGAAGGAAAAAAAAGACAGGCTAACTGGAACAAATAAGAGGATTTTGGGGAAAGAATAAGCTTAAATGAATGGATAATAATGATTGTAGCCAAGAGTAAATAGGAAAAGATTGGATAGAACTTGGTGGCAAGAGACTACCCACTACCAAGCCAGAGTCCTTCAGATCCTACTACTGCAACAGAGAGACAGACAGACAGCTTACAAAAGGCACACAGATGAATTCATACACAGCCTTATATGTTTTTTCTATGTCCCTCCCCCAAAGCACTGTCATTGGAAGGGAATTCAGAGAAAGACCAAAGTCACTGGCCAGTCACAGCAGTCTTTCCATCCCTCTTTTCAGTTTCTGTTTCTTGCACATCCACCTTTTGAATCTCTAAATCTTTTCCAAATCAATTCAGAGGCTTCAATTTGATTTGGAGTTTTTTATGGGTCTCTCGATTTGATTCGAATTTGAAGATTCAGCCGCTGAATCAGGCTGAATGTCTCCAAATTGAAGCAGCTACCGAAGCCTCTCACAGCCCTACTGTCAAACTCAGTACCCTACAGAATCTAACAATCTATTTAGATGTTTTTGAAAACCTTTTTAAGGGGCTTCTAAGAAATTTTAAACAGCACCTCCTCTTGAACAATAATGAAGTCTGTTTTAGGAGCAGTCAGTTTTATAATGGTCCTATCATATTTACCAGATCCAAGATAATTTCAGAATTAAGCTGTCTCCCCAATAACTTGATTCTACCCATGGACAATTTATAAATATGTGATAATTTTATATGTATACAATCTAATTAGTGGAGAGCTGTCTTAAATTCCCCCCTCTTATTGATGAGACAGGGAAAGCATTAGCAGGGGAGCAAGCAGTGGGAAGACAGATGGTCGGAACATTGAGATGCCTGACCTCCCCACCTGTTGTCCCCAACAACTCACTTCCTACCACTTGTGCCCCTCCACTTGCCTGCCCTTACCCATGCTCACCTGTTCCTGTCCCCTCCTTCACAGTGCCTGCACACCCCTGTGCTTGCATTCCTACAATGACAGTCCCCTCCCACCCACTTGCCTGTCCTTACTTGGCCTCCCCTGCTGCCCCCAGCCACTCTTTACCCTGAACTGTAGCTCCAGCTCTGTCCCTGCCCCTGCTCTGATCTGGGACATGGAGCACATACTGCCTCTGGCCCCCACTCAGCCAAGCAACAGCAGTTGCAGAGGCAGCAGCTTCAGCCCTTGCCCTGAGACAGAGAGAGCACTGGAGCAGGACAGTGGCTGAGATGTTGACTTGGAGCTGAAGCCAGATCTAGAGTTGTAGTAGCCACTTGGCTTCCTCCACACTGGTACTTGAATCCAAGATGAGTTTATTTTTTCTATGTTGAATGGGAAAACCACCCTCATCTTGCATTTGAATTATGTCACCTCTAATTCCCAGCATGCCTTGCTAAAATTAAATAAATTCAATTTACTTTATTTTTCATTTTTTTAGAGGAATGATAAATAAATATTGCCTACCAATGTTCATTCAGACATATCAAGGTATAAAGCTTGGTATATCTGGATGAACATTGGTAAGCAATGCTTATTTATTAGTCCATGTTGTATCAGTATTTCTTTGCTATTTGACCACATGAGATGTAGTTTTTACATCTTCATTTTGAATAAAATTTCTGAGGGAACAGGGGGAAGTTTGAAAAAAAAACAGTTTTACATCCACAATATTAGAAGAAAACTCTTTGTTTTTTCAAGAATATTCTTGTTATTGCCCTGCCCTCACACTTTTTTCTTTAACATGGAAATCAATATTTAGAACTCCAATTGTACATAAAATCCACATTATTGTTGGTGACACTGGGCATAACCCTGGGTAACTCAGAGGGATGGAAGACCACGAGGGTCGAGGAAGTCCTTCTGCTCCAGGCTCAGAAGAGCCAAAACCCCCCCTTGCCCAACCTTTGCAACCCTGTCTCTGGTGCCTGCAAATCTCCTGTCCTTCTGGAAAGCAGGTGAGCTAAAACTGTTATCTGTGGAATGCAAGGGCACTGCTCAAAGAGAGAGAGGAGGAGGAAAAGGGAAGAAAGAGGGGGGCCAGCGGGTGGAAAATCACTGGCAGTGAAACTGACCGGGGTATAAAGATCTCGCTGTTGCAGGGTTAGGTGTGCAGGATTTGAGACAATACAGTCTTCCTGTGCCTTTTACTTGAGCTCAAATAAACTCTGTCTGCTTCTCCCCCAGTGTGTTTATTTGGCGCGATGCACACTGGGCAACGAACCCAATTGTTGCCTCCCTCGGGCACCTTGTGCCGACAACAGTTTTGGCGCCCAACGTGGGGCTCGAGGCTAACATTTCACCTTGCCCAGATCCCTCCTGGGGTCGATGACCTGCGACAACAACCAACGCCCAGCGCGCACCGGTGGTTTCATCAGGGGCCTCGGCAGAGATGTGGTTTGATCGACCCTGGAGGGCACAACGGTGCAACGCGCTCTAATAGTAGAGAAGCGATCGTGGGCGACGGTGTGAAACCAGTCCCTCGGATAAGGTAGGATAAGCTCAGAGCATTGTCTGTTAAGACCTGGGGACGCCCAGCGTCTCCCTGTAGGACCTGGGGACACCCAGTGTCTCCCTGGAGTATGGGCAGGGACAGAGTATGGTTGGCAGGGTACGGTGTACACCCATAGAATGCATTCTGACTAATTGGAAACTGTTTAAGTCAGATCCAATGACTAAAAATGATCTTAAAAGGTTCTGTACAGTGAAATGGCCTCAATATCAACTGGAGGATCAGGAAAGGTGGCCTCCGGAAGGGTCAAATTAACTACAATACAATTCTCCAATTACTCCTGTTTTGTCAGCGGACGGGTAAGTAGAATGAACATTTGTATGCACAATTGTTTATGGCTTTATGGAACAAGACAGATATTTTGCAGAAGTGTAATTTGACTCCGATAGGATCAGTAGTTGTTAGTGTTGCGTCTCAGCATTCCCCCCCCATTACTGTAATACCAGAGTCGGCGTCCCCTTCGGCTTTAACACCTCCACCATATAAAGATCAGATGCCCCCGGTTCCAGAGATTCCTCCCTCAGTGGGATTTTACCCTTTACCTACTGAAACTGTATTAGCCCAGCCTGGGGCAGATGGGCGTGCAGCCCAGACCATGCAAGTATATACCCACGTACCTTTTAACCCAATGGACCTGGCGGCTTTTAAAGCACAGGCTGGAGAATTTTCAACTAGCCCGAGTAAGTTTATCTCTGTCTTTGAGGGATGTTTAGCTAGTCACAAGCCTGACTGGGATGATTGTAATATCCTTATGCGAACCTTATTATCTGAAGTAGAGCGGAATCAAGTTATTTCCAAAGCCAGGGAGGAAGCACAGTGGAGGCATGAAAGGGATCTTGTCAATGTTCCTGTTCCGGCAGATGTGGTTTCCCTAGCAGACCCTAGATGGGACCCTAACAATCCTGTGAATCATACCTGTCTTACCTCTTACAAAGAACTGCTTATTCATGGGCTCAGGCACTCGGCTGTCTGACATAATAATTGGGCAAAGCTGTATGAAATAGTACAGGAGCCGAAGGAAAGTCCCGTTGCATTCCTGCAGCGCATCCAGGACGCCATTCGGCAAAATACCAGTGCAGACCCTGATGATCAGGCGATGGAGGCAATTATAAAGGGTATTTTTACCAGCCGTGCAGCCCCTGATATAAAGAGGAAGTTACAAATGAAGGAAGACTTAATGGGTATGTCTGTAGCACAAATCCTGGAAACTGCAAACAGGGCGTATACTCTCAGAGAAGGAGAAAAGGACAAGAGACAAGTTAGAATGCTAGTAGCAGCAGTACAGGCCGGAGTCAGAGAAAGGCCACAAGAAGGTGGGAGAGGCAGAGGTATAAGGGGTCGTGGGCGCGGGCGCCTTGGCCCACAAGAAAGACACCTGGGACGGAACCAGTGTGCCTTATTCTGGCAAGAGGGACACTGGAAGAATGAATGCCCAGAGAAAGGGAGAGACTGCACTCCTGTAATGACAGCTGAAGGACAGGAGTAGGGGTGTCAGGGGAAACGGACCACCCCACCCCCGGAACCCCGAGTAAAAATGCGGGTGGGGAATTCAGAAATTGATTTTTTGATAGACTCCGGGGCAGCGCAGACCGCTGTAAATCAACCTCTTCAACTTCCCGTAGCGGACTCTCTCACCGTGGTTAGTGCCATGGGAAAAAAGACTCAGTGCCCAGTGTATGCTCCTGCAGAATGTGCTCTGGGAGACCGGGCTCTTTCTCACAAATTAGTCTACCTTCCAGATTGCCCAACACCCCTGCTAGGACGAGACCTGCTTTGTCGATTAGGTGCATCACTTCATTTAACCCAGGATGAAATAACCCTCACATTGCCCCCTGAAAATGCATGGATAATGACCCTCACGGTTGAACCCTCGGCCATGAACGCTCCCCAGGAGTGGAACCAGTGGTAAGACCAGGTATACCCTTTGGTGTGGGCAGAGGGGGTCCCTGGAAAGGCTACATATCAAACCCCCATTAATATCCAACTACTGCCAGGAAAAGGTCCAGTATGAATCAAGCAGTACCCAATCAAAAGGGAAGCCAGAGAGGGACTGCAGGAGACTATAGACCGTTTCCTAAAGTACAGCATACTACGAGAGTGTCAGTCAGCCTGGAACACTCCTATCTTGCTGGTACTGAAGCCTGATGGCACATATTGACTGGTGCAGGACCTAAGGGCGGTTAACGAACGGGTTAAAACTATTCATCCTCTCGTCCCAAACCCATATACCTTGCTGGCCTCCATAGGGGGGCAGTATACTCATTTCTCAGTTCTTGATTTGAAAGACGCTTTCTTTACGATTCCAGTTGACCCCCCCTCTCAGGAGATTTTCTCTTTTGAATGGGAGGACAGAAAAAGGGTTAAGAAACAACTTTGTTGGACAGTATTAGTCCAGGGATTTAAGAACTCCCCTACCCTTTTCGGCCAGTCCTTAGCTAAAGACTTGGAGGAGTGGAATAATGAGCATGAAGTTCTCTTGTGACAATATGTGGATGATTTATTAATTGCTGCCATAGATTTAAACTCCTGCCTTAACACCACGGGAAGCCTCCTGATCTTTATTGGGCTTCGAGGATATCGGGTGGCTCGAAATAAAGCTCAAATTGCTCTCCCCGAAGTACGATACCTGGGATTTCACATAAGACAGGGGGAGCGCCAGCTTTCAAGCGAGCGAAAGGAGGCTATATGCCAGGTTCCCACCCCAAGCAATCGTAAGCGGCTCAGGGCGTTCCTTGGCATGGCAGGTTTTTGCAGAATATGGATCCCTGAATTTGGACTATGGGGAAAACCACTATATGACTGTGTGAAAGGGGCAGACCATGACCCCTTTTATTGGACTCCAGAAGCCGACAAGGCATTTAAGATACTAAAAAGGAAACTAATAGAAGCCCCCGCCCTGGGGTTACTGGACCTTTCTAAACCTTTCCAATTGTATGTGTATGAACAAAAAGGGATGGCTCTGGGAATGCTTACTCAATTGTTGGGGGGTGTGGAAACGTCCCGTTGCTTATTTCTCCAAACAGCTTGATCCAGTTGCTAAGGGATGGCCAGCGTGTTTACGAGCAGTTGTGGCAACTTCCCTAATACTTGAGGAAGCTGAAAAGTTAACGCTGGGAGGAGTCATGCAGGTGTATACCCCTCATATGGTCCAGGCTCTGCTGGACGCGAAGAGGGGTCTCTGGCTCACCCAGGCTCGAGTGGCTCGGTACCAAGCTAAGCTGTTGGAGAACCCTGAAGTGACTCTGCAGCCCTGCCCCTCCCTCAACCCGGCTACTCTCTTACCTGAAACGGAAGAACAAGAGCATGATTGTTTAGACATCATAGATACACAGTACTCCAGCCGTGCAGACCTACAGGATCAGCCACTTCTGAATGTTGATTGTGAGTGGTACACTGATGGCAGTAGCATTGCTGTAGAAGGGCAAAGGAGGGCAGGTTATGCTGTTGTGTCCCTCTATGACGTTGTTGAGGCCAAGGGTTTGCCCGCTGGAACTTCTGCTCAACTCGCTGAACTGGTGGCCCTGACCCGGGCGCTAGAACTGTCAAAAGGGAAACGGGTCAACATCTATACCAACTCTAGGTATGGTTTTGGAGTACTGCATGCCCATGCTGGCCTATGGAAACAAAGGGGACTGCTGACAGCCCAAGGCTCCCCAGTGAAGTATGGACCCCAAATTCTCCGCCTCCTGGAAGCTGTTCAACTTCCCTCGGAAGTGGCAGTAATGCACTGTAAGGCACATCAGAAAGAGGATCAAGACGTAGCCAGGGGTAATGCCCGGGCAGACAGAAAAGCTAAAATTGCTGCCACCCTGAGGACGCCAAGACCTGCTGACATCCCTATGCATGCTCTCATTCCATCAGTGGGGGAGCTCCCGGATCCCCAGTACTCATATGAAGAAAAAGAAGTAGCCGACAAGCTTGGTCTCCAAGAAAAGAAGGGATGGCCCTGCTCCACGGACGGGAGGATCCTCCTAACAAAGAGCCTGACCCAGCTGGTGTTGCAATGGCTACATCAAACTACACACGCTGGAAAAGAAGCTCTCACTCAGTTGGTGAACAAATATTTTCTAACCTCTGGACTTCGACCTCTGGCCTCCTAAATACAGGCCAGCTGTTTTATTTGTCAAAAGAATAACCCTCGACCCAGTCTCTCAGCACCTCCAGCCACTTTGGAACCTACTCCAGGCCCGGACTGGTTTGGCACATAGACTTTACTGAGTTCCCCCGAACTCAAGGATTTAAGTATCTCCTTGTTATAGTAGATCGATTCAGCAGATGGCCTGAAGCCTTTCCATATCGCAATTGTACAGCCAAGACTGTAGCTCTAAAATTCATCCGGGAAGTTATTCCCCACTTCGGACTTCCCCAGTGGATGGAATCTGACAACGGAACACATTTCACTTCAAAGATCATCCAAAACATCTCAGATGCCTTACAGATCCCCTGGAAACTCCATACTGCATGGCGACCACAAGCTAGTGGTGTAGTAGAATGTACAAATCAGGCCCTCAAGCGTCATCTATCAAAGATCTGCCAGGAGGCCTCTCTGCGATGGCCCGATGCTTTGCCCCTTGCTTTGCTTCATATCTGTGCCCCCTCCCCAAGGGAAGATTAGGGCTTAGCCCCTTTGAAATTATGTTTGGAAGGGCATGGCCTATGAACGGGACGCCGGTTCTAGCAGGGGAGTGGGAAATAGGATGTAGTATTTTGTCATGGTATATGTGCTCTCTGTCTGCTGTTCTTTCTTCTCTCCATAAGACTTGCAGCCTCTTCCTTTGGATGCTCCAGTCCACTCGTTACAACCAGGAGATTCCATGCTCATTCGTACCTGGAAGGATGAGCCCCTCCAAGAGAAGTGGAAAGGACCTCACCCTGTCCTACTAGTTTCCCACACAGCGGCAAAGGTCGATGGACACAAGAACTGGATTCATCACGAGACAGACTTGGCATGATCTTTCTCCCGGCGTACAGAGTGGGCCGGTTAGCCAAGCTATATCGTCAACTTTCTATGTTCCTTACAAAATTTGCTAATGACACTTTAGCTATTGAAAAGAGCCTTAACTCCGAGATTTATCAACTTCGTTTATTATCTCTTCAAAACCCTCAGGCCCTAGATTATGTTTTAGCTTCTCAGGGCGGGATATGTGCTTTAATTGGGAACGAATGTTGTACTTATGTCCCAGAAAATTCCCAAGGTATAAACAAACACATTTTGTCAGCTGAACAGGCTTTTGAGTTGTGGAAAAGTCAGGAACGTGAACCCATTGTCTTTGATTCTCTCTGGAGCTGGTTGCCCAACCTCGGAGGCCTAGGAGCGGGCATCCTTCACATCCTGATCACCAGTGTTGTGTTGTGTTTAATTACTCTCCTCTTATTTGCGTGCTGTAACGCCCTCCTGCACAAAGTCTGTGCATCCCCCTCCCTGAGCACCTCATTATACCCTTGCATTGAAGATTCCAATCCTCAAACACTCAATTACTTTTTGTCTTCAGAATATGAAAAAACTCAGCCAAAACTTTGTTGAGTATTCTCAAAGGGGGGAGCTGTTGGTGACACTGGGCCTAACCCTGGGTAACTCAGAGGGATGGAAGACCACGAGTGTCGAGGAAGTCCTTCTGCTCCAGGCTCAGAAGAGCCAAAACCCCCCCTTGCCCAACCTTTGCAACCCTTTCTCTGGCGCCTGCAAATCTCCTGTCCTTCTGGAAAGCAGGCGAGCTAAAACTGTTATCTGTGGAATGCAAGGGCACCGCTCGGAGAGAGAGAGGAGGAGGAAAAGGGAAGAAAGAGGGGGGCCAGTGGGTGGAAAATCACTGGCAGTGAAACTGTCCGGGGTATAAAGATCTCGCTGTTGCAGGGTTAGGTGTGCAGGATTTGAGACAATACAGTCTCCCTGTGCCTTTTACTTGAGCTCAAATAAACTCTGTCTGCTTCTCCCCCAGTGTGTTTATTTGGCGCGACACACACCGGGCAACGAACTCAATTGTTGCCTCCCTCAGGGACCTTGTGCCAGCAACATCATGATCTTTAGGTTTAGGCAACTTTGTCTGATATTTTGTTCTTGATCTTCCAGCCACGCTATCTGCTAATCTAAGTCTAGTACAAAACCACACTTCTTTTCCTCTTCTTATCTGGTTTTTCTTTGAAGATACTTTTCACAAGTTATTCCTTTATTTATTTAAGTATCTTAATGGCAATTTAATATAAAACATTCATCAAAGTATTTAAACAGATAGAAACTAAGCTTCGAATGGAATATGAACTATTTTAAAACTAAATATTACCATCTTCACAAATGTTGTGCCGTACCACAGTTTGAACATATCTATAAAATAAAATACCAGTATAATATAGTTAACAAATCTTTTCCCATTGAATAGAATATCAGTGAAAGCAAATTTAGCTTTCGTATTGTTAAGCCAATATTCTATTGACTGGGTCTTTGTTATCCTGCCTCATTGATTTCCCTGGGCCTGTCCTGAATGGAGGAGGATTATTTGCTTACTCTTACTGAACTGACTTGTTCTGTCTTGTCATTTATTCAAAGAAAGTTCACTGCAGAGGGGAGAAAGACATAATGTAGAGATTAAATGTGGGGCTCCATAAGGATCCATGCCTCAATGTCAGTATAACAATGTGGCTCTTGAGTGGTTTAATAAGCATCATCTAACTAGTCATGGTTTGGTATCATGTCTACAATGTGTGATTTTGAATAGCATAGAAAGGGGGAGGGCCAAATTACATAGCTGGTTGAAGATGTAGTTACATGGATAAGACTAAGCAACAGCAGATCTCCAAGGTATGGGGAAGTTGTGGTATAACTGGTACATCTTTGATGGAACAAGATGGAGAAAATTACGTAAGAAATAACTTTATGCATTTTCCTTCTTTCACCGTTAACTTTACCCCACCCTCAACACATGCACGCATACACAACCACCTTTTTGTGGCTTTCAGCTTTGTAAAGGAAGAGACCTTTACACTCAAAATGATTATACATACTTTTTTTAAGACTACTCTCATTCTACATATAGTTTGCCCATTACTAAATGTTAATGTAATTTGCACATTATTTTCTTCTTACAGGAAACTTTAATTTTATTTAGGTCCAGTGAAGCACGTTGTGTAGATTGAAACTGTAAATGAAATTGGCTTTATAAATGGAATTGTAAAGAAGTAAACACTGCTGATAAACATATACTGTTAACTAATAAAAATTCTGTTATCTGATACTCTTTGAGCTCTCAATATATTTCTTAGTTAGGTGTGCATGGTAGACACTGCAAGATGCTGGCACAGCTGAATTTGCTATCTGCAGTTAGCACAGTGAGACCAGGGTTGATTGAGGCAGATTTTTTATGAAACTAGCCAAACTCTTTTTGGCTGTCCTATGCTGATTAAAGCTATTTCTTTGTAGATGGATCTCTTTTTGAAGTGAATTGGCAACCAAAAAAACAGAGGCTGTTAACTTGTCCAGTCAAAAGAGAGCATTTACCTACGGATGTGCTTGAAACAAAATGCTTACACAGAAGCTCATCAAACCAGATCACAAGCAGATATCAGCCTAGGTCTTGTATTTATGCCGTACTTTGTGAAGAATATTATGATGGTAAATGCAACTTGCCAGTCTGTTCACAAAGCAAATTTGTATAAATTGAAGAAAAAATATATGGCCTGCTCCTAAGCATGTGAAACTTTCATTAATTTCAATGGTACTTACATGTATCTTGAAATAAGTGAAAATTGAGAGAGCTTGTATTTCCTAGATGCCCACTTGATGTTTTGCATCCACTTAAATTGTCTTGTTAAGTACAGTTTGCATGTTACGTTGGAAAACTTCTGCCAAGCTTGATATTACTGAGGCCACAATTCGATGCATCGGTTACCTGCTGTATGAATGAATAATTACACAAGATTCTAAGTAATTTTGTATTTTTGTTGCTGTAACTGATTTTACGTAATGATATAAGATTATTAGAATTAATGTTCTTTCTTTTTATTGTTGTTTTGCTTTGTTTTTAATTCCTGCTCTAGGAAATTAAGTACAGAGAGAAGGGCACTGTACTTATGTTTTCCTCTGCTGAGTAATCAGAAGCTATGTATGACTGAATAACTAAGCAAAATAAGTTTAATTTTGAGAAGCTGTTGTGGTCTATTTAACTGATACGGTCAATATGATCATTCAGAGAAATCTTGGGTCACCAAAGCTGAGAAAATATATGCTGGACCATTATTTATACTGAAGAGAATAGAGCCAGTGTGATACATCCCTGCTGAGGAAAGCATCATAACAGATGATCGGTTTTAAACCACTATATCATGAATCATTGAAGTGGTACTGTGTAGTTTGACAAGAAAATAAGATGCAAATATGAAATTGAGTTGACTACCTGATAGTTACACTGTTTAAGCAGTCACCATAAAAATGCACATAGTTGCCCATCATTACAGAAATTGCATTATTCTCAGCAAAATCTTCTATGAGCTAGCAGCAATAAAAATGTTTCTGAAGCATCAAGAGTCAGAAAGGGGATTCTTAGAGATTTTACCTACTGTTCAGGGATAAAATTATTTTCTTGACAGTTGGCAAAGGCAAGAAATTCATAAGTCTCAGCAATTGTTTCCCTTGTGGAAAAAATCTAAGTGAAATGATTGGAACATCTGGCAAAGCTCTTAAATAAAACAATACTCGGAAACAGTAATGGTTCACTGTATCGTAGCACTTTACATCAACAACATTAGAACAATTAATATTCAAAACATGCTCAATTATAATTATACTTCACAGATGTTCAAGGAGGGGAAAAAGGAAACATGGCAATTTCAGGTTGAGCTCCCATGCAGGCAACAGTACTCTACTTCCTTCCAGTAAAGAAGTGTTAACTGCTATAACACATTATTTGCAAACCTGTTAACACTACAATTTATAAAGTTGCTTGATACTTTTCATCACAGGACCCTATTTTTGCTACACATAACTTTGCCAAATATTAAACATATTGGCTGAAATTTTCCCTTTATAGGTATCTTCCTCAGGTTGAATGTTTCTGGAAAATTTCTGTCAAAATCTTCTGCCTCCAAGAATGGGGCTAGGGAGAATAAAACTATATTTCTACACTGAAAAAAAAAATTATATTTTCTTTGGAAAACTGTAGTGTCCTCTTTTTTTGGACCAAGGACTTTATATATCATACAGACACACACACACACACACACACATTTCTGTTCCAAATTCTGATGGTGTTTTTTTATATTCCCTTTTAAACATAAGGGTTGTGAGGACAGCAAGGGAATTTTTATTCTTTGAGAAGTATTTTCCTACCAATGTTCATGTGACTGTCCTTTCTTTTTTCTGTGAGTTCTTTCTGGTGTATAGTTTCTGTCTAGTTTCAAGCACATGGTTTGCATGAGGACAATTTGGTCATTTAATGAGACAGACCATATTATGCAATATACACATGTAGATCTGTGGATTTTCATGATTTTGTAGTGGGGTAGGGGTGGGGGGACCGGTTGATTGGTTCTAGTAGCAATGTATTGACAGGTTTTGCATTTATTGTTAAGACAGGGTTATGTTTCTCTTGATAGCTGTTTATCAGAGGGGAGTTTGCTTCTGTTTGGGTTTGGAGGTTATTTGAATACCAGGGAATGGGAAGGAGCAGGGGGAGGGCAAGGGAATATTTCTCTCTAAGTCTGATCTTTTTTTTTAAAGTATAGGGTGTAATTGTTTCACGATCTTTCTTATAGGTTCTAGCATGGAATTACAAGTGTGTGGGCAGTTGGAACTTTTTTTTTGTACAGTATGAAGTCATCACTGGCTAATTGGCATGCAAAGACCTCTTTATTAGAATGAAGTAAAGATGATTTCAGGTTGATGATATGAGTGTTATGAATATTCTTAGAGAAGATGTGATGGTACCTGAAGGCCTGACTGTAGATTACAGCTTTCTCAGTGTGTTTGGGGTGGTTGCTGATTTTGTGGACATATGCTTGGTGATCCATAGGTTCTTTACATAGAGTAGTTTGTATTGTTGCTGAAAAGTTAGTGTTTTTATAGGAGCATTCCAGAGAGAATTTGATAGAGTAGTACTTGTTGAAGCTGCAGTTTGCATATCACCGGAGAGTTGCCCCTCCTCCAACCCTCAAGAACTGAACAGCCAAAATCTCTGAACATTTCATTCTATGAAGCTCACTTTCTACTCTCATCGTTTTTATTTGTGACAGACTGCATATATGTGACTTGCCAAAAGGGAACTGAGTATTTTCCATTACTTAGAGTTCTTATGGGTAGCCAGAATGTATGTGTGCCCCCCCCCCCGGATGCATTTATTGTTAAGACAGGGTTGACAGGTAGTCAAACCTTGCACTACCCCTTGCGCCTTAACAGGACTAAAAGGAGTTATCTGGATGTCCCTGTGCCCGTCTCTGTTTGATTATTCACTCCCATGCAGCTTTAGCATGTGCGCCTGGTTTTGGGGTAATGAGGGCTTGTACAATCCTGGAAAAGCCCCTCAGTCACTCCCTGGGAAACCTCAGAACTCACCTGCCACAACTTTGGATAGATCTTCACCTTCCAGTGATGTCAGTTCCGGACCTTCACACTACTTACGGTGTTGTCAGTCCAGCCTTTTCTTTCTTCCCTTTTTTCTTTTTTATTGTCCTAAGCTAGGGTTTCTGGCTGTCCTGCCTTGCCCCATCTGGGTTCTTCTGTGGCTCTTTGCTGAGCAGCCTTGGGTCCTGTGCTCCTGTGCCTCTCGCTGCTGGTGCAGAATGCTTCTTTTGATCCTGTCGGTGCTGATGCAAGCATTTGCATCGGGTCTTCCTGCTTTTGCCAGCACTGGATACACTGGGTGTGGGGGATCCTTGCCGCTCCTCTCGCTCCCAGCATTCCCCCTCACTCCCTTTCAGAGATGGCTTTTGAATCTGCCAGGTGGTGTCTCCCACTGAGGTCACCCAGTTCCAACTGCAGATAAGCACAGCTAATGAACCACACGGGTCTTTCTTCTGCCTTCCTGGATCATCAGTGTTCTAAAAGGGGTAAGTTTTCTTCTTTTTTAGGGTTTATATTTAGGGGTTGTGTTCCCTTTGTCCCAGGTTCCTTGATGGGCAGGGCTTCTTGCTACCTTGTGTTTGTATCCTCATGACACAACCCTCCCTTTAAGATGCCTTGGGGTGCTTGGTTCCTCTGTCCCAGGGCCCTACCTGTTGATTCAGTTGTTTCTTTAGAATGGTGTTCTGGGTCACTGGATCTGGTCTCATGCCTGCATCTAAATAAAAAATCCACTACGACATTACTTTTTCCTGGTTGGCATACTATGTGGAATTTAAATGGCTGTAATGTCAGGGCGCACCTTGTGATTCAAGTGTTATTGGTCTTAGCTGTACTAAGCCACTTTAAGGGAGCGTGACCGGTCATGAGTTTACACTCCCTGCCCATTAGATAGTACCTAAAATGCTCTACCGCCCAGCAAATTGCCAGGCACTCTCATTCTATTGTTGTGTACTGTGTCTCCACTAGCAGTAGTTTGCGACTGGTGTAGGCGACTGGCCTTCCTATTCTATCCTCTTCCTGGTTTAGGATGGCTCCTATGGTGGTTTACTGGGCATCTGTCTGCAAGACAAAAGGTTTTCAAAAGTCAGGTGCATGTATCATGACATCCTTGCACAAGCCCTTTTTTAGTAATTCAAAATTTCATGTCATTTCCTCTGTCCACTTTATGGATCCCATTCACCGCACTTGGAGGGCTTCTGTCAGGGGTGCTGCTAGCTTGGAAAAATGGAGAACAAATCATTGGTAATAGTTAGTTAGTCCTAGAAAGGATCTAAGCTGTCTGCCATTCTGGGGCATAGTGAAGTTGCAGATTGTTTCCACTTTATCTGCCAGTGGTCTAATTATACCTCTTCTGACCAGAAAACCTAGATATTTAGTTTCTTTTTGTGCCAGGGCACACTTATGGGGGTTGGCAGTCAATCTCCTGCAACAACAGCTGCATTTCATGTCTCTGAGGAATCGACAATACTCCTCCTGTTTGGACCTGATTTTCTGCCCTAGTCATCACTTCTCCCTTGGTCACATCTTGGGGTTTGAGGTCTTTGGTAGTCAATTCCATGAAAGCATCCCATCCCTCAGGTTCCCACCATTCCTGTAAGAGATTTAAGTGATAAATCTGCCTTTCTCATAGGTCACCCAACCAGTGGACCTCATAGTCCAGAGGCCTGACCCTGTGGATTACCTTGAATGGCCCCTGCCACTGAACCAGTAGCTTATTTGTGGAGATGGGGAGAAGAACCAACGCCTTCTGTCCAGGTTCAAATTTTCTTTCCTTGGTGTGAATGTCATATCTTTCATTTTGGTGAAGTTGTGCCTCCTGTACATTGTGTTTGGCCAGGTCCTGGGCCACTCGGACCCTCTGTTGGAACTCTCACTGGTAAGCTGTCAGTTCTAGCTCACTATGCCTCATGTGGCCGAGCTGGTGAAGTGCATTGGGAATGCCCAGTACGTCACAACATTTGACCTTGCAAAGGGATATTGGCAGATCCCTATAGTCAAAGGGGACCAGCCAAAGACAGCTTTTGGAACCCCTTGGGGACTCTACAGATTCATCTGAATGCCATTTGGGCTCCACGGAGTGGCCACAACATTCCAGCACCTAATGGACCAGGTCTTGGTGCTGCATGCTGAATATACAGCAGCTTATATAGGTGACATAGTCATATTTTCCCAAACCTGGGCACAACACAAGAGAGCTCTTAAGACCATTCTGTCAGAATTGCGGAAAACGTTTTTGTGTATCAGTTCTTGTAAATTTCCCGAGATTGTTCCCAAACTTCCCTTAGGGCTTGGAGGAGACCCCGCTAGGGCAATGTCTGAGTACCAGTTGAAAGGGAGAATATTTTGTAGTATTCTGGGGAGTGTCCCAGATAGCGAACAATATTAGCAAGACGAGCAAGTCCCACTTTTGTGGATCTCCTTGTATGCATCGATGTAACATTGAGGTAATCCCAACGAGGATCAAAGGGAGCAGGAGGGCACACAAGCCCCCATGGCTCACCAAAAGCACCCGGGAATGTCTCCTAGCTAAAAGGGAGGCGTACACCCAGTGGAAAAGAGGTGACATCACCAGGGATATCTATACTGCAGTTGCTTGGAGATGTAGGGGGGCAGTCAGGAAGGCCAAGGCAGAGATGGAACTGGGACTAGCTTCCTGGATTAAGGACAATAAGAAGTCCTTCTTTAAATACATAGGGGGTAAAAAGAAGGTTCTGGGTAATGTGGAGCCCCTGAAGAACACGTTAGGAAGCTTGGTCATCACACCAGATGATAAAGCCAACATATTTAATGATTTCTTTGCCTCCATCTTCCTACACAGGGACCGGAACAGCCACCCCCCCCACTAAACCCCCCTCAGGCCCCAGGAGAGGCACACCTAGGCCAAGGGTTAGTGAGGAACTAGTTAGGGAGCTTCTGAAGGGACTGGACGTGTTCAAGTCAGCCGGTCCGGATGATCACCACCCTAGAATACTAAAGGAATTGGTGGAGGTCATTGCAGGACCCCGGCGCAGCTTTATGAGCACTCGTGGTGCTCTGGTATGGTGCCAGAGGACTGGAAGAGGGACAAAATGGTCCCCATCTTCAAAAAGGGGAAGAAGGAGGACCCAGGAAACTATAGGCCAGTTAATCTTACTTCGATCCTAGGCAAGCTGTTCAAGAAAATTATGCTGGCACATATCCATGAGGGGCCAGCAGAGGATTTCATGCTTAGGGGCAACCAACATGAGTTCATCAGTGGCAGGTCCTGTCAGACCAACCTGGTGGCCTTCTATGATCAGATCACCAAATCTTTAGATGCAGGGGTAGCAGTGGACATAGTCTTCCTGGACTTTCGGAAGGCCTTCGACACCATCTCTCACCCTGTTCTCATTAAGAAACTGGGGGACTGTGGTGTTGACACCCACACAGTCAAATGGGTCGCCAACTGGCTGGAGGGCCGCACCCAGAGCGTGGTAGTGGATGGGTCATTCTCAACCTGGAAGGACGTGGGCAGTGGGGTTCCACAGGGCTCCGTCCTCGGGCCCGCACTGTTCAACTTCTTCATCAGCGACTTGGACAAGGGGGTAAAAAGCACCCTGTTCAAATTTGCTGATGACACTAAGATGTAGGGGGATGTGGGCACTCTAGAGGGGAACAATAGGCTACAATCAGACCTAGACAGGTTACAAGGGTGGGCAGATGAGAAGAAGATGGGATTCAACACTGACAAGTGCAAAGTGATGCATCTGGGGAGGAACAACCGGCACCATACTTACAGGTTGGGGAACTCCCTTCTTGTCAGTACAGAGGCAGAAAAGGATCTTGGAGTCATCACTGATGCCAAGATGAGCATGGGCCACCAGTGTGGGGAAGCAGTCAGGAAGGCCAACCGTACCTTGTCATGCATCCACAGATGCATCTCGAGCAGGTCCAAAGAGGTGATCCTCCCCCTCTATGCGGCACTGGTCAGGCCGCAACTGGAGTACTGCATCCAGGTCTGGGTGCTTCACTTCAAGAGGGATGTGGACAACATGGAGAGGGTCCAGAGGAGGGCCACTCGCATGATCAGGGGGCAGCAGGGCAGGCCTTATGAGGAGAGGCTACGGGACCTGAACCTGTTCAGCCTCCAGAAGAGACAGCTGAGGCGGGATCTAGTGGCCTGTTACAAACTAGTCAGGGGGGAACAGCAGGCACTGGGGAAGTTCCTGTTCCCCTGAGCACTGCCAGGAGTGACCAGGAATAATGGTCACAAGCTGGCAGAGGGTAGATTTACGCTAGATATCAGGAGGCGGTACTTCACAGTCAGGGCAGCTAGGGTCTGGAACCAACTTCCAAGGGAAGTGGTACTGGCTCCTACCCTGGGGGTCTTTAGGAGGAGGTTAGACGAACACCTTGCTGGGGTCGTTTGACCTCAGTAATCTTTCCTGCCATGGCAGGGTGTCAGACTAGATGATCTACTCAGGTCCCTTCCGAACCTAGAAACTATGAAACATCTGCTTAATAGACTTGTTAAGATGTTTTATTAGACCATTGGTTTGAGGGTATACTGAGGTGTGGAGGTATTTTATTCAGAGAGTACAGCATACCATGCGTAATACTCTGGACATAACATTCTGCCCTTGATCCCTTAATATCTCTTCTGGTATCCCCATCCTGGCTATCCACTTAACACGTTCCTCAGCTATGCAAGGGGCAGTCACCATCTAAAGTGGCACCGTCTAAGAGTAACTGGTGGTGTAGTCCACAAATACCAAGATATATTCATGCCCTGTGCTGCTGTGGGGAAGGGATTGCACCACATCCATAGTTATCTGTGAAAAGGGGACGTCGATGATGGACATAAGTTGGAGTGGTACCCATGCCGGGTGGTCCTTCCTTGTCTTTTGGCACTTGGGGTAGGCTGCGCATCACCGAGAAATATCCCCCCCCTAGCCCCAGCTAAAAAAACTACTAGGTCACCCTAGCGATGGTTTTGTCTCCACCCAGGTGCTCCCCGGTGGGGCTGGAATGAGCCGATTGCCATATAGCTTCACAGAACTGTGTAGGAACTACCAACTGTGTGTTCTCAGATTTGCCTGGCCTATCTTGTTGCACATGATACAAAAGTTGATTTCCTATCTCAAACCATAGAGTTTTGATCACCGTCAGTGTAGGGTGGTCACTGGCACTGCCAGCCTGCATTCTGAGCATCTGAGGTTCTTGATCCTCCTCCTGGGCTTCCCGGAACTGTAGGCTGCTAGCAATGTTGCAAAGATCTACATTGTCCACCTCATCGGTTGACTTCTCACCTTCCTCAAGCTCTCCTAACCATACTTCCCAGTTCCGGAGCCTCTTATGCTCTGTTTCTGCATTATTATTATCCAGGGTATCATAGATCAATACCCAATTGCATCCCAACAGCATATCGCAGGCCAGCCTGGGCACTACACCTACCAGGAGTTCCCCCTGGTGCTCCATCACTTGGAGTTGTATCCACTGTCGGTCAACCAGTTTCTTTTCTCCATGGAGACACGCTACCTTTACCAGGTTGTCTCCCTGATCCTTTCTGGGCCTCATCAGATCAGCCCTTATCAGGGACTGGGTGCATCCTGAATCTAACGTGGCCTGTACAGGGCGGCCTTCTACCCCAGCTTTCACAATGGGCCGTCCCCAAGTTGCACATCTCCCCCAGTCACATAGCTGCAATCCATGGATTCACTCATTTCTGATTCTCTTCATCTTTCATCTCGCATCCTGGGGCTACTATCTGGGTGCCACTGCTCTGTGGAGTTACTAGGGCAATCCCTTGAGAAGTGCCAGTTTCTGTCACACTGGAAGCATATCATTTCCTTTGTTACTCCTCAGCTGGGTGGTCGTCTCCACTCCGGTTTGGTCGGTGGTGGTGTGGGAGTCCTGGATTCCGCCTTTATCAGGGGTACCCCATTTCTGATTCTGCAAATGTCTCTGCCAGCTTCAAAGCTTCATCACATGTGCGTGGGGAATGCTGATGGATCCATCATTGTATTTGCTCTTCTAAGTCATTTTGGAACAGCTCAAGGAGGATCTGATATGCTAGAGTATCCCTAACATACACTGCGGGGTTCTCCCTTTTATTCAGGAGGTCCCATAGCAGCCGCAATAATATCCGGGGCGCCTTTCTTCTGGCCCTTTCTTTGCTCAGAACATTTTATGGTAATGCTCCAGGTTGATTTTCAGCCTGTACAAGATGGCTGTTTTCACTTGCTCATAATTGCAGGCTTCATCCCTTGGGAGAGCCTGGTATGCCACCACAAGCATGCCAAGTTGACTGGCTCAGTACCCTTTATAGAGCCATGTCATAATAGCATGGCTTCAAAAGCCTCAATATAGGCCTCTGGGTTATCATCCCGAGTCATCTTCAGTATTTGGAAGGATGTCAGGCTGTGCCGTAGCCAGCCCTGCTGCTGGTCCATCATTTGCTGCTGGGTGTCCAGGATCTGGGTCAGGACTTGTATGTTTTGTTCAAGGGTGTCCAGAGAGGCCATGGCTGTGGGTTGCATGATGTTGTCACCTTCAATACCTGAGTCACCCTGCAGGTTCCCAGCCAGTGCACCACTTTGTGCCTGTCTCTGTCCAATTATCTGCTCCCATGCAACTTTAGCATGTGCGCCTTTTTTTGGGCACAATGAGGCCCTGTACAATCCTGGAAAAGCCCCTTGGTCAGTCCTGGGGAAACCCCAAAACTCATCTGCCATGACTTTGGATGGATCTTCAGTGGTGGGGACTCCCGTTGAGGGTGATGAGGAAAAATACTGGAGCAAGCAAAATAAAGTTAGGCCATAATAAGGAGCATAAGTAAAGGCCAAATAACAAAGAAACCTTGAAGATAAGCTTATCGGGAGACAGCTGGAGAAAATGCGTTTAGTCTAGCAAGACTCCAGGGTGAATTATTGTCAGACTGCCAAGACTGTATTAAGGGGGAGGCTGATCTGAGTCTTTTTCTCACAAGTATATAACAGAGCCTGTGTCCTGCTTCTGTTGAGAATTAGCCACCGTTGCTTCTTCTCCCGTGGCCATGAAAAATAAAGTGCTTCTGCTAGCTAAGCAGTGATCCTGTCATGATTTCCACATCATCCTGGAGGCTTCGTCCAGGATGAGTCCTTACACAGACTGCCCCAAGTAGGACCCTCATCTCAGCTTTTTGACTCCATCTCTCCGAGAAGACTCTCCTTGATTCAGTTCTTCGGCTCTGTGGCTTTGACGCTCCGGACCTGGATCTACCACGTGCCTGTTTGGCTCTGGAAAAATCCCTGGCCAGGGTGAGTACTTGCCTGTTTTGGTGTCAGTAAATCCTAGGCATGACAATGGGTGGTGGGATCCCGCCTGGTTTATGTATCTAAAATATAGGTCCTAGTCAACTCAATATCTAACTTAATGGAATTGGTATACCAATGATGATCCCAAATTGTGCTGGCCCTTAGATGGGTCCTGGAATCATCAAATTCTCAAAAATCTCTGGTGAAATTTGGAAAGCAAGCACCCCATTCAAATGGAAGCCTGGCACCTGTGGGAAGATGAGTCCAAAAAGTGCCATAAGCACTTGTCCCCTGTCCTACCACGGCTCGCTCTGGCCCTTGCTCTACTGATGGTTGCTGTCCTGCAGCCGCCGGCGCTGCTGCGTCCACCACGCCAACTTCTCCAATAACTCCAATGACCCTTGCCTCTGGCTCATTGCCTTCTGTTACTATTTTCATCTTTAATTCTCCCAAGGGAGACCAATTTGAGGTTACTATCCCCCTGGACCCTATAGATGGGTGGACCATAGATTTGGATGCCCTAGACCAATACGATCCCCTGATCAGATGACTCTTAGGAATTTCTGCAATGCTTCCACCAACATAGACATGAGGGGAGCCACTGTAAGAAAGATTATTACTCACCGGGGTGGAAATCTTGCTGCGGCACAGTATCCTCTCCGAGAGTACCCTGTGCTGGGAGGGAGAGGGGGGCAATCCATGGTAGTCCATGTCCCCTTCTCACCCTCAGAAATCATCTCCTGGTCAACTACTTTCCCTAGGCTCCATGAAGACCCTACTGGGTTTGCTCAAACACTTAAAACCCTTTTTGAGGTCTATAAGCCAACTTACAGTGACATTCAGATGCTTCTCAGTGGTCTTCTCTTTGGACACCAATGAGATACTCTCCTCAAAGAGGCCCATTGGCCTGCTCAGGACCCCAGCAACACCGGTCTGTGGGACCTCTATAAACAGGTCCTAGATGCTGTCCCTAAGGTTTCCCCAAAAAAGACAGACTGGTCCAAAATTTCTATGTGTAAACAGAAGCTATAATTGGCCTTCCTGATTGCTTCCCCACACTGTCAGCCCATGTTCATTTTGGCATCAATAATGATTCCAAGATCCTTATCTGCCTCTGCACTTATGAGAAGGGAGTTCCCCAGCCTGTAGGTATGCTGGTGGCTCTTCTTCCCCAGGTGCAGTACCTTGCATTTGTCATTGCTGAAACTCATCCTGTTCTCATCCGCCCACCCCTGTAACTTGTCTAGGTCTGATTGCATCCTATCCCTCCCTTCTAGTGTGCCCACTTCTTCCCAAATCTTAGTGTAATCTGTGAATTTGAACGAAGTGCTTTTTACCCCCTTGTCAAAGTCATTGATGAAATGTTGAGCACTGCAGGCCCGAGGACCAAGCCCTGTGGAACCCCACTGCCCACATCCCTCCAGATTGAATAAGACCCGTCCACCACCACTCTCTGGGTGCAGCCCTCCAGTCTGCTCTTGTTAGTCCAACCTTTTCTCTCTTTCCTTTTTTCTTTTTTTTTGTTGTCCTAAGCTAGGGCTTCTGGCTGTCCCTCCTTGCCCCAGCTGGGTTCTTCTGTGGCTCTTCACTGAGCCGTCTTAGGTCCCATGCTCCCATGCTGCTTGCTGCAGGTATGGAACACTTCTTTTGATCCCATCAGTGCTGATGCCAGCCTTTGCATCAGGTCTTCCTGCTCTTGTTGGCACTGAATGCACTTGGCGTGGGGGATCCTCACCAATCCTCTCACTCCCAGCATTCCCCCTCATTCCCTCTTGGAGCCAGCTTTTGAATCCACCGGGTGGCATCTCCCACTGACGTCACCCAGATCCAGCTGCAGATAAGCACAGCTAACAAACCACACAGGTCTTTCTTCTGTCTTCCCAGATCATCGGCATCCTAAAAGGGGTGTTTTCTTCTTTTTCAGGGTTTCTCTTTAGGGGTTGTGTTCCCCTTGTCCTGGGTTCCCTGATGGGTAGGGGTCCTTGCTCCCACATGCTTGTACCCTCGCGACAGTCCCTTATCTTCCTAGCCCTTTGATTCAGGCTGGGATTAGGCACCAGAGCCAATAAGAAGGAGAGTGTATCTCAGTGAACTCCATGCAGCATATAGGAGGATGCTATTTGTTTCAGGTGCAGAGGGCAAAAGAGTAAAATTCAATACATTGGTGTGTGAGTTTGAAGGGAGAGGAGATAAATGGTTGTAAGAGCACTGAGCATATCTGAGCAAGGAAATTCTTTGGGTTGTTTGGTTTGTCCTATGTCTGTGGAAGTAGGACTTTGTATTTTCTAGAAAACAAACCAAAATTAATCAGATAGGTATACCTATTTCCATCATCAACTGGAACAACACATAAGTCCCTGACATTTTCACTAGCCACTCAGATCAACAGGGGAAACAACATATGCCCCAAGTCTAGCTGTCCCTTGATACACAGATATTTTAATCATCTCATGAATGTTTTGGGTAAATATTAGAACAATTACACACTTTAAAGCACTTTAAAGTAACAGAATAATTGCTTTTACAATTACTGTATTTTTCCATGAGATCCAAGCATATAATTTGATATAATTATATCACTTAATTGCATTTTTGATGTTTACTAAGTCACTAGTACTAAACTTCTTCTAATGTTGAGCCCCAATCAATGCATGCTAACACCCTCTTCTGCTACCAATTAGTCACCTGCTAATAAGAACAAACTATTATAATAATTAAGAATTTATGGAGAACAAGATCTTAAAAAGAATCTCTTGAGTAGTTTTGTGCAATCAAATAGTCAACTAAGCTTCAAATTTCCCAGAAAGAAAGGTCAATTATTTAAATCTCCTGCCTTCATACAACATGAAAATATATTCCTTGGTGCTACTAATTAAAATTACTTACTTGTGCCTCTAAGTTTCAATTAACAGTACAGGGTTGTGACAAATGTGATATTTGTGGCATTTTGCCTGATGTTTTACTTTCACTTTTATTGAACATTTCCTTTCTTAATCTATGACAAGAGTAAAACAGGCAAATTATTTATTTAAATGTCCCTAAGAAGCCCAGTGTTTTCAAATAACAGAAACACTGCAACCTTGATACCTTGAAGCATGATTAGCATTATGCTTTGCAGTGCTTCCATTAATTCAAAGTGATATTTGCTGCCCCATTCATTTCTACTGGAAAAGAGAAGCTCATATTTAAGCATTGCGGGGATGTAGGTTGTAGCCATGTTGGTCTAAGAACATAGGCAGACAAGGTCTGATAAAAGATATCAGATTTACCAAAGAACCTTGTCTGTCTATTTAAGTGTTTGTAAGTTTCAAGTACTAGGTTCTGCAATCTTTGTTCTGACCAGGAGAAGGAAATTGTTTTTTCTTCATAAAAGTACAGGCAGTCCTTGGACTGGTTCCTGAAAACCGTGTCTTAAGTTGAAACTTTGTAACTCAGAACCAATTTTCTCATAAGAAACAATGTTATAAATGGGGGATTGGTTCCTGAACCAAGGCCCAATACCCTATATTCACCAAAAATGCCCCAGAATTTTGTACTTAATCAATTATAGATGAGTAATATAGCTACATTCATGTATATTTGTTGTAAATAGCAATCATATAGATTTGGAAGGACTTCTTTGAGGTGACTTTGCAGGACTTTTTGAAAGGGTCTTGGTTGGACTTTTTGATGGGTTCTTGGCTGGAGTCTTCTCAGGAGTCTTGGCTGCTTTCTTAAAGAAAGCGTCCAAGGAAGTGTGGACAGATGTTCTCCAGGGAGATGAATGACGCAGCGAACTTGTTCGCTGGCATGGCATTGCATCAGATCAAGCATTGTGAAGTTGAAACTCAAGTCATAAAGTTGAGACAGGGTGTCAATGTATAAACATCATAAGTGCAAAATGTTGTAACTCAAAACATTGTAAGTCGAGGACTGAATGTATATTAATCTCCTGTGCTAGGCATGGGTGTCTGGTGCCTCTTGAGTAGACGGGCATGTGCCACCCTGACACCAATCAGTGACTGGGGAGGGTCCCCCACAGCCAATCTCACTCACTGTAAAAGTGACCGTGTCACTTTGGAACTCCCGTGGCCACTTCTAGAAGCAGTGAGGCCGATTTTGGTGGCATCCCCGCTCCCCAGCACTTATGGGGGACACTGGCGCTCCTGCCTGCCCCTCTGCCTACCAGCTAAATAGGGAGTGAAGCCTGATAGGGGGTGCATCAGCGCTCTCAGGGGGTGCACATGCATCCCCATGCATCCCCTACACATTGCCCCTGGTGCTAGGATTTAGTGACTTCACAAATGGACTCATGGCTGACTGGAGTACAGACTCTGAAGAATTGTGTTACTACTCTTTATATTTGATATTGAATGTAACTTCTTATTTGAAATGTAATTTATAATGCAAAACATTAAGGAATCCCTCAGTGAGTCTCTTTCTAAACAAACAACAAGGTAATGAGACCTATAAAATACTATTTCTTTACTGCATAAATGCTGTACTCCAAGCTTCAAAGGATACATACAAACATTACATTAAATGGACCCAACCAAGGTTAGGTCAATCAAAATACCACTCACAGATGTGTTCAGGGGGGTTAAATTGGCCAAAAAAATGGTGCTTCATATATATGTGCATCTCAGAAGGTGCACTGACTTAGATTAACAAAGGGTTAAATTGATCACCTGAATGCCTGCATGCATTTGCAGAACAGCTGGGAAAGCCCATCCACTCCCTGAGCCCTGGGGCTATGGTGTTCTGACCCTCCCAACCCTGACCAAGCTATTTGTACTCCCTCTATTTCCACCCCACCAACCAAGTTACTTACCTTGGACAGCCCACACCACTCCCACTTTTGGCCAACAATTTTGCACACTGTTCCTGTTCTTGGTTAGATTGCTGAAAATAAGCCACCTAGACCCAGTGCTCCAAAAAATTGTTTGCAAACAAAGTTGCCCGTACCTGGGGCAATATTCAGTTTTCTGTTAAAAAAGAGAGACTATATTTTTTTCTTTTTCCTTCCCATACTTCTATATTGTTTCTTAAAAAACAGTGTTTTCTACTGACGCTTGGTTAAATTTTGGATTGATTAAAATCAAAAGTGGGATTAAGGTTGCATATTCACTAGCATCAATAACAATTCCCTATTAAAGCAAGCTTTCACTTATCATTCACCTTCCTTTAATACAGCCATGAAATTAATGGGATTGCAAGTGTATAAAAATGTTTAATTCTTCTTTCTTATACTTTATTTCCTTCAATCACTGAATTGATTACAATTATATTTGCATAGTTAGTTTCTCATCATATTATGTAGCTCAGCCAGCTACAGAACCTACACAGTCCTTAGGAGCAGCAAGCTATTTCTCTTTATCTTCTCTACACATTGGCAATCTTTTGATACTTCTCTTCCTGTTAAATAGAACGAAATAAAGCAGGATTTTTTTTTTTGGGCTAAATAGCACTTGCCTCTATCTAATTTGAATTTTAAGGCCAGAAAACAAAATTAGTCATGCTAGATTTCAGTTCTTATTGCTATAGTAGTTTTGCCTATTCCTTTGTGTAGTTTCCTCTTTCACCAGTAATGGTGAAGCTGACTTTTACATGTAGAGTGCACATTATGGTAAAAGCCCTTCTAAGTGTCAGGTTATATACAGGTAACTTTGAGTTCCCAGTTCCCAACCATATTGCTGACTTCAGTGGGACTTAAGCCTATGATTATGTGCTTAGCTTAATATTTGTGGACTTAAAAAATGATTGAGCAAAAGCTTAAATAATTGGCCAGGAGAGCATTTATGTTCTGATTATAACAGATGCTGAGCTCACACAATGTGTATTTTGTTTTTGAATTTTCATTCAATGGTGCTTAGGTTCTTTATTCTGTAAGTGATAGGCAGGACATTTTGGATGGGTTTTAAGAGTCCAAATATAGATGTTAGATGTTCAAAAGAAAATCTTACTTGTGAAAAATATGGGCACAGGTTCTCATCTCTGACATCTGGGAATGTGTGCCAGTTTATAACAGATACCTGTCAATGTAAAGAGAATTATGCAGGTGAATGGTAGATTTACCTTAAGTTTAGCAGTATTTTATTCAGAAAACTCCTGCAGCATGGTATAAAACATTCAAGATTTAGTTATTACTGAATTCTGGTAGCAAAATTTTCCATGCTACATTTTCCACATTTGTTTCTAAAAACATGGCATTTTTCATTATTTTATGGGACTGAACAACTGTTTATAGTTACTACCTATAAGATTCTGCTGCACCAAAAAGTTAACCTTCCCCAGTTGGCTATTTGCTAGTACCAGCAATTAGCAATAACCTCCAAAGCTATTTATAATAGTAAAATTAATAATAATGATGATTATTTGATTTTAGAAGCAGTTTCTGTGAAAAAGCATCTCAGAGCTCTACATAGAGATCTTGATTATACTATGCAAGGGATCTATTCACAGGAGGGAGCATTAGCATAGCCACATTCTACTAAAAATACTTTCACTTTTGCCAAGTTTCTGTGCATAAAATCATGCTCCTGCTGTGTTGATGTTATTAGCCTTCGTCTTCCAAGCTGCTGTAGTCCCCCTTGAATAAATCTATACTTAAGAATCTTTATATGCCTAGGAATGCTACTCTGAAATTTCTTATATGAAAATGTGATACATTTTAAGAGGCAAGTTTTATTTTGGTGTGATATTTCTTATTGGACCAACTGCATGGTTGGTATAAAGTTAGACCAGCTTTTGAATGTAAATCATTTTTTATCAGGTCACATTTTAAGGGACTCCAAAGAAAAATAATGGTGTCCACTGTGTCAAAAACAGTGAAGAGAAAAGTAAACTGATCACTATTTGATGTTTTTAAACTATTTTCAAGTGAAAATTGTTACGTCTTTGGAGAGACTAATTATTTTGATTATACAGCCATGATTCAGCAATCTGAAAATCACAAAACATTAAGGTATTTCAGATATCTATTTATCAACAATTCCTCTCAGTCAAGGATGATTATCTTTCATGATTATTTCTGTGATTGTTTCATCTGTGGGTCCATACATAGCTGGTAAGGCCAATACAGGCACATATTTCCATGTGAGGTGGCTGGCTCTGGATTCATGATTTAGTCCACAACATGCTGTTTAATTATGCCACTCCCACTTTTCTGTCTCCTGTTGTTATTGTACAATTTCAAAGTACTTAAGTCTTTGCAGCAGACACTTAGGGTTGTCCTGGGTGATCATCTCCCATGAATTGATGTCAAATTTTCATTTTTTTCAAGTTGGCCTTGAGGCTTAAAATTCTTCCTCTGACGTCTTCTTGAACATACACCTTGACTGATCTGAGGGAATAAAACTTGCTTCAGAAGTCTGGAGTTGGACCTCCAGATGATGTGGATGGCCCATCAAAGTTGTGTCAGATGGTAATTGCCTCAGTATGTTACCAGGGACCACTAAAATGTTATATGGTCCATATAGGCACGGTAACCTTAATATCACAACTAATAATGGTGGTTACATTGCATAAACAGTAATTAACGTAAGGCACCATGGGTTGAATCCAACGTCCATTAATCAATACAATACCACTTCTTGTTCTCACACACATACATGCTTTACCAACATAGACAATAACAGATTCACTTTCCTGGATAACATTGAAAGAAGTGAGACTGATTCTTAGGTTGTGGGAAGCAGTCATCATGTTCCTCCAATGCTTGGTCTTCACAGATGTAACCCAAATATTCTTTTCTCCTACATCCTCTTACTTCCATTGTGTTCCACACATTACCTTTCTGCCAGGCTCAAGTGTTATGATATCATTGGAACTACTGGGTGGATTATTCTAATTTCCTTGCCTGCCACAGTTACCAGGAATAACTGTAAGTTCTGCTGGTGGTTAACTAATCTCCACCAGGGCTGGAAGGCTAATTACATGGGACCAAATCAAGTTGATTTCTTCCATTGGAATTTGTCCTGCTATGGCTTGCTGAATCATTCCCATGATTACGTTTTGGGTGAGAGCCTGAACTTTCTCACATGCTGAAGCCAGTAAGACATTATTTTGGAGGGTCTGTACACTAGACATCATTAACCCTTCATCCCTTTCTATGAGTCCTTCCCACCTGGGAAATACCTTACTTATTAACTGCTGTTCCTCACTTAACTGTTTCAAAGATGCTGTTAACAGCGTTCCCATTTTCCCTATATTTTCAGTGGCATATGAAAGTTTATTAGCAAGAACTTCTATATTTGGAGCATCAATTAAAAAGACTCCTGTTCCCACAGGTGCAATGCAATCACTTAATTACCTTTTTACCCTATTTATATGGTTGCCCCCTGCCATATTTTTACCTGTTCATTCCACCCTGTATGGCTAGTTCCAATCAAGGGAGCACATGCAGGTGCAATATGAGAAATATTCATGCCTTCAAGTGGATTTGAACCTCCGTCAGAGAAGTCTAAGGTTGAAGAACCAATTGTCCCTGTTGATCCACTTTTAACATAAGAGGTCCAAAAACTGGAGATTTTAAATATCAGAAGGCAGTGAGGTCTGTGATCAGAGGGTTAAAATTTAAAACTGTTTTTGTTGCTGGCCCAATTGCACCCTGTACAGTCCTGGCTCATGGAATCCCCCCGAAATGGCAATATGCCCATAGAATTTAAACCAAATTGTTGGCATGAGCTTGTCACGGTGTGTGCCCTTTAGTGGAATTAAGCAGACTGGGGGACCCTGATGGATCAGGTCATGTCTGGCTAAAGTCCAGTTTAGCAGTTCCCAGTTAATGAGGAGCCATATAGTATTCTTGCCTGCTGGTGTGATCAGAGACAGCTACATTTCATCTTCTGGTAGCAGAGGCATCTGTGTCCCAATGACAATAATGACACATAGGGGCATAGTCACTCCCCAAACAGTGGAGAAAACCAGGGCCATCATGCACCCTTTGCTGTGCCAGCCACTCAGGGTGCTGTCACTGGTTGCTTTCGAGAGTGCATGTCCCTGAGGACTCCACAATGGCTTACAAAAGAATGGGAAAGAGTCTGATGTAGCCTTAGTTCCATAGCAAAACTTGATTGGCTCCCTGGTGGCACTTTGCATGCAGTAAGCTTTTTCAGGGGCAGCCCAAGGCATTGTTAGCAGTATAGAACTGGTACAGATGCTGTAGGGCAAGGAGGGTGCTCCCATTTCCAAAGAGTCCATGCATGTGGTGCAGCAATTTTGCTTCCTGGGCTCCAGCTAGCAAACTCCAGAGGCTCAGAGGTATTGCAGGTTCAGCATAGAGCCTGGGCAGCATCAGACCACAGAGACTTAGGAGCAGCAGGGTTCTGGTATAGCTGTGGGATATTATGGCTCATGTTTGGAACCTGTGAGAGGGCAGAGAAGAGAAAAACTAAACTACCACACTCCCCCTGTATATACTGGGAGAATCTGGGATCAACACTGCAGGACCAAAAGGGAGCAGTGACCTACAAGAGGGTGGCCATAAGAAGTTGAGGACTTCTCTGGACTTTTCCTGCCTCAACATTGGTGTAGGCACTGACAAGCCCATTCAATACATATTTTCCAATGGCTCGAAGCCATTCCTTCTTGCTAGCCAAGAATGGTGGCCAGCAGGATGGAGAAGACTGTTTATAATGTCAAATTCCCAATACATATGGCTTTGGACCAACATAAGACATTTCCTTTCACAGGGGATAAAACCTTGCTCTGTTTGATCCAGGAGCCTGGAAGCACATGCAATGACTCTGAGCTTGGTACTGCCTCTGATTGAGAGTGGACTCCAAGATCCCTCTCTGCCTCTGTACTGCTGAGATGGTCAGCCCCTAACCTATAACCATCCATAATGCTGGTTCCCTCTCCCCAGGTGCAGCACTCTGCACTTGTCCTTGTTGAACCACATCCTGCTCAGATCTGCCCACTTCTCTAACCTATCCAGGTCTGCCTGGATGCGGTCCTTGCCTGCTGGTGTATTCACTTTACCCCACAGCTTAGTGTCATCAGTGAACTTGAACAGGGTACACTCCACACCCTCATCCAGGTTGCTAATGAAGATATTGAACAGTACCGGCCCAAGGACCAAGCCCTGGAGGACTCCGCTGCCCACACCCTCCCAGGTCGGCCTCGACCCGTCCACCACCACCCTCTGGGCACACCCCTGGAGCCAGTTTGCCACCCATGTGACTGCATTCATCAATGCCGCAGTCCCTCAGCTTGCACACCAGAATTGGGTGGGACACTGCATCGAAGGACTTCTGGGAGTCCAAGACCATGACATTGTAGAAGTAATTAACTTACCTGACTAGAAAAACAGACAAAGACCAGAAGTGCTGATACTGCTTAATTCAGTTAAATGTTCTGAGATAAGGAATCCTGCATGCCTTTGGTTATCCTTAGGTTATCCTGATATCTTGCCCTGTGCATAGATAGTTTGTTTAAGTAAACTTCCTAAATTTCTGTGTAATTTACTATTGTTTTGTTTCTCCAAGGTGTATTTTTTATCTCTTTCTCTATCCTTAGTACAAATACACTTGTAAACTTAGAGAGTCTGAGAAATCCTTTGAAACAGACACGTGGGTGATTCTCCTTGCTGTATGGCATTCTCCCTGTGATCACAGTATAGCCTTAAATAAAGAAAAGCTGACTCTGTCAGTTCTGATTCAACCACAACTCGAAGTTTGATTTCTTCCACAACATCTACATCCTCCTTCATATCTAAGCTCTTTGTTACCTGGTCATAGAAAGAGGTGTACTCCTCCTTTGTCCCTGCCCCTTGCTTCCACCACCAGCATGTTTTTTCTGTTGCCCTCAGGCCAGCTTGGATACCCATGCTCAGCCATGAAGGTTTCTTGGACCCTTTTCTCACCTTCCTGCGCACAGGAATTGCATCCTGCTGTGCCCCAAGGATAACCTCCTTGGGGAAGGACCACCTTTCCTGGACCCCCATACTAGGTACACCCTGGGCTCCAAGTGCCTCCCTGACTACTGCCCTGAGCACATCAAAGTTAGGTTTCCTGAAGTCAAGCATTTGCTCTATACTAGTTACCCTCCCCACCTTTCTCTGAATAGGAAACTGGATCATTTCATGATCACTGTCCCCTAGCCTCCCTTGTACTGACACATCCCCCACCAGGTCATCCCCAGAGGCTAACACCAGATCCAGTATGGCCTTTTCCCTAGTGGGGACATGTACCTGCTACATGAGGTGTAGGTCCTGCATGCACGTCAAAACCTTTGTGAGTGGCTAGACCTGGCTGACTGCTCCTCCCAGTTGATGTCATGGTATCTTTAACACTCTTTATGCTACAATTCATACCTTGCACCTTTTGTGCATGATGTAAAATAAGACTAATGTAAACTTTTTTTCTTTGTGACATATTTTGCACGATTGGCAGCATTTGGAAAGATTTTTCACTTTAGAGTATGATTGTCTTGTGGCCCTGAGGGGGGATGTTTTCTTTTAAACCTATTTGACATACAAATGCACCAGCTGAAGCTCACTGCAACCTGTTTGGGTGTAAACTATACAAATGTAGAGGTATACTCTTAAGGTTGTCTTATATCTACATTGTTTTATAGTGTTTTTGCCAAGAGAAACCATATACAGTTTACTCAAATGTTACTGGAAAAATGCCACTTGTAAAACTTATTAACCCAATAAATAAAAAGTAAAATAATTCTGTTGAAATGCATTATATGTCTGTAAGACATATAAGATCCTTAACCATACAGGACTACTGTATGTGCCTGTGGCCACTTTCAGAAGCTAAAGACTCAGGTTTCCCCTAGTATAAATATACTGTTTAATGTTTTTATGTTCAATTCAAGTCTAACCACAAGAAAATCTAAAAATCACAAAATAAGCCATTAAGTTGCCTCTAAATCATTCTTTTGTAACTTGCTCAGGAGATAGTCTAAATTTGCTCAATGGGAAAACCAAAAATGACATATAAATGCACAGACTCAGTGCTTCTTCATTTGTCTACTATGATCAAATGTCTCCTTCAAAAAAGGCTCTCAACTGATCTTCCCTGCATATAGGACTAATACATACAACTCAGCAAGACCATGGGTACCACATACCCACACAAACCTAGATTATAGTGCTTACCCAAATTATGATTGCTCCAGCTTTACTCACCTTGCTTGGAAACCAAATGTTAATGGCATTATTTAAAATCATGTTAAGATCAATGAAAGGCTGAGGGGCCTGGGACTCTTCAGCCTGACAAAGAGAAGGCTGAGAGGGGACTTGATAGTGGCTAACTGCTACATCAGGGGAGTACATCAAGAGCTCAGTGAAATACTGTTCACCAAGGCACCCTTGGGGAAAACTAGGTGTAAAGGTCACAAGCTCCTGGAAGACTATTTTAGTCTCTACTTTAGGAAAACTTCTTCACAGCTAGGGTGTCCAGACTGTGGAATAGGTTCCCTCCAAAGGTGGTGCAATCACCTACCCTGGAAATCTTTGAAAGAAGACTGGATGGTTACCTTGCTGGGGTCATCTGACTCCCAGTTGGCTTTCCTTCCTGGTGCCAGGAGGCTGGGCCCGAGGATCTCCTGAGGTCCCTTCCAGCCTCACAAATGAAGAATCTGTGAACCACTGATCATATGATATCTTAGATTAGTGGCAGAGCTGTATTGCTACCCAGTGTGTCCACAGGTGTTGAATAGTGGTCTGACCTTCAAGGAAGGTTAGCTTAAAAATAAGCAGGAGTAACGCTGATGAATAACTAGTCACAGAAAAAGCAGTTGTTAGCCATGAATGGCTCTTCACCATTTAGTCCTTCACACATGCATATTGGAAGTGACACAGAAAGGGTTCTAGAACTTAACTTTTTATGTCAATGAGGCATTCAACCATGGTTGAAGTACTGAGCATGCACAATGGTCACCTGGCAAGAGGGTGAGTCACGAGAAAAAGTGCACAATAGGGCTGTATTAAATGGGCCATATTCAATTTGGATTCAGCCTGAATTGGGGACAGAGATTCGATTAGTTGATTTGGATCACTGTCCCTGATTCGATTCAGCCAAATCTGAATCTGGAGATTTGATGCTGATTCAGAGAATCAATAATTTGACCATAGACACAGCTTTAAATGTTTTTTTTTCTACGTACCTTGAGGTACCAGGCACAGCTCATGAACTCTGCAATGGTGGGGTGGATGGAGCATTACACAGGACTACAGGCCCCCCCACATGTTTGGCAATGAACCTGGAAGTGAGCCAGAAGTACTTCCAGTCCACTTCCAGGTCCATCATGGAGAGCACCGGCCCCCCTCCATGGCTCCCCAGCCTGGCAGTAAGCCACAGAGGAACCCTGGGTGCCAATCCAGACACAGGAGGGACCAGTCACCAATCCAAGGAGGCACGGGGGGGCAGCATGCTCCCCAGTGGACCCAGAAGTGGACCAGAAGTGTTTCTGGTCCACTTCTGGCTCTGCTGCCAAGCACACTGGGCCTTCTGGACTCCTGTGGAATGCTCCCTCCACCCTAAAATTGCAGCATTGATGAGTTTCCTGGTACCTTGAGGTATGTAGAAAAAAGATTTAAAGCAGTGTCTATTTCTGACTCTCTGAATCTTTCCAAATTGATTTGGAGGGTTCCAATTCAATTCAGAGAAGTTAATGGGTACGGTGATTCAATTCAGATTCAGAGATTCGGGCACCAAATTGGGCTGAATCTCCACCAAATTGAATCAAGGACTGAAGCTTTGCACAGCCCTGGCTGGCAATACAGGCCAACCTGGACAGGCTTGTGAGGTGGGTGGACCTCAACCTGATGTTGTTTAGTATGGAGAAATGTAAGATGCTCCATCTGGGGAGAAATCATCCATGACACACTTACAGTCTCAGCAGTGGTATGCTTGCTAGCATCACACCTAAATGAGACCTGGGTGTCATGATAGACAACAAACTGAACATGAGCACCTTTTCTACCCCCCTCCCCAAGTGCAGGTAAGGGCAGTGGAACCTGAAGAGCGCTGCTCAGTTACAGTTACTGTTTCTGAATCACACTCCTGCCTCATCCAAGTGCTAGACAACCTTCTTGTAACTGGCTTCTTTGTGCCCGTTCATGACTAGGAGCTTCCAGATGACCACAATCCTGCTCCTGTAGTCACTAGCTGGTCACTGAAGGGCTTGAAAAATGTGTTGGAAAATCCAGTTTCATGGATAATACCTGTTCTTGATTTCTTTTTACCACAGAGAAGTTGCTGAACATCAACTTCCACATGCTTGCTGACAGAACAGGATCTTGATCCAATGGCAAGAAGGCTGAGATAATTGGGACCTTGTTCCACTGCAGGCTTCATCTGTCTTCACAGCCTCCAAGGATGTAGACCCATGGCTGGGGGCTGGACAGGCTTATAAGGGTGACCTGTACTCATCATGTCACAGTTTTGTCAAAGGATATATGTGACTGTTCAGGAGGGAAAGCATTGCCATCTGCTCTCCCCACCACATCCTCATATTGCTGCCAATGTGTTGAGGCTAAACTTAATTATGCAATGACAGCTCTTAGTTTAAGTCCACCATCATCAATGCCTGTGAAGAGACCCTTGGATTCTCTACCAGGAAACATCAAGACTGGTTTCATTAGAATGACCAGCGGTCCAAGAGTTGATTGATCACAAGTGCAAGGCTTTTTGTGCTTGGAAAAATTACATCAATTCCAAGCACAAGAAACTGAATCTCAAACAAGCCAAGGCACAAATCCAAAGGAGGCCCTGCAATATTAAGAACAGATGTTGGGAAGACAAGGCAAAGGAGATTCAACATCTCATTGACATCCACAATATGGGTGGTTTTTACAGTGCCACCAAAGCCATCTACGGTCTGAGTACTCAGGGACCAACACCCTTGAGACCTAAGGACGAAGGAGACCTGATCAAGGAAAGGAGAGCCATCAATACCTGTTGGAAGGGGCATTTTGAAGACCTTCTCAATTGAGACTCTGTTGTTGATAAGAGGGCTCTCAATGCCATCCCACAATATCCAGTCAAAGATGCTCTTGAAATCCCTCTAATCCTTGATGAGTTGAGAAAAGCCTGCAAGGAGATGGAGTCTTCTGTCACTGGTGGAATCCCAACTGAAATCTTCAAGTGAGGGGCAGAAACTCACATCACAGATTCATGCCCTTATCTTAAGAAACTGGAATGATGAGGATATCCCTGATGGACTTAGTGATGCCATGGTCTTGACAATCTTCAAGAAGCATCCAGCTGTGGAAATTACAGAGGGATCACTTTGATGTCCACTGCAGGAATGATCACTGTGAGATTCTTCCTGAACTGTCTCCTTCCCCTTAGTGAAGAGCTCTTTCTGGAATATCACTGTGGGTTTAGGGCATCAAAAAGCACAACTAATATGATCTTAACTGCTCACCAGCTGCAGGAAAATTGTCAGGAACAACATAAAACTTTCTATGTGGTATTCTTTGACCTCACAAAAGCCTTCAACCCTGTCAACTGAGAAGTGCTGTAGAGGTACCTTTTGAGGTATGGATGCCCATTGAAATTCAACACCATTCTTGACCTGCTCCATGATGGTATGTGAGCAGTTGTTCTCAGTAATAGCTCTATCACAGATCCCTTTGAGGTTAAGATAGGATTTGAGCAAGGCTGTGTCATCGCTACAACACACTTCTTGATGTTACTTACCATGATGCCACATCTTACCACCAACAATCTTCCAGCAGGAGGGGAGCTAAACTACTAAATGAATGGTAAGCCAACCCTAAACCAAAACTAAGACTACCCTGATCTCAATCATTGAGCTCTAATACACTGATTATGCTTACATGTGCTTACTTGGAAGTAGACCTTCAGGTAATTGTCAATGTCATAACAAGGCATACAAGAAAATGGGACTGATGCTTAACATTCAGAAGACTAAGATCCTCCACCAACGAGCTCATAATGAGCAGTTTTCAGTTCTGGTCATACAGATTCATGGGACTGGACGTATGCAATATTTCCTGTACCTCAGAAGCCATTTCTTGAAGAAGGTTGACATCACCAAAGAAATCCATCATCTTAAAAGTGAAAGTGCAGCCTTTGGATGCCCGAGGAAATGGGTGATTGAAGATCTGTAACATCAGATCTGAAACCAAACTCATGGTTCACCGAGCAGTCATGACCCCCTCTTTGGTGTACCAGGATGAGATATGGAAAATATACAGGTGACACCTCAAACCACTGGAGAAGTACTATCAATGCTGCCTGTGGAAACCTAGTGGGAAGATAGATACACCAACATTAGCATCCTCTCGCAAGCAACCACTATGAGCACTTGTTACCAGTCATCTCTGAGTTCTGAGGAATCCTTGAACAGTACCCAGCCTGTCTGATTCAGGAAGGACTCTTCCCTCCCCCCCGCCCCCCTGAACCTCTGCCTGAACCAGAACTGATCAGAAAAAGGGCTTACAAAAGACAATGAAGATGCAGTGGAAGATACCTAAATCCCTCAGGACAGGATAACAACACCCTTGGTCTCATTTACATCAGAAATGGGGACAGGATGGCAACACCCCGGTCTCATTTATAATGGAGATGAGACAGGAAGGCACCTTCATTAGCATGGAGAATAGAGAACAGTGATTCCAGGGCAAGGACCTCACTGAACTCTGGGACCAGAGAAGCAAGGGAGCTTTGCATGATGATGAATCCTTGCTCCAAACGCTAATCAACCCATGTCTGCACACACCCAGCTCAGCATATATTAGACCTTTTTTGGTACCTGAAACACTGAATCTGCCTGTTTGCATTGTTCACTTCCTCAGAGTAATGTCATCCATGGGCAGAAGTGATCAGTAGGGTTGTGAAAAATTTCAATGGCAGTTTCATTTTGACACAGTTTCAACTCATTTCAAGATTGAAACAGCAAAACTGAAATGAAACAGAGAGCTTCAAAACAAAATGAGGGAAGTCAAAGTGTTTTGAAATTTTCTAAATGTTTTGAGTTTCAAACCTCAAGCTGGGTTTGCCTGCAGGGAAACAGAAACTAAAGTAAGGAGAGGGAGGCGGAAGAAGGGGGAAGGAACTCTCTCATTACTGACTGTAGCTGGCTCAGTGACTGTCATCCTTTCTTGAGGTCCCTTCCAATCCCAGTGCTCTGGGAGAGGGATGGAAAAACTGCATAAAAGGCAGCATTGTTTGAACTGCCTTGCTTTCTGCCTTGGTGTCAGCTGAGCGAGGATACACCTTAACACACACACAGTGTCACCCACCTATGCCATGAGTTTTGCCTGTCAGCAGCTAGAGGTGCAGAGCCCCAGAACTCAGAAGCCCTTGCACCTATCTCCTTGAAAGGTGACAGGATTTGTGGCCTCAGCAAGGGCTAGCATGCCTGCAGTTTTCACCCAGCTGTGTCTTAACACACACAGTTTCACCCATGTCATGAGTTTTGCTTGTCAGCAGCTTGAGGTGTAGTTTCCCTGAAACGCCTGCACCTCTCTCTTTGAAACTTGGCAGCTTCATTGCCTCAGAAGGGGCTACTATTCCTGCAAGTTGCATTGAAATCAAGCCCAAAATTACAAAGTTATAGACTGTTTTGAGCTTCCTCTTTATAGCCAATGGGCAAAAAGTTGAAACAGCGAAACTGTTTCTACGAAATGAAATGGAACAGCAGTTTTGAATTAAAATGAAATTCAAAATGAAACACTGTTCCACAGAAACATCAAAATGCAAGTTAAAACAGAAAAGTGCTGTTTCACACAGACCTAGTGATCAGTTCCTATTATCCAGCATATGAGCCATCACTTGCCCATAAACAAACCTAGTGTTCTCCCTTGAACCCCTACAAAAACCCCTACCTCAACTCAAGTCTCCATCCTGGTGCTTGGATCCAAAAGCTTTACCAGTTCCACTCCTTTTCTACTTGGAATACCTTCAATAAGCATGCTGGGGGCACTGCCTGACAACAGACACCTGGGAACCTTGGAGTGGTGAGACCCCAAATCTCTCTGTCTCTCTACCTGTATCCCTCTTTTGTTTTAACTTACTTTCTAAACCTCAGGCTTGATTCAATCCCTCTCTCTCCTTCTCCCTCTTACTTCAGGCACAGATTTCTAAACATGACTTTTACTGATAAAACTTGAGCTAGACTTCCCCAGATACCTAATTGAAATAGTGTAACTGTTTTATTTGTTTTTCCTTGTATAGCTATTACTACTAGTATCATCATAAGTTTCATATATCTGGCAATAAAATAACTTTTCTAGTCAAGCTGATTGCTATACTCTCTGCCTGAACCTCATTTATCCTTCCTTCTCCTCTACCTCCCCTCCTGCTCTGTAGCAATACTTACTTTACCTAAGCCAAAGATCCTGTGGGGTCTGCTCATCAAGGGAGTTACTACTAGGACATTTATGACAAGAGATTGGGACGTGCTGAGCTTTGAGGTGCATGAGGGTATCAGCTGAAAGTGCTGATCTGATCCAGCCTGCACAGAGGTACCCTGTTAGCATGTGTGTATGTTTGTATAACTACATTTATTATTGTCCTGCTGAAATAAGTGGTGTACTGATATGGGTGCCATGAGGGTGTCAGCTTGAAAGTGCTGAGTAGCCCTGCCCACTTAGAGGTACCCTACTAACCTGTGTTGGGCTGTGGCATATGAAGGGGTCAGCCTGTAAATGCTGATTGACCCAGCCAGCTCAGATGTACTCTATTCCTGTGCTGAGGTTAGAGCACATGAGGGTATCAGCCTGGAAATGCTGAGTAACCCAGCCTGACTCAGAAGTGCTCTGTTAACCTGTATGTATTGTAGAAGAAATCAAACTTTGCGTTGTGGTTGAATCAGAATTGACAGAGTCAGCTTTTCTTTATTTAAGGCTATACTGTGATCACAGGGAGAATTCCATACAGCAGGGGGAATCACCCACTTGTCTGTTTCAAAGGATTTCTCAGACTCTCTAAGTTTACAAGCGTATTTATACTAAAGACAGAGAAAGAGATAAAAAATACACCTTGGAGAAACAAAACAATAGTAAATTACACAGAAACTTAGAAAGTTTACTTAAACAACTATCTATGCATAGGGCTATCCCAAGGCATGCAGGAATGCACAGGGCAAGATATCAAGGTAACCCAAGGAATGCAGGAATGCAGATTCCTTATCTCAGAACATTTGAATTAAGCAGTATAAGCACGTCTGGTCGTTGTCTGTTTTTTTTTCTAGTCAAGTAAGCCAGTTACTTCTACAGTATGTATGTCTTTGATTTGGTAGCTAGAGAAACCCAGCACCATTGAAACTAAACCCTGCAAAGTATCTCCATTGAGGTTCAAGACTTGCAGAAGGGAGAGATATAGAAACACAAGTGACACAAGCAGCACATTGATAGAATTACAGTGACCCCAGAAAAGTAACTCTTATAAATGAGGGTACCCCAAAGGGAGGTGCAATTTTGGTAACAAATTGTGGAGAAGGCTGGGCAACACGTGACCCTAATCACAAGGTACCTATTGAATAGTTGCTGCAGAGTGGGGAAACTGAGGCACAGATCTGATAAAACTTTTTCTTCCTTTTTTTCTCTCTTTTCCTTCCTATCAGAACAAGCTCTTTTAGTGACATCCCTGTCTCATAGACTATTTTGTAATCTTCTGTAACTTTTAAGTTAAGAAGTGTGCTTAGCAGAATTTTAGAACTGTGCCATAAAGACTTAAGAATTGTGCTTTAGAACTAAGATTGTAGAGCAATACTGTATTGGTGTGAAATTTAAGTGACTCTGTGAAAGAGGCTTTTTGGTAGCAGTGATTAGTGTGATAAGGGAAGTTGAGATGTCTGGAAAAACCCTCTTGGCCGCTTGCTTGAGGCAGAAGAAACTCAGCAGGTTAGAGGGATGGGTAATGAAGAATGGGACATGTCCCTAGGAAAGTGGGTGCTTCAAGAGTTAGAATCCCGTGACTGGAGTGAGTCTGAGCTTTGAACACTATTGCACAACCATTAAGCCACGTGGTAGTGCAAAGGATGTGACTGCTGCATGGGCATTATTTTATGCATGTTTGGAAATGGTTGAAATGTTAAACTAGAGCTTGAAAAAGAGCAGTTACAACAGCATTTGAATGAGTGAGAGACAGGCAGAGAAACTTAAAAAAGAGCAGAAAAGCTTAAAATGGTGACTTTACTTAGAGATATACAAGAGCAAAGAGACAATGCAAGCAGGAATGCAGAGCATTATAGGAAAAAGTTAACACACACAAAAGTTTTGTAGGAAGAAGCAAGAGCAGCAACCCATTTCCTGGCAGATGAGAACAAGGCAGTAAAGGCAGCAGCAAGCCATCCGAAGTGTGAGGGGGTTGGTAGCAGCTGTAAGGTTAAGAGAGGATTGTGACTTTGAGTCCTCTGGGAAAATAGAGATACCCCTGATGCAGTCCCCAAAGGCCCATTCAACCCCGATTGGCCCCACATGCATAATGTTGCCTGTTTCCACAAGGGAAGTTAAACGTTAGTTGCAGAAGCCGAACTTCCCACAATGGAGATGGTCACTGACATAGTGGGATGGTCTCCTAGTAAATTCAGGGCTATTGCTGAGAAATTGGGGCCACTGCACCATGATACCACCGTTGCATGGATGGCTTGCATTTCATAAATGTACCCAATTGGCTCAGTTATGCACCTCTCTTTGTGATGCAGATGCTCTGGACATAGGCATAGGTTCTTGAGAGCAGACTGCCACTGGACCCCAGGAATAGATGATAAGTGCTTTTAAAATATTACTGCCTGCTTCTTCCCTTAAGAAACTGTGTATAATGGGAGAGCAGAAAACCAAAAGAAGCCCTAGAAGCTTATCTAATTTGAAAGAAAATGCTGGCATCTCTTTCTGATTCATTACCCTGGACAGAAGAGGATGGGATTATCACTTTTCATTATCAGGGACCCAAATTGGTACAGAGCATCTATGCAGGGTTATTCTCAGACAAAAATGACCACGAGGGCAGTGGATTTAGAATACCTAACCTGGAATGAACTAGTGGCAAAAATCAAAGAGGCAGGAGATTTGCTGTCAGAGACTGGTGTTTTAAAAAGACAAGGCAAAAATATTACATCAGAGCCTGTGCAGGCTATCACTGTTGCAAATAATGGTCCTCACTCTGCCAGTCACCCTCTAAACTCTAATACCTCACCTCTCACAACCCTAGGCCATGCCAACCCAAGGAGTCCCTTAGAAACATGATTTGGAAGGAACTGGTGAACTTAGAGAAGAATATAGGGAAATATGATCACCAGCCCATTAGTATCCTGATTCATGCCTTTTCTAAGGACATGCAGAGAGCAGAGTTAATGTAGGGAGCGCCCCCTCGGCCTGATGGCCCAGTACAGAATGCACCGTGCATGCTCACCCCTTGTCAACGCCAGGCTCCTGCCTCCTCTCCTGAGAGGAGGCTCCTGAGGGAGTCTGCTGATAAGCAGGGGTACCCGGTTCTCCTTGGGCCTCCCCAGCCATTCACAAGACTTCAGTGAGACATACTGGGGAGACCCACTGTGAGAGCTACAGCGCGGAACCCAGGGATATTAGCTCAATTGCTAGTAGACATTGGAGGATTGGTAAATATTCTAAGTCCCCTGTGGATGTCTGGAGGGACACCCACCACTAAACAGGTTCCGCTCAGCAGGTATGGGGAAGAAATCCAGGAAGCTCAGTCTGGCAGGATGTTCCCTTGCAAATTGACAAGTTACAGGGATGAGTAGAATGCTGTGCTTATGAGGGAAATAAGAAGGGAATCCTAGGAGTTCCCTTCCGCCAGGCATTTCAGCTAACTGGGGATCCAGCTAATGGGGTGTTATGGAAGTTAGAAAAGGGGCCTGCAGAGATCTCTTCTGTGCATTATTGTGCTGCTATAAAGGCACCTACTGCCATCCTAACCTCTGTTAGTGATCCACGGGTACAAGAATTTCCCAGAGTGTAGACTAAAAATTAGGCAGACTGTGGAAAAATAAATGCTGAGTTTTTGATTGAAGGACAATATCACCCTCCTCAAAGGCAATATAAATACCCAGATGCAGCAGAGGAAGGCACTAAACATAGTATAGACTGTTTCTTGGAACAAGGGGTGCTTGGCCTATGCAGAGTATTTGCAATTCACTAGTATCAGCAAGTCCTTAAGGCAGATGGGGTCACTTGCAGAATGACAACAGACTTTCATACATTAAATTCAGCCACCCCTTCAGCAGCCCTTTTAGTAGTTAAATACAATAAAAACTTAGCAGCTGTAGCAGCTGGCCGAAAATGGTTCTCTGTGATTGATTTGGCTAATGCTTCCTTGGCTATACCCCTCCATCCTTCATGTTGGTATACATTTGCTTTTACCTATAGGGAACAACAATATGCCTTCAGTTGAACTCCTCAAGGTTTCCATTCTTCCCCTAGTGTATGTCATGCCCATGTCACTAAAGTGTGGAACTGTTTGCACCCTGCATATCACTCATATGTAATTTCATACGTGGATGATATTTTGATACACACCTCCACTTCAGAAATGAATAGGGAAATCACTAGGTAGGTGCTGAATATAGTGCAGGAAACTGGATTTAAGGTAAATAGAGAAAAGGCTCCATTAGTGCAGCAACAAGTGAAATACATGGGTATGTGTCCTGGGGAGTAGGGCAGGACTCCAGATCAGCAAAGAGTAGAAAGAATAAGAAAGCTGGCTGCTCCCACAGACACATGCTCCTTGAAAGCTCTCTTGGAAACTTTTAGTTTCTCCAGAGAGTTCACTGAAATGTTCTCTGACAAAAACAAGCCTCTATACCAATTATTAAAGAAAAATAGGAATACTTGGGGAAGAACAGAAATCTGGGAATGGGAACCAGACCAACAAACTGCCCTGGCTACTGTGGAAGAAATTAAGCTTCGCATTGTGGTTGAATCAGAACTGACAGAGTCAGCTTTTCTTTATTTAGGGCTATACTGTGATCACAGGGAGAATACCATACAGCAAGGCGAATCACCCACTTGTCTGTTACAAAGGAATCCTCCTCCATTCCAAGTTTTCAAACATACTTAAGACAGATAAAGAGAAAAAAAATACGACCTTGGAAAAACTAAAACAAGTTTACTTAATTAGACATCTGTGCAAAGGGTAATAAAATATGCAGGATTTCTTATCTCAAAACATGTAACTGAAATAAGCAGTATCAGCACTTCTGGTCTCTGTCTATTTTTCTAGTCAAGTAGGCCAGAAGCCCAACTAAATTTACTCCTACATTCCCTAACTTTTTTTTCCAACAAGTTAGATATTTATAGACATTAGCCTTTCAAATTCCAGTTTTTCTTTCTCTTTACTTTCTGCTTTTTCAACATACAAATTATATACTTTGTTTGTAGTTGATGGGCTATTCCTTATTTGCTTGGCAGCACAGCTTAAGCAACATTGTATTATCATAAACACTAGGCATAGTCCAATAAAAACAACAAACAATATCAACAAACTATGAATGACGGTACAGCCTAAGGAACTGAAAAGAGAGCTAAACCAAGAATTCAAATTCCAACTATCTGACTCATGCAATTTAGCTGCGTCTTTTTGAATATGTTTACTTAAATCCTGGATTTCTTCTGAATTATTGGAAATATAAGTACAACATTCTTTACCTATTAAAGCACAGACTCCTCCTTTGCTGGCTAGTGTATAATGTAACGCAAGTCAGTTTTGCAATGTCATTTGCCTTATTTCCTTTATTTCTGTATTTATTTTATCAAAACTATCAGCAGTAGCATTAGCAATCTTTTCCAGAGATGCTGCAACTTTCTTTATCTCGGACATAGATAAGCCTGCGCCATAGCTGGGGAACATTATACCCCCAAAACTTTGATTTTATGTAATTTTGCGAACATTGCGAATTCTTCCTTTAGGTAAGTAAGATTTAATAGTAAAGGCAGCATACACTGCCGAGACATAGCATTTTCCTCTCCAACCAGAGGGAAGATTTTTATAGGCCTTATTTCCACAAACAAAATAGTGACAAGCTAGTGCAGTATATCCACCTGGATTACAGCGTGGGGACATCATCCATTGTGAATAATAGCTTGAAAATTGACCCACAGGGGAGTAGTTAGATATCCAGGAACCATTAGAAAACCAAGCACCATCTATCTTAAATTCTACCTAGCACTTACTGACTCCTACTACAACATGAGATCCATTACAGGTCCAACAGAACTTTCCAGGGGTGGCATAAGCTAATCATACATAGTCAGACTGGTTGCAACTTACATTCTGCCAAGTTTCATTTCCATGAAAATCTGAATAGTAAGGAGCTAACATCTGAGTTGCATTCATGGGTACTGGTATCATGGGTATTCCTCCGGTAGAATAGATAGGGACATGACTACATATCCAACAATAAGAGACATTTAAATCTATCCCAATTTGATTAACTAAAGACAAGCACATATTTTCATGAAATGATCTTTGTCGGTGCGGAAGTGTAGTTTGGTTTACAGAGTTTCTTATAACTGATGGGTCATGTTCATATAAGATGGCCCCAAAAGAAATACTGAGAACTACCCAAATCACGACTAACCAACTCCACCTCAGGAACCAGGAACTAGGTAGAGGCCTTTTTCCTGTCCCAAAGGGCAGAGTGGTGCCATTGGGGCACATCCTCTTCACTCTGTAGTGGCAAACTCTCTTCACTAGTAGGCGCTTGGCTCACTTCTGGTCTTAAACTGTCCTGCTGGCAGGCACTAGGCTCACTACCAGTCTGTGGAGGCTGATTACAAGATTGATATGGAGGAGACTCTGGGTCTAATGGGGCTGATTTTTTTTACTGTGTGAAGTGTGGATCCATGTCTGGAATCCTTGACACTTTATTGCAGTGTTGGTGGTCAGGAGTACCTAGAATGGGCCTTTCCAGTGAGGTTCCAGTGATGACTTTCGTTGATGGACTTTTATATGGACACAATCTCCAGGCAGGATAGAATGGCACGACTCATCTGGTTCTCTGGGGACAGCTGCCTGTACCTGTGAATGAAAAGCCATAACACACTTCATTAGTGCCTTACAATAGTCCAGAATAGTATCATCAAGTGAATGTATATCACAAAAGTGGGAGGCAACAGGTGGCAAGTTGGGGAGCCTCATGGGTCTTCCCATTAAAATTTCTTGTGGGTCTTTCAGTTGGCAGTAGTTCTCATACTCATAAGGACTATGGGAAGTATGTCTGGCCATTTTAGGTGAGTCTCAGCACAACCTGTGGCCATTTTATTTTTCAGAATGCAATTTTGGCATTCCACTTGGCCCGAGGCCTGTGGATGGTACAGGCAATGAAAGTTCTGTTGGATCTGCAGGACTTTGCAGATTTCTTTCATTATCTGTCCCATAAAATGAGTTCTTCTATCAGAGTTTAGGAATAAAGGAATACTAAACCTTGGAATAAAGTCTCTGAGCAACTTTTTGCATACAGTGATGGTGTCAGCTTTTGCACGTGGGTAGGCTTCTACCCATCTAGAAAACATACATACAATAACAAGAGCATATTCATAAGAACAACTTTTCTGCATTTGAATAAAATCTAATTGTAAATTTACAAATGGTCCTCAAGGTGGGGGATGTGCTGCCTTCTTTGTTTTTATAGGCTTTCCCACATTATGGGCTTGGCAAATAGGACATGTGTAACAGTACTGTTGAGCCACAGATGGAAAAATTGGAACAAAACAATCAAACTTAACAGCTTCAATCACCCCCCCCCCCTTTGCTCACATGTACCATGCCATGGTGTATGCAAGCAAGATGAGGAAGAAGGACCATTGGGGGCACCAGGCAGTCGTCCAGAGAGCACCACAAGTGGTCAGGGTGTAACAAAAACCCAGCCAGTCTCCATGTATGTTTCTCTGGTTCTGGAGCCTGATCTTGGAGGAGGGCAACATTTTGAAAACTTGCCAATGCAGACTGGTCAGTTGGAATAGACAAAAACACAGGCGTTATAACATCATATTGGGAACATACTGCATATCCTGCAACAAGGAAACCTTTTGAGTTTCTTTGACACAATCCATCAACATAGAATACTAGATCTGGGTTTTGCAAGGGGTTATCCTTTAGATCAGTGTGGGGCATTGTTAGGTGATTTAGTATAATTGGGAAGGCCTAAGGCAGGAGCTTGTGACAGAGCTTGTTTAATAGAGGCAAAAGTAGCTTTGATCTCTGAAGTCCAGGGTAAAGACTCAGAGGTATTAACAAGAGTCAGATTTTGCAACGGCTTGACTATAGAGACATAGCTGAGTATCCACTGATGTCACTAGCCAGCCATGCCTAGGAAGGTGTGCATTTGGGACACAGTAGTTGGTCTAGGGATTTTAAGAATAGCCTCTATTCTGGAAGAGGAAAGCAGTCGTTCTCCTAAATACTGGACACGAGGAAGACAAAGTTGTAGCTTTTCTTCAGATGCCTTATGGCCTTTTAGGGCAAGAGAGGTGAGGAGAGTTAAAGAATCAGTTTTACAGGCTTCAAGGGAGGTAGATGCCAAGAACAAATCATCAACAGATTGCATACGGACAGAATTTTCTTTAAATATGACGTCATCTAGATCTTTCGTCAGAATTTGAGAAAAAAGAGAAGGGGATTCAAGATAGCCCTGGGGCAATCGTGTCCAGGTATACTGAAGTCCTTGATAGGTAAATGCAAAGAGAAACTGGCTATCAGGGTGTATAGGATTAAAGAAAAATGCAGAACACAAGTCAACAACAATAAAATAACAAGCATTAGGAGAAATACAGGACAAGATAGCTGGATTTGGTACAACAGGAGAAGTAGGTAAAACTGCAGAATTTACCACACAAAGGACTTGTACAAAGCAATAGGTATTCTTTCCAGGTCATTATTTACTCCAAGATGAACATGGGCCAACAATGCGAGGTCACGGTTGGAAGGGCTAACCGGACCTTGTCGTGCATCCACAGGTGCATCTCTAGCAGGGACATGGAGGTGATCCTACCCCTCTATGCAACACTGGTCAGGCCACAGCTGGAGTACTGTGTCCAGTTCTGTGTGCCCCACATCAGGAGGGATGTGGACAACATTGAGAGGGTCCAGAGGAGGGCCTCCTGAATGATCTGGGGACAACAGGGCAGACCCTACAATGATAGACTGCGGGACCTGAACCTGTTCAGCCACAAGCGAAGGCTGAGGGGGGACCTGGTGACAGTCTATAAACTCACTAGGAGGGACCAGAAGGGTTTGGGAGAGACCTTGTTTCCCCTAGCACCCCCTGGCATAACAAGGAATAACGGCCACAAGTTGTTGGAGAGTAGGTTTAGATTAGATAGCCATAAGAACTACTTCACAGTTAGGGCGGCTAGAATCTGGAACCAACTTCCAAGGGAAGTGGTGCTGGCTCCTACCCTGGGGTTCTTTAAGAGGAGGCTTGATGCCTACCTAGCTGGGATCGTTTGAGCCCAGTTTTTTCTTCTGCCCAGGCAGGGGGTCAGACTTAAAGATGTATAAGGTTCCTTCTGACCCTACTTCTATGATTCTATGACCACAGAAAGATCAGGGAACTCAGGCTCAGAAGGTGAGCTAGCTAAAGTGGCAAGTACTGCTATCTCATTATCTAATTATCATACGATAATTATCATTATCAGGGGACATCTAAATAAACACTATTAGGAGAGCAATAGATAGTACAGCCGAATTTACAAAGCAAATCTCTGCCTAATAAATTAAGAGGAGAACAAGGACAAAGGAGAAAGGCATGTTGCTCAGAAACAGGACCAAAAGAAACATGTAATGGTTGGGAAACAGGATGAGGAACTATTTGAAATTCCTGCAGTGTTTACAACAGCAGAGGAGAGGGGAGTAGTGGAAAATTCTTCAGCTAGAAGAGTAGAGCAGCTTGCACTGGTGTCTACTAAACATTTTGTAGAGATGTCATTTATCATGCAGGAAATGAAGGGATCATCTTGATTAAGTGGGAGAAGTGGGGCTGTGATGGTGTTACTATTCCTCAGGCTGGCCTAACAGGAGGCTCCCTGATTCGGGACAGAGAATTGAGTGAAAGGAGGTGGTGGCGGGTTAAACGTCATCCCCAGCTGGCCAGGCCAGTGAGGACATTGAGCATTCCAGTGTCCTGGTTGGCCACAATAATGACAACTGTCATTATTTTGGGACTGAAATCCTCCTCATCCCATCCCACGACCACGTCCCCTGCCTCTGAACTGTCCTGAGTGGAAACCTTGGTTTCTGTCCCTGCCTAAAGTCTCTAATTATAATGACATTGGCTTAGTTTCTGTGGATTCCTTTTTCTTTTCCTGGCAGGTTGTACAATGATTTGCAATGGTGACTAGTTCTGCAGGTGGCTTAGTCTGCCAACATACAGCAATTGTGCACAACTGTTCCTGGACTTTAGAAAGAAGTCCGTGGACAAAAGCGGATGCAACTGCTTCTAGGGCAGTTTCAGCTGCATTTTCAATACCAGAACGTCTTTCAAATACTAGTTTCAAGTGGTCCATGTAGTCTGCTGGGGATTCTCCTTTATTTTGTTTACAGTTATGTATTTTGGCCCAGTCAGTTTTCCTGGGGCAAATTTTAAACACAGCCTCAAGGAGGCGTCTTCGGGTATTTGTTAAATGATCTCCTATTCCGGGGTCTTGAGTAGGCCAAGTAGCCTGTGCGATGAGGCGGTTGCGAACCTCAGAGGGCAGAACACTTCTCATTAATTAGTTCAAACCTGCCCATGTTGGATTATAACAATGGATTACAGTGTCTAATTCATCTCTAAATTTTTGGGGTTCCTTTCTGATGTTGGGAAAGTGTTTAACAAGGTTTAGGAGATCTCCTGGGGTCCAGGGGACAGAGACAGTGATTGTACTTTACCCATTTGCACCTTGCACCTTGACCTGGAAGTTGGCGTAAATGCAAAGCTGAGCCTTTTTAGATTTTAAAGAAGGATACTGGGTACCAGACCTTAAACAAGAGGAGGGGATTGAGATTTATGGAGACAGACGCCATCCCTCTGGTGGACGTGGGCATGCCCGGGGGAAGGTGACAGTTCTTGAATGATAGTTTCTTGGAGACATGGGCTAATCTTACTTGAAGAGCCTATTTGGTTACTTTGGACTTTTTCAGGTTCAGCTTGTGCCTGGGACTGATATGGGGTGGCACATTAAAAAAAATCAATTGTATCTTCTGAAGATTCATTCTCAGTTATTTGTGCATAAAGTTGTTTTGGTGCTGATAGTACTAATGATGGGGGCCCCTCTTTTGGTGCACCTTTCTGTTTTAATTCCTTTATCTGAGATTTCAGTTTCTCTTGGGAGTTCTTAAGACTCTGAACTTGAGATTCTTGATGTCTTTTGAAAGCTTCTTCATACCAATCAAAAAATGTCTCACTGATTCTGTGGTATATAACTACCTCTTAACTCAAGGTCTCTGTGGAGATGAACAAGTTCACTTAAATCAAATTTTCCCTCCAGGTGAAACTGCAGGGTAAAATCATCTCTGGTATACCAATTCCATTTGTCTAGAAACTTACAACTTTTATGGCCATAGTGTGTGTACATGTACAATGCTGGAGTCCTTTTTGGTGGAGCCGGTATGTCTTTAGACTCTCTGCTCCCCATATCTCTAAACTCAATTCACACAGGTCTTTCATACAGGAATGGCTTATTGAGGGTGTCCAGTCAGGTTGTGAGATTTGCTAGTGGCACAGAGATGCTGTGGCTAATGTCCAAAGACACGACTCCACTGCAATAATAGCACACAATGCAGTTACTCATGGTTAGACACAGCTCATTATGAGGGTGGGGAAAGGGTAAACCTGTCCACTGGGTCACGAGGTTCCAGTTGGACCCCCTTGCATTCAAAACTGCCTTTCCGGACAGCCTTGGGGAGGCTGAACCCAACCTTAGTCTCAGACCTGGTCAGTGGCTCATATTTCTCAATTCATACTCTCAATTCACACAAGGGAATTTCTACATTGAGGCACGAGGTTCAAGAGCATTTCTTTAGTCTCAGCCTTGGTCAACACTTATCGTGGAAAACACTCACACCCTAAGAGTTTTCACCTTGCACCCTTGCTTTCGAAGAACACACAGAACAAATCTGTTGTCTCCGGGGCAGCTGCACAAGGTTTCTACTTCTGGCCTCAGAGAGACCTCACAGTTCTTTACATAACTTAATTCAATTCATATAGGGAAATACTTTCATTGACAACAGCAACACAGAGTCTTGACTCTTAACCTTGACTCTTTCTACTCACAGTTACTACTTACACAGTGGGTCTGACAGTTCTGGCAGAAAAAGTTCAGATAGAGTGAGCCTCAAGTAGTGAATCAGGAAGACAGAGACAGCCTCTCACTGAAAAGCCTCAATAGATATTTCAAAAGGTCTCTTACCTTCTTTGGTGCCAGGGCTTCAGTGAAGAGATGCCTGTGTCCCAACTGATCACTCCGGACATCTGTATCCGAGTCATGGCACCAAATTGTGGAAGAAATCAAACTTCGCTTTGTGGTTGAATCAGAACTGACAGAGCCAGCTTTTCTTTATTTAAGGCTATACTGTGATCACAGGGAGAATGCCATACAGCAAGGGGAATCACCGACTTGTCTGTTTCAAAGGATTTCTCAGACTCTTTAAGTTTACAAGCGCATTTGTACCAAAGACAGAGAAAGAGATAAAAAATACACCTTGGAGAAACAAAACAATAGTAAATTACACAGAAATTTAGGAAGTTTACTTAAACAAACTATCTATGCACAGGGCAAGATATCAGGATAACCTAAGGATAACCAAAGGCATGCAGGATTCCTTATCTCAGAACATTTAACTGAATTAAGCAGTATCAGCACTTCTGGTCTTTGTCTGTTTTTCTAGTCAAGTAAGTTAATTACTTCTACAACGTCATCGTCTTGGACTCCCAGAAGTCCTTCCATGCAGTGTCTCACCGAATTCTGGTGTGCAAGCTGAGGGACTGCGGCATTGATGAATGCAGTCACATGGGTGGCAAACTGGCTCCAGGGGTGCACCCAGAGGGTGGTGGAGGACCTGGGAGGGTGTGGGCAGCGGAGTCCTCCAGGGCTCAGTCCTTGGGCCAATACTGTTCAATATCTTCATTAGCGACCTGGACGAGGTTGTGGAGTGCACCCTGTTCAAGTTCACTGATGACACTAAGCTGTGGGGTAAAGTGAATACACCAGCAGGCAAGGACCGCATCCAGGCAGACCTGGATAGGTTAGAGAAGTGGGCAGATCTGAGCAGGATGCGGTTCAACAAGGACAAGTGCAGAGTGCTGCACCTGGGGAGAGGGAACCAGGATTATGGATGGTTATAGGTTAGGGGCTGACCCTCTCAGCAGCACAGAGGCCGAGAGGGATCTTGGAGTCATGATTGACTCCAGGATGAATATAAGTCACCCATGCAATGAAGCAATAGGCAGAGCCAACCGCACCCTGTCATGCATCAACAGGGGCATCACTATCAGGTCCAGAGAGGTCTTGCTCCCCCTCTATGCAACTCTGGTCAGGCCACAGCTGGAGTACTGTGTCCAGTTCTGGGCACCACACTTCAAGAGGGACATGGAGAACCTGGAGAGAGTCCAAAGGAGGGCCACTCATATGGTTGGGGGCCTCCATGGCCAGCCCTATGAGAAGAGGCTGAGGGACCTGAATCTCTTCAGTCTCCACAAGAGGAGACTGAGGGGAATCTTGTGGCTGCCTACAACCTCAGGGGCCAGTGGCAGGGACTTGGGGGAAGTCTGTTCACCAGGGCCCCCCTTGGTGTTTCTAGGAACAATGGCCACAAGCTGAGGGAGGATAGGTTTAGGTTAGATATTAGGAAGAACTACTTCACTGTAAGGGTGGCCAGAGCCTGGAATAGGCTTCCCAGAGAGGTGGTGTTCTCACCTTCCCTGGAAATCTTCAAGAGGAGACTAGATAGGCACCTGGCTGGAGTCTTATGACCCCTCCCACCCCCAGTGCTCCTTCCTGCCCATGGCAGGGGGTCAGATTAGATGATCTGTCTAGGTCCCTTCTGTCTCATTGATTCTATGATTCTAAGTATTTAAATGCCACTTACACAAACTTTTGCTTAATGTTTCAGCAAATAAGGATAATTCCAAAGTGTATTATTTTCATTCTTTGAAAAGGAATGGTCAGCATTGCAAAAAATCTGATAGGAAGATGGCCTTGCAATCTAAAATTGCAAATTTTAAGTGGAACAGTTTATTTACTACACTTCCAATTATAGAATCACATTTTCAGTTTCCTTTAACTTAGCCAAAAGGAAACCATACAACAGGCTAAATGTGTCTACTTTATGTGGATATTCATTGGAAAGTTTAGGCAAAAAATTTTCATCCTTTTTCAAGAGCAGCATGAATTTAAAATTTAATATTTACCACATTAAAAATAATCCTGCAGCCTGTTTCTTGAGAGATTAAATAACCCCTGTGCTTGGAGCAGGAACTTAAAGTTTGGCTAGGCAAGTCTGAAAATTACTTTTATGTCGATGATCTGATTTTTCTGTTCCTATAAAACACTGTCCATGCTTATGTTTCAACAGTTTCTAAACTTTTGAATAATTTCAGTTCACACATGCTCAATAAAGTCATATTAGAGTTGTACAATTCAAATTATTTGGTCTAAATTGAGAATGCTGCACTACAAAGAAACATCTCCAACTCCTACACTCCAACACTTTCCTTATAGTTGTCCTTCTTGCTACAGTTTTGGCGCATCTACACAAAATGTTTACTGCACTGTAGCTTAATAACATTGTGCAGTAGTATGCTGGTCAAAAAACTTGCTAATAAGTCACTGCACAGTGTTAATGTTATTAGGCTGCTGTGCAGTAGCCATCACAAAAATTGTGCTGACCCTACTGCACAGTAAATATAGTTACTGCACATTTAGTTAGTACTTCATTAAGCAAGTACTAAAATAAATGCAATGTGCAGTAACTACTGTGCATGAATGAAGGTGTAGGTATGCCCTTTGTGGTGCTTAGTGCCAAAAGTGGGAATAGTAATATTGTCTCTACAGTGCTCATAATGTGCCTTGCTGTAGCCCAGTCAGTGTGGTGGTGAAGTTGGAAAATAGCAGACTGACATGGGATCAGAACTGGACATGAGAGAAGTAAATTAAAACAGAGAGCCTGTAAGGCAACTTGGAGTAAGACAAGAGTGGGGAAAAGTCTGAGCTGAAAACTATGAAGGTGTGTAGGAAGGCATTGTGATTGAGGAACCAGGGACAGGAAAAGACTAGGCACTGCCAAGCGAGAAGCTGGAATGAATCTAACTGGAGCCTGCAGAAAACTGAAGAAAGTGTCTGAATTGCGCTGGAGAAAAGTAGAACTTGAACAATGATCCTAGATAGGGAGATGACAAACTGCAAGTAGATTAGAAATGGAAGGATATTGAAGAACACAGACTGAGACTGGGACTAGGAGCTGGTAGAGGCTTGGGGAGACAAGGCTGAGGAAAATATCATTTTAATTCAAGGAAAGGTGGAAGATGACTGGTGCAGAAGGTATCAGGAAAGGGGAAAATGACTCTAGGAGATTCTCTACTATCTACAGTGTAATTTCTTTCAAAACTGGGAGTTGAATCCAATGAACCTCATCATTGTTGTGTTGTTGGAACTTTGGAAAACTAACCCTCTAGTTGCTAGTGTCTGTAGAGGACAGTAATGTTTTGCTACTATCAGTTACTTTGTTAATTTAAGTGGCTGAGATCTGAGCAGTAGATGTGAAGGTCCAACCCACCTGATGATCAATACAGGAATTGGTATGAATCCAAATCATGGAATGTTTCTGATTGTTACAATTTGTATTTTTTGAAAGCTAAGAAATTTTACACATCAAGGTTTCAAATCAAGCACCTAAGAAATTAAAATTGGCAAATTTGCTCAGTTTGTGTATCTGCATTATGATAAAGCCTTTAATAACATGAGACCTGCTCTGAGATGGATTGTGGTTGCTTGGTGACGGATGCAGCGCTGTATAGGCTTTTGCATGGAATAAATAACAGAAAGGTAACAGAAACTGCAAGATTGATCCCATGGTTATGGCAACTGAATGCCAACCTTGAAATTTGTATTTCTCCTTGGCTATGCCACATTTTAAAAGGCTACAAAATATGGTTTCCTCATTTTTCTGGGTACAAGTAAAATCAGCTTCAAATATAATCAATGGGCACTATGTTTTGAACTTATAAAATGCTATATAGTGCTAAATACTCTAATAGTTATTCCTGGATTTCTCGGAAGGGGCATCCAGAATTAACCTTGCTCAGCCTCAGTTCACAATCAATAAAATGAAGTCAATAAAAATACCGCAACAAGGCATTATGACAAGGAAATAATTCACACTGTAGATCATATGGCTACAATAGTTATCAGTGTGTTAGAAAAGCACATGAAGAAATTAAGAAATATTTACTCAGGGCGCAGTTTGAAGATAATATTGTAAATGCAATGTGGAGCCATTTATTAAACAGTAAGTATGAAAAAGAATATTGACCAAGTGCTTATTCCAAGAATATGTTCAATCCTTTGCACTAAATGAGGCAGGAGTCCTGTGGAAAATACTCTATGGAAACACACATAAATAAAGGTGATACATTAAATTGTGGACTTTCTGGAGCATTGAGGGCCTGGTTTTGAAATCTTGGTAATCTGTAAAACAGATTTGATCTGTAATAGACACAGAGAACAATGGAAGAGTAGGAAGCAGATTCATTACAGAGTGGCACAGATTTTTAAAATACATTTAGTAAGATAAGATGCACTAGTTGCTTGAACTATAAATAAAATGGCAGATGGTTTTGGTAAATAAAATGGTAAAATTCAGGCAGACAGTTTTCCATTTTAGTAATTTGGTTTAATATAATAGAGTATGTTGGTAGAATTATATGGTTTCACGGGTCTTTAGATTACAATAATTCTCCCTCATGACTTTTTTTATATAACTTCAGTGATTTTAATTGGCTTACAATAACAGTTTTAAAATAAAATATGCACGAATCCTGCTACCAAGAGAAAAGGAATGGAATTTCTCAATATGTTGTAAAGAATTACTGTAGTAAAGTGCTGTTTTAGCATGGTCTCCTTCCTGTCAAATAAAGATTACATTCAGGTTCTTCCTGTTGCTTTGGCTAATATGGATATTGAGAATGATTACTGAACTGAACAGGCAAGAGTGTGATTGAGACCTGTGAGGCTAAACCAATTCTCTAGACATCAATTCCCTCCAGCATAGTTGTGTCATTGAGCGTTTGTCATTAGAAGGGGAAAGTGCAGAATATTGTTACTAACTCCCCTTTTTTCCACTACAGATTTTCTAGATGTCATTGGATCAGTGTCTTTTAGCTTAAGGATGATATGAGGGAGTCAACAACAGCTGGAGAATATCACAATTGCAGGTGAGGTATGTAACTTTGCAGACAAAAAGGGTTTCTGGAAAGGTTGAGGCTGCAGGCAGAAAATGTATCTGGTTAAATTTGTTAGTAAGGAGAAAATTGTCTTGTCCTCTTTGCTTTCCTGTTATTTATGCATCTGGAAAACTTAATGGCCAGGGTATGTAGCTGCACAGAAACAGTTGACATGTTTCACATTCTTAAAACAAATTTAGTCTGACTAAACTTTGTTTTATTTTTCTGGAGGATGTCTCCAATGTATGATTTATTTGGATTACTTGATACAAAGATTTCTCACAATATAACCCCTTTCTCTATTGTCCCAGTTTCACTTATACAAATTTCTTGTATCATGAATTTTGTAGATTCCTGACAAGGTCCCACATGTCACTAAGCCTGTTAAGTCAATGCTGCTCAATGCAGTGCATCTAAAATCAGTTTCATTCACATTAGACCATAACACAGATGGAACATTATTCATACATTAGACTTTCTAAGTGGAGTAGAACAGCACCTTACATATATTCCTTACAATTGTATATGCATTTCTTTATTATATATGGTTCAGTAACCTTTAGTAGAAAACCAGAAGATACCTCCAGAGGCAACACACTGTACATCAGAACTCACTTGTACTCTAACATCTGTCAACTTTTCCCTAGGATCTAGTTGTGCCAGGATACGCGTCATTTCTTCTAATGACTTATCAAAGGAGAAATGCTGACTGAGAAAACGGAAGTACCATAGGAATGAAGCTGATATTACTTTCTGCCATTTTCCCAAAGAATACAGTTCAAAACACACTTACTGATATCCTGCATTAAATATCCTTACTCTGTCTTAACTTGAATTATACCCTGCTTTTATAAATTTCTGAAAATAAGGCAAAGAGATTTTGTTGCAATATGCATGGGTGCACTGGAAATCCCCAGCAGGTACTGGCTAGAACTAAACAGTGAGGCTTTCCCATCCTAGGAAAATTCGCCACTATTTTTTTTTTCCTGTTCCACACAAGGCAAAACTAATGCCTGAAGACATTTTTATGAAAATGAGAGAAAGAGATAGGAGGTAGAAGAGAGTGAGGAGCCTGTTGTGGAAAACCAATAATCAAATATATACAGCATTTGGGATGTGGGAAACTATTTTGAATTATTTGGAACAGGAATTTGATGCAAGATTTCCCACATCTCACATGTGCTCAGTAAATTGGGTCTTCAGAGGTGAGTCTCCCAGATTTTGCATTTGGAACTTTTCTTTGTGTAACTGTTCATTGCACTATAGAGAGAGTGATTCAAGCGCTCGTGGCACCCATTAGGAACATTGTGGCTTTAGGTTCAAAACTTTGCTTACCTTATTAAGGGCAAAGATTTCTTCACCCTGTATCACCCATGTTAGATGGCTTCAACACCAGCCGCTTGCAGTAGTGATTATCTTTTACTGGACCTGATGCATGGTTGGGGGAGATTTGTAGACAAGCCTTCAGTGACAAAATGGGTACCTGAAGGAAGATACTTTGTGCCAAGAAGCTTGTCTCAAATCTTTCTCAACCACATAGTTGGCCCAGTGAAAGATGATCGACCTTGAGAACTATCACACTTTCTTTGTTCCTTTCCCCTCATCTCAAATACCCTTGCCCCTCTTGCATCACCTGAACCATCACAGCAATACCATCACTCCAATACTACCTCACCATCTGCTGGCTATTCTGGTGTCTCTGCTTTTCGCCAGAAATTTCATCCAGGACTGAATTCCTTCTCAACAAAGGCTTATTCAAAACTGATCCTTTCACATAAAAAGTGTGTTGTTGATGGAAAAGTGTTTTATGACCCACACAATCTTAATTAAAGTCCTGCCCACCTGTGGTACAGTTTCTTTTTTTTAAAAGAGATTACTTAAGGAAATTAAAAAGACTGAGCCCACTCTCTCTTTTAAAAATGTCTTTACATGAAAACATTTTCTATGAATGTTTGCATTTAATCTGATATGCACCCCAAGGGATATTGTGTAGCTTTTTCACAACAATAGTTTAATTGGGTTAGGATTATTATAACTAATTATTTATTAGGACAAACATAAAACAAATCTACATTTCCTGGAGGACAATTAAGTTGCAGTACTTTTATACTGCAGCAAATATGAACAATCTAAGAAAAAAAAAATTTCCAAACACAAAATGATCAGTGAAGTAATTCAAAGAAGGAGAACATGAACAAATATATCAGTCCTATCCATACTGACTGTTGAAACACCTCATACAGGTGCTTTATTCTGCACTAAAGCAACATGGGAAAGCTCCAGATGTTGAAACTCTGTCATTTTCAGCAAGGCTCTCATGAGCACCAAGAACCAAGCCAAATCCTTTGATTGCTACAGTCAGTCAGTTTCAGCTGCTCTACTGAATGGGAGTGTGTCTGGTGGTGTTTTAAGAAGTAAAATTCTCCTTAGTTAAAAATAAGCTACCCCATGTTAAATTACAGCTTTGATAGTTTAAGTCTAGGTGTTTGTTAAGTATAGCTCCATATCCTCATGTTTACTAAAATCGGAGAGAAGGGAATGAATTCAAAACTCTTAAAATCCATTCAAACATACTTTCAAAACGTAAAGAAGTGTGTCAGCCTTAACTAAAATACTGACCAGGAGCAACATATGTTGTCTCTGTGGAAAGCCCTAAATGGCGGATTTAAGGAAGATAATGATCTCCCAGCTGCTGCTCCCCAGTTGCAATCTCAGAGCCAGGGGCTTTCCACAGCTAAACAATAGTGTGTCTGTCCCATCCCAGAGTGGACAATAATCTGTGTGGTGCAGGTACCTTGGATGCAGTAAAATGCCAGAGAAGATATTTAAGAAAATAGGGTTTGTTTGTTTTTTTCCCTACTAGTTTCAGCTACCTGTATCAAGGTTCTATACCACCTGAGTGAAGGTTTGGCCATATCTTCTTTAAACAGGGCTGTTGTCTCACACTGGACCAGATAGCTTCTTTGAACTCGCCTACCATGACTTGGATAGAAAAGGAAGGGACCATGGATGAATATGGTGCTATAAGACAAGTTGATGTTAGCTCTGTGACTTTAAGAGACCAGCTCCTCTTCACAGGGCTGCACCATCCCCATCCCCTGCCCTTACCACACCAGTTGTTATGGCTTTCATCACCTCAGTTCTCCTTTATGAGGGTCTCTGCCCCCGACTGCCTTTGCCAGGCTCCTGGTACCTCATTCCTAGTTCACAGTGGCTTGCCCCATTCTTCCCCACATGGGTCCCAAGCCAGTCTTCCCACCACTCCTCCCAGCCCTTGTTCTTCAGAGCTAGGTCAAAAAGAGGTAACGCTTCAAACTCATTTCCCCACATGCTCCCATCTCTTCTTTCTTCCAGGTAACCTTAGTGGCTGCTCTCACATACCAGGATCCAACTCACCGGCAGTGACATTCCAGCTCTCTTGTCTCCCTGTCTCTGCAGGTATGTAGTTCATCAGGATTTGTCCCCCAGTCTGATGGGTAGGTCCCTCATCATTGCTCTCTCCCCATCCCCTCTAGGGATCTTCTGAAGGGTCTCTTCTCTGCCTCATCAGGGTTCCTTTAATCTCCTGCCCTGATTGGATGTGTTTGCCATGGCAACTCCTCATTCTCTACTTCTCCAAATCTTGCAGGTGATTCAGATTGTTAGACCCCGACTCCATGTGGCGCCCAACAACTGGGAGATAACAGTCCAATTACCCATGGATCCTGTTACTCATTAGCCAGAGCAGAGCAAGGAGCAAACACCAGCACACATTGCTCACAACAGCTTTATTCAGAATGGAGACAGCTTCAGACAAGGGGCCTCACGCCATAACAGATGGGATCCTGCCCCAAATGATAGATTTTTCTTACTTTTATACACTTTAGTTTATACTCATTAACATTTACTTCACCTCCAAATTATTGTCACCCTAACAGGGATAATTACCCCCTGGGTCCTCTGTGTGGCATTTCTTCTGCTCAGGTCTGCTGCATCTCTTCTTCCCATTTGGGCTTGTCTTGGTAAGTTGCTCTTTTCCCTCTTCCCCTTTGGGGTTTTGTGACAGGGCATGTTTACTGACCTGCCACAACCTGTCTCAAATTAGACAGCAATATCTTATCAAAACATCTAATACTGCAGAGGTCCATCCAGGTTCGAATAAATGCCTCCCCTCAGTCTAGTGACAATAGGAAACCATCAGTTACTCCACACAAGAGAGATTACATACTCTGTACTTGCCTGAATTAGATTGTGCTCTGCCTAAGGTATTCATTTCAATATGATTTGCTTGTAGTTGGCTTTCAGCTGAAATGTTTACTGGCTCTCTCACTACACCATGTTTGACACTGGTTAGTAGTTGGCTAGAGCTGGCATACACAGAGTGAATTTCATCACTTATGGTCAGATTCCTGTGTGTTAAAAAAGCAAAGGAAGACACTATTCCAGAGAAAGGTCTTGCATTATTTTAATCATGGGTATCAGCAGTTTCTCAGGACTTTCACAAGCCAAGAACATGGGCCACAGATCCTTGGCTGAAACATCTTCAAGAATTTCTTAAATGAGCTGATGTCTAGAAATGCTGAGAAGCTATTCAAGCAGGACATATCTGATGTGTTTAGGAAGCTTAACTGAAGACCTTTTACAACTTGGTATATAACACTTCTTTATTTTTTGTTAATATATATCATATAACGTCTAATCAACTGACCTAAACAGAGCAAAAATAAATTAACTGGGTATAGATATGAATTCACAGAACTTTAGTCTCATCAAATATCAATCCTAAAGTCTAAGCAGAGCCTTCTCTATAGACAGTTCTCTAAATTAGATATTTAAAGATTATTTCTGAATGCCTTCCCCTCCAGTACTCTTTCCTTTACACTTCCATTGGGCTGTAATATGTAAATAAATAGGACTTAAAATATTAAGTATTATCACCTTCTGTCTTGAGATTTCTACAGTCTGAATTAATAATAGCAGTTAGAAGGTTAGACTCAGAATCACTGGGATTGAATTATCATCTGAAGCTGTAGTAGATAATGCCTACATTATCATTCGTCTTCCTCTGCCATATTGTTATAATTTTCAGATACAAGCCAGAAGTTCTGGAGTTGTATATACTCTTTTTATGCTTTTGGAGGAAGGTGTGGTGTATTTTTCTGTAAAGAATCCAAAAATTTATGTTTGGCTACCAGGTGAATATTCTGCCTGGCATTTATGAACTACTGAAAGAACAGTTTTAACTTGTATAGCTGACTTTCAAAGTACAAGGTCTATGAAAAACATATTGTAGTGCAATGTTACCCATAACTCCCTTAACAGGAGTTTAAATAAAAGATGACCCAGTAGAATTGCAGTGTGCATTGTTGCCATTTACTGGAATGGAATAATGTCTCAAGCTTACAGCCAGCTGAAAGTAGAGCACTGAAGCCTCAGTCTCTTGGGAGAAACAGAAGGTTTTTCAGTTTCTTGGGCCAAGCACAGCTGTATAGAAATAGCATGCCATAAGTATTAGGAGAGGAATACTTACAAAATATATATGAATAGAGAAAAATAGAGTATGCTAACATCCTATATATGTTTTTATTGTTGCTGACATTTTATTTTCATTCTCAACCTCACCAGTCCTTTTGCAACACTCATTGTACAAAACAAGCCAAGTTAAAATCAGAATCAATGTCTCAGAACTTCCTCAGTTTTGATTTGTAGCATTCTATTTGTCTGCATCCCTCCATACCAGATACAACCTCATTTCATTTATGTGTGTGCATGTTTATGCGTGTACATGAATTTTATTCCATCACCTCAGTAACAACAACAGAGCCTAATGGAGTCTCTCCACTCTTCAGATTCTGTGGTCTGAAATTAGCCAAGTGTGTGACCGCAGATCCTTGGCTTATGCCTCCAGTACCTGGGATTCCCAGGTGATCCTCCATTCAAAGGCTAGCCAAGCCTGTGAGTGTCTATCCTTCCCAATGAGCTAAGATCAGATGCATACAGTCAGGCATAGTTGTAAGCAGATATGTATTTATAATTGATTACTATTCTTTATCATTTTTAGCTTATACAAGTTATGTATTTGTATTGTTTTGCAATATAATATACAACATAAAACCAAAGTAACTCTTTTTAAAAAAAAATGCAGATATGTTACACAAAGCAAAAGAAAAGAAAACTTTAGCTACTGACAAGCAGGCAGAGAAATGACAACCAGAACAACAGCAACAACAAATATAAAAGACTCTATCACTGTAACATCTCCTGATGGGAAAATTTATCAAATGAAGAGATTTCAGTTGTAGGATATGAGGCATAGGGCATTGCCACAGTAGCTGGAAGTTGTTCCAGTTCATTACCTTCTCTTGGCTCAGAGAATCCCCTTCAGCACAGGGTAACCCTTTTAACACTGAAATGTATGAATTATATCTGTTTTTGGATCAGCATTGTTTTAATCTAGCAGAATAGTGAGATTTTAGGTCAAGTTTCCTGATGTGCCATGATTTTTACAAACAGCAAATGATCTGGCATTACCAAATTAAGATAATTATATCTATGTCACAATGACGGGATGAGTCAAAACCTGGAAATATTCCAGTGAAGATGTTCTAGAATCATCCCCAGGGGCTACATTCAGGCAAAGTGGAATTTAGGTTTCAATCCAGCACAGAGGTACATTCCAGAGCATATTTACTGGTGTATATCCCACTTGAGGGTGGGTGCAGTGTAGTGGCAATGCATAGGGGGTGCACAAGGGTGCATGTGCAATGTGCACCCCCTGAAAGCACTGGTGCACCCCCCCCACAGCCAGTGCTCCCCACTTAGGTTATGGGTGGGGGAGGCAGGCAGGAGCACTGGTGCCCCCCCTGTGAGAGCTGCATGGGCAGTAGGGGTGCCAGGAGAAGCACCACTGGCACTTCTGGGAGCACTGCTGGCACTTCCAGAAGTGCCACTTGAGCTTCTGGGTTGGCACAATTGGCCATGGGTGGACCCCTCCCCCACTCAGCGAGATTGCCCATGATGCAGTGTGCTTAGGAATGCCCTGTTGCCACATTGTAGACATGTCTGCTGAGATCTACATCTACAGAAATCTTTACTAGCACTAAGTAATCTTCTGACTGTATCCCAGTAATATGGGTTTATAGGAAGGTACACATCATGCATACCAAACTTATGAAAAAAAATTAAACAGAAATGGAATGGCTTGCCCAAAGCCACAAAACAAGCAAAAATTTATAACCATAATTATAACTCAGTAGTTCCTGGTTCCTACTGTTGTGCCCAATCTGTAGCACTAGTTACAGGAGCTCCCTTGTTTGTCCGCCTCTCTTGGATTTACTGGCTCTGGGAGCTATTCCTTCTGTGAATGATAGCAATGTTTTATGGTGTCAGAGTGTTCAAAAGCAGGTTTTGTGGGTGAGTTATCTCATCCCATCATACCTACCCCAGTAACTCCCAGATATAAATTATAATTGAGCAAACAAATTCAGACCATATCTAGTGAAAATTTCAGTTCCATCACTTGCCATATAATAATCTATATCTCTTTTTAAGAAGATGTATGGAGAGTTTTCTACAAACCGGGGGGGGGGGGGGAAGGTCTCTTCAGCCTCTAATGAAATTGTGCACTTACATGTTAACCTTTTTATCCTTCTGACTTGCCCTAGCCATGTGATGAATCAGAGGCACTGTGGGTTTTACGGTTGGCTGAAAAGAATGACAAAAGTGGGATCTAGCCCATACAAATGTAAGATGAAATCTTGGGTCCACTATAATGGGTCACAGGCCTCGAGGGTAACTATTTGCTCCCAGAGATGGATAAGTGCAAACAGCTTCTAGTCCTTTTGCAGTTGAGACGTCAGTCCTCCTTGACATATGAGATATTTAAAAGACATCAAATAGCATTCTGAAAACAGGAATAATGTAATTTTCTTTGGGCCACACTAAAATGCATTGACTGTTGCACTTTAATTATTGCTATTTTTAATGAATACATATAAAAATAGACACAAAGTAAAAAATACAACCTGTGATGATTTCCTCACACATCTGACAGTTGGACTTAATAGAACCTGCCTCTGGCTGGAGAAGGTTTGTGGCAGTTGCTCAACATTTTGGGGAGAGGATTATTGTTGTTGACACATTTGCAATAAGGTAACATTTGTGTGTATGAGTGACTAAATTGCACTCTATTAGACCACATTCCATAAAATGACAAACTCATCAATAAAAAGAAAAGAAATAAAAACTGTAGTTTGGGATTTGAGCAGCTTTGGGGAACTGGAACTATTTAGTATGATTGCATGTCTGTATCCTATGGCAGATGAAAGAAATTATTACTTGCTCTATAGGAATTATCAACAATTGATGACTTGCTGGTAAGTTTACATTGTTCTTAATTTCCCAAATAAAGCAGAAACATGAAATAGTCATGACTTTCAAGCTTTAAAAAACAAAGAAGAGAAAAAAGAGACAAAACCCAAGGTGGCTCTTTTGGTTCCTAAACTTCTTCAACAGTTTTCAAGTAAATTTTGCCTACTCTACCTGAGGAAGTTAGGGTAAACTATATTTCCTGGATTAAAAGATCAATGAAATCTAACAGTTAAATTACAGATAAGTAATAGAAACACTTCTTGATAAATGGTCGGTGAAAGGGGAAATATAAGGAATAAACATGGCTTGCAATAGACCATATTTTATACTTAAAGATAGCTTGAAAAGCAGCACATGGAGGAAGTTAAGATGACTATACAGTGTGTTGACAAGGGTCACTGGTAGTTCTTTGTTTGTTAGAAGATAATGCTTTTCATTTTTGAGCCTTTTTTACTAAACATAATATAGTCCTATTTCTTGTGTGATGGTACCTGCAGACTAGCCCAAGATACTTTCCAAAGTAGGGGTTGTAGAAATGTGTTTCCCTAACTTATACAGTGAATGGTTATTGCTTTCCCAGCAAAAAATACATGGAGGAAGATGCCCCTGCCCCAAACTCGTCTTTTGAACAGCTGCCAATTTTTCAAAGATATTTAATTTTCTTAAATATTAGGCACCTATCAGAAATTCCTTATAAGCTGAAGGAGCTGGCTGAAGTCATAGCAGAACCCCTGGTGAAACTCTTTTACAACTCATGGCACTCTGAAGAAGTCCCTGAGGACTGGAAGAGAGCCAATGTTGTGCTCATCCACTAGACGGGCAGAAGGGAGGACTCAGGTAATTATAGGCCAATCAGATTAACTTCCATCCAAGAGAAAATCCTAGAAAAGTTCATTAAGGAGTTTATCAGTGATAAGCATGCATAAGGTAAGATTCTGAATGACAGCCAGCATGGCTTCATTGTGGGCAGGTCTTGCCTTACCAATCTCATCTTCTTCTATGACCAGGTAACTTGCCACCTGGACATGCAAGAGCAGGTTGAAATTGTATACTTAGACTTCCAAAAGGCCTTTTATATAGTATCCCACAATATCCTCACAAGAAAATTGGAGGATTTGGGGCTTAACTCCAAGACAGTCAGGTGGGTGAGAAACTGGTTGTAGCATAGAACCCAGACAGTCATAGTGAATGGATCTGTGTCGTCCTGGTGAGAAGCGGGCAGCAGTATCCTGCAAAGGTCAGTGCTCAGTCCAGTACTTTTCAAAATCTTTATTAACAATTTGGACATGGGAGTGAAAAGCTACCTGGCTAAGTTTGTGGATGACACCAAGTTACAGGGGAACATGGTCATACTTGTAGATAGGCTACAGATACTGGCGGACCTAGACAGGCTAGCAAGTTGGGCAGATCAGAATCTGATGAAGTTCAGTGTCAAGAAATGTAAAGTGCTTGGGATGAGCAACCCCGACACACCTACAGGCTTGGCAGCACCAAACTAACTAGCACCATGAAGGAAAGGGACCTGGTGACATGAATGGTGCATGCCCCTGCTGGCTGGGGGGGTGGGGCATGGCTGCACTGGCAGGAGCATGGCGGTGGTGGGAGCCTGGCAGTGATGAGTGGAGAGCTTCCACAGATGCGCTGGTACTGTCAACAGTGTGGGGGGAGGGGGGCATGGAGTGCCAACCATGAATCAGTGACCACCAACAGGTGCCACCTCCAGCGGCAGCCCGGTGCAATCACAGACCACCCACAGATGCCACCAGCAGTGCTGGCAGCAGGGTGGAGAGTGATGACTGCCTGGAGGGGATGCACCGCCACATGCAGCAGGTGCATATATGCACCCACATGCACCCCCTACGCATTGCACCTGCCTGGGGGTAATAATAGAACACTGTATGAATATAAGCTGGCAGTGCAATGCTGTAGCCAGTAGGGGAAATAATACTCTGGCATGCATCAATTGATGATTATTCTGTTCTACTCAGCACTGGTGAGAACACAGCTGGATACTGCACCCAGTTCTAGGCACCACACTTTAACAAGGATGTGGACAAACTTGAGAGAGTCCAAAGATGAACCACCCATATGATCACAGTCTTAAAAGACAAGCCATATGAGGAAAGGCTGAGGGATCTGGGACTCTTCAACCTGAGGAAAAGAAGGCTGAGAGGGGACCTGGTAGCAGCTTAAAGTTACACTAGGGGTGTACGTCAAGGGCTTGCTGAGCAACTGTTCACCAGGGCACCTGAGGGGAAAACCAGGAGTAATGGTCACAAACTCCTGGAAGAGTGATTCAGGCTCAACATTAGGAAAAATATCTTCCCAGTCAGGTTGTTCAGACTGTGGAATAAGATCCCTCCATAGGTGATACAGTCACCTACCCAGGAAATCTTCAAGAGAAGACTAGACAATCACCTTGCTGGGGTCACCTGACTGCCAGTTATCTTTCAGGCTTGGTGTAGGGGGCTGGACCCAATGATCTTCCAAGGTCTCTTTGGACTTACAATCTATGAATCTACGAATCCTTCAATATTAGACCTCAGTATTGTAAAAAGTTATGCATTAGGCCTGTGCGAGTAGGAAGGTGTTTGATCTGGCTTTGGATCTGGCCACTTTGGATGTCACTGATCCAATCCAGAGCTCCTGATCAGTTTGCTGCTTTGATCCGGCTGAAGTGGCTCCAAAGCTTTGGAACCACCTCAGAGATGTGGCCATATGCTATAATGGGGAATCAGTGAAATATCTATAACTTTGTTGTTTTATCTCCAATTTGGGTGAAACTTGCAGGAGTGGTAGCCTCTTCTGAGTGCATGAAGCCTGCCAAGCTTGAAGATAGGTGCAGGGGTTTGGGAGGAACTGCACCCCAAATTCTTGAAAGCAAAACTACTGTCACATCTATGTGTTACACCACAGGGGGGTGAAAACTGCAGGGGTGGTAGCCCCTGATGAGGCCACAAAGCATGCCAAGCTTCAAGAATATAGGCTTCAAGAATTTGGGGGAACTGTACCTCATGCCGCTGACAGGCAAAATTTATGAGACAGATGACCCCATGTGTGTTAAGGTGCAGCAGGCTGAAAATTGCAGGGGTGGTGGATCATGCTCAGGCCACAATGCATGCCAAGTTTCAAGAAGGTATGTGCAGGGGTTTTGGGGGAACTGCACCTCAAGCTGCTGACAGGCAAAACTCATGAGGTGGGTGGGTGCTTGGGTGACTGCATCTGTCTTGGGGCACACAGGGGTGAAATCTAGTGCAGGTCTGGGTGCTGGGCCATGTCAGGCCACGAAGCCTGCCAGATGTGTGTGCATCTCACTGGGGGAGTATGTCTTCTGGGGCCCTGCATCTCAAGCTGTTGACAGGCAAAACTCATGATGCAGGTGGGTAATGTGTGTGTGTTAAGGTGCGCTCTTCCTGGCACTGGGGCCTCTGCACAACATGGCAATGTCCCTAGTGAGGTCTCCTCCCCACCTACAGCCTCATTCCCAGTCCTCCATTTTATGTGACAACAGGTAAAATAACTTAGCTGGTTCAACACCAGTAGCAGCAGCATCATAGGTACCCACACAGAACTGTCACAGAGCCCTTCTTTTTATAAAGGAATTGACAGCAAGAAGTAAAGATGTTGTGTTGTGTTGTGTTGTGTTGTGTTGGACATATGATGTTACTCATGGTGTGTGATGGCTTATATTTTTAAGTCCATATGTGTATTATGGAAAAAAAGGAGTACTTAAAAAATGTATCTTTGGAAACTTTAGGGTTGAAAACCCCTTTGTCAGGGTGAGGAAGTACCTGCAGTTGGTCCTGAATGGAAGGAATAGTAAAGAAGCCAGAGGCTGGCTTGGCCCACAATTCAGTTGTGGCAAGAAAGCCAGTCAGTGAAAATGGAAATGGAGGCATCAGGGGGTGAGGGACAGGCTGGGGTGGTGGGCAGGGGAGAGAGGGGGATGTAGCAGTGCAGGTAAAAGTGCATAGGTACCTGGGGTGTCAGATGTACAGCAGGTCACAGTGTTTCCACTGTGTATATTGAGTCTATGAGTTTCTGTACCTACTACCTAGGAGGCTGATGAAGTGAAGTTTCATAGGCCCAGCTCTGAAAAGTGATTTGTACATTCAAACAAGCACCTAATCTCATTACCAGAACTGAAGCCAACTTCCTACAGCTCAAAACACAAAACGTATTGTGGGAGCGGTGGAGATGCATTGGCAGGTTTTACATTTTTTGTCCTGGCATGGTCTGGATGCATTCAGTGTGCTTTCGGCTATAGGAAGTTTGCTTCTGGTGATGAAGTTTGTGAGGTTCAGTGCTTGTTCAAAGGGTAGGATGGGTGGTTCTGGAAAGATCTCTTTAAGAATTGGATCTTCTTCCAGTATGGGTTGCAATTGTTGGAGGATTCTCTGTATAGGTTCCAGGGACAGTTGGTATTCTATTCTACTCAGAAGAGCACACAAATACCAGCAAACTATTCTTATGCCTGAAGAAGGGTGTTTGTGCCTGAAACCTTGCAAAGAACAATTCTTCCAACTTTTTGGTTGGTCTAATAAAACACATCACATCTACCCAAAGAACCTTGTCTGCCTGTAATACATCACATCTCATGTATCTACTAGCAGTTTATTTAATTTTAAGGTTATAGCGCACCCAATACAGACAAAAATATCCTTTGTTGTATAAAACAAAGTCTAAGATCAATTGGTGATATTCAAATCAAGTCAGTCCTAAGACTACAGCAACCACTGGGTCACCATTGACACAGCAATAAATGTCTTCCATTCTTCCCAGTCTTTTGCAACCTTTGTACAATCAGTCCATTTTAATCCCATCCAGTCTTTGATGTTGGTGATTCAACTTGTCCTAGGTATTCCTCTTTCTGTTTGTCCATCCACAGTACCCTGCAGGCTAGTATTGGTAAGGGTGGTGGGCCTTCTTGTTACAGGTCCAAACCACTGCATCCTTTTTTTTCCCTCTTCTTATGATTTTGCATAAGGGTTTGTGTTTGCTGACTTATTATCTGATTTAATCTTTCACAGATTAATGTGCTCTGCATGCAGTGTAGGGTATGTGTAGAAGTCTTCTGAATCACCACATTTCAAAGGTCTCAATTTGCTTTCCTAGTGCCCTAGTGATTGTCTAGGTCTTGCGGCCATAAAGAGTTGCTGAAATGACAACAGCATATAGTAGGTGGAATTTCATTTTCATTGTGATGTTGCTCCTAGTCCAGATTTTCTTTAGCTTTCCTAGTTGTCCAATAGTGATGACTATTCTTGTTTTTAGTTCTTTTTCTGATACAGTATCTTCTGTAATGGTTGCTTCAAGGTATTTAAAGTGTATTATTTTTTCTAGCTTCTTATTACTGATTTTTAATGATACATCATCATTGCTTCTGGCTGATGCTATCATTTCTTTGCTCTTCTCTGCACTAATTTCCATTGCATATCTCTTTGTAGCCATATGAAGCCTTTTTGATATTTCCCTAAGCTCTTCTGCAGTTCCAGCTGTTAGATTAATGTCATCAGCAAAGCAAAGGTTGTTAATTTCTTGTCCTCCAGTTGCCATTGTTCCATGGAAGTTCTCTAAGGCATATGACATGATGTGTTCAAGTATAAATTAAATAATCATGGTGAGAAAGCCTTGGCAACTGATGTTGCAGACCACTCCACAGTGTTGTTGTCAAACAGAACTCCACTACTTGTATTATTGTAGAGATCTTATATAGGACTTATCAATGTGGGATTTATCAAAGTTGAAATTCAAATACTGTGAATTGCTAGTTTCCATTGGGATTTTGTCATCCTGAACATCTAGGTCTCCATTCCATTTAAATCTTAAATAGTCTATATCAGGTCTGTTATGTAACATTATAGTAGATCATCCTGCATACAGTGTTACTATTGTGCTTGTATATGATGCCAGCATGTGATCTCAAGAGGAGGAGGGAATATACTAAAAGCTTTAGAAACTCTGGCTAGCTTTTCTTGTCTATAGAAGCTTATCAGACATTGGAAATACTACAAATGTTGTCCTTCAGTCAACAAACACCAACTGTTTTTGTATTTTTTTTCTGCATTAGTAATGGAACAGAAGGGAGGAAATCAACAGACCTTTGAACCAACCATTCTGGACAGACCTCCCATTAGTTCCTAGAATTTTAATCCTTGGGGATGTACATAACCTTCTGGCAGTCAATAAAACACATGAACTGTTCCTACTTAAAGTTTCTGTGATCACCAAAAGAATAATTGCTTAACAACTGAAAATCAGTAAACAAAATTAATATGGCTGGACTGTATATTCAGAAGTGAACAGTTTGCTAAATATGGACTAGAAGCAAATATGCAATGAATGTTATCTATACAAAATCTTGGGAAGTTTTATATAAATTACTTTATATCTAGGGTGTTGAGCCAATTTTAGCTCGTCTTGGATTATATTAGTTCTCCAAAAACTGTGCTACAAACTACTAGTGTCTGTGCTTTCTTTTCTTTTTTTAATCATTTCCATCAATCTGGCATTGCTGCCATCAGATAAGGAAAATAATACATTGGTGAGTTTGTATATTTTAGATCGTTCTGAATTCTATGACTTCACATCTGTTGGTTGTTTGGTGGGAAGGCATTATTGCCAAGGTCCACAGAAATGTGTTTAGCTACTTGCATTGTAATTATTTTCTCCATATTTTATACATTATTTAGTTTCATAATCAGTATCAAAGCAGGCTGCAACAGTTGCTTTCATAACTAGAACAAATAGCAACATTAGACACACAAATAAACAAACTGAAGGAGCAACAAATGCAGTTCCTTTTTTTCTGAAAAGCCAGAAACAGAAAGTAAGTTAATGTTACAAGGTCTTCTATATTTCTGGTATAATACTATGCCAGTAGGAAGTGGTGGCTACATTATAAATGGTGGATTAAAAGTTCACTGTACTGAGTAGTGGGCAATGGTATCTGGTGACTGACACAGTTTTAATTCTGAAAAAAATGTATATATTAGGTATTTCTGTACACAAAGGGGAACATCCGTCATGTAACTCAATGGGCAGTTCCTAAATTGTTCCAGCAGTAAAGCGTGGAAACTGCTTCAGGATCACAGGCAATAAGCAAGACTGGACAAGAACCAGAGCAGGTGGCCTGGAAGAAATGCCATTCTTGAAACAGCCTATTAAAGGAACCATAAAGGGGCCTAAGGAAAGGCTGATGCTGGGAAAGACCCAGCACAGATGGATAGAGGTAATGGCAAGAAGGAGTCCTAGAAGGATAACAAACCTAAGGAACATTTGTGAAGGGGCAGGGTGGGCTTTTAAGAAGGCATTTAGAAAAGCTGGACATATATAAGTCCATGGGACTGGATGGGATATACCAAAGGGTGTTGAGGGAGGTGGCTGATGTGATTGCAGAGCCACTGGTCATCCTTTTTGAAAACTAATAGCAATTGGGAGAGGTCTCAGATGATTGGAAAGGGGCAAATATAGTGCCCATATTTAAGGAAGGGAAAAAGGAAGATCTAGAGAACTACAGACTGGTCAGCCTCACCTCAGTCCCTAGAAAAATCATGGAGCACATCCTCAAGGAAACTGTTTCTAAGCACTTGGAGGAGAAGGTGATTAGGAAGAGTCAGGATAGATTCACCAAGGCAAGTCACACCTGACCAACCTGATTGCATTCTATGATGAGGTGACTGGCTCAGTGGATACAGGGAGACCAGTGAATGTGATATACTTTGATTTTTGAAAACCTTTTGATATCGTCTCCCACAACTTTCTCACAGGCAAGCTAAGGAAGGATGGGTTTCATGAATGGCTTTCAAGGAGGATAGAAAACTGGTTGGATCATTGGTCTCAGAGGGTAGTAGTCAAAACAATTCATGCAACTGTACAGGCTGGGGACATACTGACTAAGTAGCAGTTCTACAGAAAAGTCCTGGGGGGTTATAGTGGAAAATAAGCTGAATATGAGTCACCGGTGTGCCCTTGTTACCAAAAAGGCTAATGACATATTGGGCTACATTGGTAACAGTGTTGCCAATAGATCGAGGGAAGTGATTATTCCCCTCTAATCAGCACTGGTAAAGCCACATCTTTTGTACTGTGTCCAGTTTTGGGTCTCTCACTATAGAAAGGATGTGGACAAATTGGAGAGAGTCCACTGGAGGGCAACAAAATGGTTAGGGAGCTGGGGAACATGACTCAGGAGGGGAGGCTGAAAGAACTGAGCTTATTCAGTTTAGAGAAGAGAAGAGTGAGAGGGGCTTTAATAGCAGCCTCCAACTAGCTGAAGGTTAGTTACAAAGAGGATGAAGCTAGACTATTCTCACTGGTAGCAGATGACAGAACAAAAATAAATGGTCTCAAGTTGCAGCAAGGAAAGTTTAGGTTAGATATTAGGGAAATATATCACTAGAAGGGTAGTAAAACACTGGAAGAGGTTACCCAGAGAGGCTGCGAAATCTCCATCCTTGGAGGTTTTTAAGGCCTGGCTGAACAAAGCCTTGGATGGGATGATCTAGTTGGAGATGTTCCTGCTTTGAGCAGGGGTTTGGACTACATGACCTTCTGAGGTCTCTTCCAACCCTAATCTTCTATTATTCTATAACAGGTTTCATTCAAAGGGTCCCAGAAGAGGCTCAGTCATGAAGGGTGCTACATCCCTGTAAACAGAGCCCTCTCTTCTACTCATTGAATTAACACCAAAGTATGGCAGGTGAGTCAAGCAGGGAAGCTGAAAGATTTAGAGTGAACTGTTTTTTGTAGGGACCATACGGACTCCAGTATGCCTGAAAAAGGAGGCATTGGGGAGTGGTCACACAAGTCCATAAATGCTATGACCTCACTTGAAATTGGGCCCTTAGTTGGAAAGCCACTGCACTAATATGCAGCTTGTGTAAGATAAATATACTCCTGTATATTACCTTAACGCTTGTATTTGTACCAGCCAATTGATGTTGAATAGCATTTCCCATCATAAATTCTTTGGCAGAATGTTGGTGCTATAGTTTATAACATTGCCATAAAAATGTAACTTTTGGATAAAAAATGAAAATATTTATGGAAATAAATTTTTAAATTACATGTTAGCATGGCTGTGTGTGCATGTCTATTGATATTTTACAAGTTTATTTTTTAAATGCAAAGTTATTTGCTTTCACAGATTGATAACATTAACTAACACCAAATAATTAAACGCTGGTTTCATTACAGTATGAATCTGCTACAAGTGGATAATGACTTTTTTCTTTTGAAGCATTTAACTTTCTAGAGCTAAGCAATTGAATCGAGTGAAACACTCACTAAACGGATGCCCTTTTTTTATTATACACATATGTATTCAGCAGAGAGGTGGGAAAAAGGGGAAATATTTACACACATTTGCTTATTAATGCAAGTGTGCCTCTGAGTGATGTAGTAAAAATTGGATTGAATTTTGTGGGTCGAGGAGCTTTTGAAAAATGTATAATGTGTGTTCCAGGCATTCATTGTTAATCCTATAATGTGTTGGGGTATACAGTGAAAAGAGAAAAAATAGAATGAGACCTGTTGCTTTGAATAAGGCAAGGGAGAGCTTGCTTCATTTCAAAACTTTATATTGCATAATGCAATGGGTCTGCAGCTGTTAAAAATGTGAGTGAGAATGTGGAATTAAAGACTGCAGTATACTGCATGTACATGAGGGGAAAGACTTATGTCAGAAAATTAAACTGTTAAGGTTTTTCTGAGAACCTTGAGTGCTTAACCATGCAACCTGTATGGGATTATCCAGAATGATATATGGTACAGTACTGTAGAACATTTATTATTATAGCCCTCTTGATCTAGATACAGAGAGGTATTAAACATGCTACAGTACCTTTAAAACATTGCACTCAGTTTCATAATGATGTCTATTAAAAATAAATGTTAGTGTTTCAGAAAACTGGAAATGTTTAAAGGAGATTCTAGGTTTCTTTCTTTTTAATAATGACCGTTTTATATTAGCAGGCTATTTTAGGAAGCATGAAAGCACTTTGCAAAGGAAGTGAAATGCATGTGGTGTAAAATATTAAAGCATTGCACTGACAGCACTGTTTTTATTTAATTTTTATTGAATTTTTCCTGTGAAGTAACAACAAGAGACACACGTTTGGCAGATAAATGTGCTGTGCTGAATGAGTGGCTATTTAAACCTAGAACTGCCAGAATCCATTATTTTCAAAGTCAAGGGGCTGGCAAGCCCCATGCAATTTATTCCTTTCTTCACATTAAAATGGGCAAATGTCTGTCCCTTCATAGCTCCTGTTCTGTAGCCACACTAGATATCCAAATTAGCTCAGCAGGGAATGCTTAGCTTGGCAAAATGAAGCCCTATTATGCTGTACGATGCCTTGAGAACTCAAGCAATGGTGCCTGAAAATACTGAAGTTTAGCCATGAAGTTTAGGCTCTTATAATATATGAAGTGGGCCATGAGGTTTAAGTTATTATAATATATGAAGTGGAAATGTGATGTCCTGATTCATAAAAATGCAAATGTTCAAATCTCTCTGGGTTACAGTGTACTATTATATGAAGGCAAGAAACGCACCTTTTTTTCCCTGTAACAGCAAATTCTTCCCTTGTTCATGTTCTCATCTTTGCCATCATTGAGGACATTTGACAGAACTGTCATCACTCTTCTTAAAGTTGCACTTTTCTTACCTACTCATGCAGTGTAGATCAATGCACTGCTAACATACTTGGTGTGGGAAGACTTCTGGATTCTTACCAGTTTATTTAGTAATAACAAACAATACAAAGGGTTCTAGCTAGAAAACTTCAGCTCAAATTTATCTATGGTAAAATCTTCTGTAACTTAAAATACTGCAAATATGCACTACATATTTGATTCATATGATATGAAATGTATCAGTTATGTACTCATTTTTGTGGGCTGACTTTTCTCTAATACTTGTTTTTCCTTTTTTTTTTTACAACTATATATGTTGGCCATGACTCCTTCCTTGTACCTTCTTCACTATAGCAACCTCAACCAGAGGATATTTCTCTTTGCATTCACTGACATTCAAAGGAATCTGTTAATATATGTTCCTTTGATGCCATGAGAATAAACACAAGAATTATTTCAAAAATACTTTTTTTTACACAGAGATGCTTTGAATAGTGGACAGAAATACTATATTCCTTTTTCTTTGTAATTGTGAATTTTTTTGGCTTTTTCAGTTGTTTCTGTAACCTCAAATTGTTCAAACCTTTGCAGGAGAGTCTGAATAATGCTGTTATGCATTAAGGATGGATAGACCTTTGAACCTGAAAACATGTCTAGACCTCAAAACAGATCCAAATTGTGCTTTGGAAAATGAAGCCATTTTTATCTATCTCTTCACTTGCTGACGCTGGCCAGAACTGAAGATGGAAATAGAGAACTACCACACAAAAGGTCACTTTTTTTTTGCCTATTTGAATTTGGGTAGAATTGAAAAGGATGCAGTGTGCTTTTGGGAAGAGAGATTTTTTTTTTTCAAATACTCTTCAGTATGCTTGACCTGATGTAAATAAAGTGCAGTGTATACTAAGATGATAGTTCTTATAGGTAATAATTTTATTAGTAATTTTCTATTCTCACTTTAAGTCACTTTGGGCACATCTACACATTGCCTTATATTGCTGTAGTGATGCACTACATCACCATACAGAGGGCTACAGTGATATAGCAATCACATGAGTCTACATGTCACTGGCAGCTACTTCTCCATAGTGGTGCATTTCTCCGTTTAGCATGTTGCTACAGTGAGGGAGCGGTTAAACTAACTGTGTGTTTTGTTACTGTGCCATGCTTTAGTACTTCCTTTTGGAAGAACATCAGTTTTTTTAGGCACAATTGCTTGAGTTCCATAGGGCAACATTTAGATGTGTCCCCTAAGTAGTATAATTGGGCTGAGTATATACATCAAGAGTCACGTTATGAGAATCTCCAGGTACAACTTATCTGAGGGTCTGAATTCATTATGCATTTCTATCAAACTGCTTAACTCTATTTTGGATGTGTAATCCTTTACCTATATTGTCCTAAAAATACCTGGAGGGGTTGGTAAAGGATAGATTATTGTTGGGATAAGTGTTATATTATTGAAATAAAATTGCATCCAGAGGAGTAGTTTCCTTGACAACAATCATCTGACAGGAGGCTGTTATCAGCTGATGAAGAGTGGCTGATCAAAGTCACTTGATAGAAGACCTAAAATGTTATGAAAAAGTAAGAACCATTTGGTCATTTTCACTTGCTCAAACTGAGGAGGAATTGCCTGCACCATGATGAGGGAGGGATACTCTGCCCTCCTGATCTCAGGTAGGCTCCCAAAGAAAGAGTGTGTTAGGAAGGGCATGTGTTTAGTTCACTTTTCCTATATGCCCTTGTGCTTTAGCTTTAAAGTGAGGATGTAATCACAAAGAATATTCAGAGATTTTCTGCATGTGGCTTTATGCTAATACTTATTACATTACATTTATTTTATTCTTCACCCTACACTTCCCACCAATATATCTATCTGTACGTTATTTAAAGCTTTGAGGTGAAATAGGAGATTTTCTTTTAATACTCATGCATGATTGACTTGGTATATATCTAGTGCAGTGCAGTTTACAGACTTAAACAGTAAACCACAAAGATCACAGTTTAATGGATATTCTGAAAACAGTACATTGTAAGTCACGATGGGAATAGCCAAGACTAGACCTTGGGAGCAGATGTTTGGATCTTTGGTTACAGCTCTTAGCAGCAGGATGGGGTCTGAGGGACTTAAGATTAAAGTTAATCCCTAAATCCTGTTTAAACTTGAGGGGTGCTTGTACACATGATAAAGATTGCCCATTTTTTGTGATTTAATTGTGTCACACTGTACACATCCAGTGTTTTTTATGATTTAAATGAGTTTGTTATGTTGCAAACAAAACCACATCTGCAGGTAGTTTAGTTTATAACATAGCTTTTCATAACCTTGTAGCCTTTTGATCCCTCCCCCCCACCCCACCATGGAAGAAGAAGGATGAAGTGGTGAGGGGCCCAATCCTGTTTTTAATTTTTTTCTGCAAAGCCTGCCCATGTTTGCTACAGTTGAGCTTGAACTGCTGGTGGGCTGAGCAGCCCCTAAGTTGCTGAGGGCCCCCACCCTTTCATCTGTGGTGGTGGTGTCCCTAGGGCCATCCGAGTGGGCTGATAGCAAGCCGGATGCTGCCCCAGCTTGGGCTTGGGGAAGAGTTGCATTGGTTTGTGGGCTGCCTCTGAGCTGGGGCAGCACATTCCTGGTAGTCACCAGCCCAGGTGGCCCCAGGAGGCAGGGAAGGATCAGCATTCCTCGCAGCTCATGGCCCACCAGGAGCTCATCCCCTAGCTGAGAGAGAGGCAGGCAGACTCTGTGGTGGGAGGGAAGGACCAGATTCCTTGCCACATTTTTTTCTTGCCTGAAGAGCCTGCCCACACGAGCTACCACTGGGCTGCGCAGCCCCTGAGCTATGGGGGGCCCCGGTCCTTCCCTCCATGGTGGCAGCACCCCCTGGGTCACCCAGCTGGGGTGCTACTAAGCTAGGGGCTGCCCCAGCTCAGAGGCAGTGAGCAACCCAATCCAACCCTTCCCTGAGCCTGAGCTGGGGCAACTTCTGGTCCACTAGCAGCCCTCCCAGGCAGAACTGGGGGTGCTTCCACTGAAGAGGGAAGGACCAGTAGCTCAGGGGCTGGTTGGTCTGCTGGCAGCTCACCCCCTGGCTCCAGGAAACATGGGCAGGCTCCATGAAAAAAAAAAGGGGGGGATTAGGATTAGTAACAGTAATAGTGACAGAAGCCCCTAAGATGAGGGATGTGGGCACACTAGAAGGGAATAATAGGCTGCAATCAGACCTAGACAGGTTACAGGGGTGGACGGATGAGAACAGGATGGGTTTCAACACTGACAAGTGCAAAATGCTGCACCTGCAGAGGAAGAACCAACAGCATACCTACAGGCTTGGGAACTCCCTTCTCGTCAGTGCAAAGGCAGAAAAGGATCTTGGAATCATTATTGATGCCAAAATGAACATGGACCAGCAGTGTGGGGATGCGGTCAGGAAGGCCAACCATACCTTGTCATGCATCAACAGATGCATCTCAAGCAGGTCCAAGGAGGTGATCCTCCCCCCCATGTGATACTGGTCAGGCTGCAGTTGGAGTTCTGCATCCAGTTCTGGGTGCTGCACTTCAAGAGGGATGTGGACAACATGGAGAAGGCCACTTGCATGATCAGAGGGCAGCAGGAAAGGCCCTTTGAGGAGAGGCCTTCACAAGAGAAGGCTGAGGGGGGATCTAGTGGCCTGTTACAAACTAGTCAGGGGGGACCAGCAGGCACTGGGGGAGTCCCTGTTCCCCCGAGCACTACCAGGTGTGGCTAGAAATAACAGTCACAAGCTGGCAGAGGGTAGATTCAGACTAGATATCAGGAGGCGCTACTTCACTGTCAGGATGGCTAGGATCTGGAACGAACTTCCAAGCGAAGTGATGTTGGCTCCTACCCTGGGGGTTTTTAAGAGGAGGCTGGATGAACACCTTTCCGGGGTTGTTTGACGCCAATACTTTTTCCTGCCCTGGCAGGGGGTTGGACTTGATAATCTGCTCAGGTCCCTTCCGACCCTACCAACTATGAAACTATGAAATGGTGTGGGTTTTTTTTAAGTAATGCAATTAAAAACACACCATTTTAATTTAGGGGAGTAAACCCCGGTCATATGTACAAGTGCCCCAGGGGTGTTTATACACATGTTCTGGGAGGTGGGGGGGTGGGATGTCAGAGCAGCTTCAATGTATGTATATAGGTGCCCTACAGACTTAAAACATCTGGAAATGTAACTGCTATGACCTCTGACAGCAGTCTCCAAGTGGCCAAAAGGGGTTACTTAGTCAGATGTTAACACATCTGATGTTAATGACCATTGGACATTCCATTATAGAAAAGGCTCCTGTGGCCAGACCACAGCTATTTATTCACTTTTTTTATCAGGCATCCCTTTCAACAGATATAATTAAAATGATGGTAAAATATTTTGGCTTTAGGATCTTTGTCTACACAACACCTTTTATCAGTGTATATGAACTGGTGAGAATTTTGCTATTTTTGTCAAGCTAAAGAAAACCAGAGTTACTTTGTGGTATTTACAGAGCTGCCTATAATCATCACCACACTGATAATATTCACAAAGAGGTGTAAGCTGTTCTTGTATGATAGTTGTATATGTATCTGAACAGCAGGGAAGGTGTAAACAGGTGCTAAACAGCAATTATTAGCATATGTATAGCAACTGATGAGGTGTTGAACATCATGTCATGCAGAGGTGTCAAAACCCTGACCAAAGAAATATTTTAACAACACAAAATAACCCAATACAAAGAGGAACTAGAACACATAAAGGACTTCAAATATATTTATATTTGATATAAAGTTGAGAAACTCTTTAAAGCCATATGAACTTATTTAGATTACTCAAGTACATATTCAGAATCAAGATGATATAATCTACTGTCCCATTATAATTTTTTTCTATGTATATAAGGCCAGTAGGATATAAGGAGAAGGCCTATTATTGGTTTAGTACTTGATTTCAAATGTTCTTCTTCTGGTGATATCCTTCCCTCCCCCCACCCCCTTCAAGGGTCCAACAAGTTCCAAACTTTATTGGGCAAGGCCCAATAGTCAAGGTCTGAGTTTTGACTGAGCAAAGTTCAACTGTTCAAGTCTGTGTGGCTCTACCACCAGACAAGTATCCTTCTTCCCAGACTCATCTCTCTGGGCTTTCACACACCTCTGAAATCTGTGGCAGACATTCTAGATGCAAGCCCAGGACCCAGGGACCCTGGGCTTTGGATGGCCCCTAATTTTGCTTCCTCTTCACCAAAAGGCCAGAGAGCAAGCCAAGGGGAAAGGAAGAAAGCAGACCCGCACTGCCACTAAATCAAGTAGTCAAATTTCCTGAATTGGGGGAAATTGGCAGAGGTCGGTGTACCTGGAGTACAACAGGCAGGCCTCATTCTGGGAAAAACACTGCTGTGATCATAGTATTTCCCTGGCCAGGTGGGAACCTACTACAAGGGTAAGTTAGTTCAGTCCACCTGACTATTTGTTCTTTAAATACCACAGTGACAGTGGCCTGCAGCTTACTACAAGACTTAGTGATCCTAGTTAAATTTATTGTCATTTTTTGTTTCTGCTTGTGCTGTATAACTTTGCTGCTCCTACTGCTTTTATATGCTTAAGTTATCAGTTATGTTCCTTTAACTAATCAATCTACCAGAACATTTCTGCTTTTACTTGCATTCGTCATTTCCTACCAAGTGTGGCTCTAACCTGCTTCTCTTGAACTAAAATTATATCTCGGTCTCAGTCTCCATTTTAGTGCCTTGATAACTTAAAGATTTAGTCTGGGCATCCAGAGCTTGTTACTTGAGCTGCCACCATTGGTGATAGCACCTAAAATTTTATTTTTCTGTTCTAACCCTTGTCTTTATTATAGTGAAGTGAAGGAGACCTTACTGGTGAAAATATAACAACTGGTTGTTAGGAATATTTTTCTTCTGTTTTCTGCAGAAAACAGATTTGTCATTTCTGATCTATAAATAGAGCTGGGAAATTGAATATGGATAAGTTCCCTCTTCAAAACTGTTTTAATACATTTTAAAGCTATGTTAATACAAAATGCTTAATTTCTGTAACACCCCTTTTGTGGATCCTAATTACTGAGTACACTAAAGAAAGAAGACCCCCACTGCTACAAAACTGTGTAGCCAAGTTTCCTGCAATCGGGGGAAACTGGCAGGGGTCAGTGTACCTACACATTCTACACAGGAGCATTCTACAGTGTGCATTCCGCACAGGAGCTTGTGGCATTCTGTAAAGGCATGTAAGGAGTATGAACTGTATCCAGAAAAGAAATAGGTCCTTATATTCTGCCTGTCTAACATTGTACTCCTGAACCCCTCACTGCCATCCTACCACATGGAAAGCTTCGGTCTAAACCAGGAAGCATTTAACACCTTGTGTGATTTACCTTTTGACCTTGTAGACAACTGTTGATACATAAGATATATAGTTGGATGCCTGATGAATCCATTTGTAGCAGACAGGGCAAATTCAAGAGCAGTGCAGCTCATTACAAGTTTCACAGATCCATATGCCATCTGTCTTGGAGTCCAAGATAACAGCATGCTGCTTTCTTCTTTCTTGCTTTGTTTCCATCCTCTGGATCAAAGCCACTTCATGTTGAGCTATACCCAGTTCCAAATGCTTGCTCCAGATCAAGCAGGATGTTGTGCTTGTTGCCCTGTGGGGTCAGGCCAACTCTCAGGTTCTCAATATTGCACTGTTAGACAGGAGGGTGTGACACAACTGCACATATACAAACACACAAATCAATTAGGTGCATATACACAT